>NC_077228.1:244904259-245218331 GCF_027887165.1 Monodelphis domestica | reverse complement strand
TGCAACCAGCTAATCTTTGCTATTTTATAATTCAAAGGCGAAGTTAAGATTTATAAGGACATTAGTGGTAGTTTTCATTTAGAGAGTATAAATTTGGGTTAGTCAGATCAGGGAGGATTAGTGTAGCCTGTGAAACACAGGAGAAGCATTTCCTTAAGGAACCTAGGAGTTTATTTGGGTGGATTTAGACTCCCTTAGAATTAGAAACCCTTTATTTATCCTTTTATATTTCAATAAATATTTTATGTTCATAATAAGAGTTTCTTTAGCATCCTTGTGCCTGGCCCTGAAGGGAAGTTCACATTTGAGCTTCATTTCATCACTGAGGATACTTTTGATTACAGCTACCAAAAGTATCTGAACAATTTGAACATGATTGGCAAGTTAAACAGTTTTGAACCTGTATTGAAACAGTTTTTTTCATCTAAATATTTTCTTCTTATAGCTTGAAAATTTATTTTTACAGTACAAATAACTATTAAAACAGCATAGAATGCAACAATGAAATAAAAGGAGAAGAAAGTGTTATGATACTTAAGAGTAATAAAATATTTCTCCTTACTGGATTAGAGAAGACTTCATGAAGCAGTCTGTGAAGGACTGTCAGAAATTAAAGCTATGGAACCAGTGATAAGAAAACATTCTGAGGGCTTAAAACAACCAAAGACATGGAGATGAGAAAACAGGTTGTATTCAAGGAAGGACAAATGAGAAAAGTCAGGTGGGACTTCATTGTAGGAATGTTAAGGACTGTAATATTTGAGACAATAGAAAAACCATTGGAAAATTAAGTGGGGGTGGGAGTATGGGAATAGTATAATCGTGATTGTGTATCATATAAGATTCTTTTGAAATGATAGCCAGAACTATAAAATGTAGTTGTGCCCTTAAAGCCTATGAAATGTACCTGAAGAGAGCCTTAAGGTTCTCTGGAAGCTCTGTACGGCCAGCATATCCTGGGTTCATAGTGATGAAGATTCCCACTGAGGGATTCAATTTAATCTCCTCTCCAAGGAAATTGAAATTCAGCTTCTTATCTCTGATTGCATCTTGAATACTTTTCACCTGGTAAAAAAAATAAGCACTTCATAATCAATGCAATGGATTGCTTTAGTTGGGATAGTTCAGATACCATTCTATCAGTAGAGGTTGGCTCTTTCTGTATACAATATGATTATTTCTCTTCAGACTTCAGATCTTGATTGGCCTAGAATACTGACTCCCTAACACCTTCAACAAATACATACATACACATACATTTCTAATATATGTATATAAATGTATATAAACAAATACACACTTTTTGCTTAGTGTAAAATGCAATGTAGAGTCACATAAGGATACGAGTGTCAATTTATTACACTGATGATTTTGAACAAATTAAATCTCTAAACCTCTCTTTTCTTATTTCTAAAAATGAGGGAATTGAGCCAGGTAATTCTCGGATCTCTTCTAGGTCTAAATCTGTGATCCTGAGCATTGAATGTATGATAAATGTAGTATGACAATAATCCATTGCAATTGGTTGTCTGACTCTTTCTTGATCTTTGGTGAATTATATATGGTTTTTCACCCAATAGTAAAGAAACTGTCATTCTCTGGAATTATTAAGTTTTCCTTCCTTCCTGACTTAAGGGTGCCTAATGAGACACACATATTTGGATATAGTCACTATGGAAATTTGTTTCATGTGATTATTTGTTATTTGTTAGAAGGGCTGTCTTCCTAACACCCTTCTTCCCTCCCTCCTTTCCTTTCCTTTCCTCTTTCCTTTCCTCTTTTTCCTTTCCTTCTTTCCTTTCCTTTTTCCTTTCCTTTCCTTTCCTTTCCTTTCCTTTCCTTTCCTTTCCTTTCCTTTCCTTTCCTTTCCTTTCCTTTCCTTTCCTTTCCTTTCCTTTCCTTTTCCTTTTCCTTTTCCTTTTCCTTTTCCTTTTCCTTTTCCTTTTCCTTTTCCTTTTCCTTTTCCTTTTCCTTTCCTTTCCTTTCCTTTCCTTTCCTTTCCTTTCCTTTCCTTTCCTTTCCTTTCCTTTCCTTTCCTTTCCTTTCCTTTCCTTTCCTTTCCTTTCCTTTCCTTTCCTTTCCTTTCCTTTCCTTTCCTTTCCTTTCCTTTCCTTTCCTTTCCTTTCCTTTCCTTTCCTTTCCTTTCCTTTCCTTTCCTTTCCTTTCCTTTCCTTTCCTTTCCTTTCCTTTCCTTTCCTTTCCTTTCCTTTCCTTTCCTTTCCTTTCCTTTCCTTTCCTTCCCTTCCCTTTCCTTCCTTCCTTCGAAATATACCATCCATTCAAAAGCACACAGAAAAACTCATTTTTTTCTTTTCTGAAGCAGCAATGACCCACCCATAGAGAGTCTGGTGATATTTTTGCACTAGGAGTTTTTTAGTGCCATCCTTGCTGTGGATATCTAATCAGTCAAGTCCTTTGCTCAGAACTCATAAACTTAAGCAACCTACCAGTTTATCTCAGAAGCAGGGAATTTAAGTATGTGCCATTAAGTTCTCAACTATAAAATATGTATAGCACTTGTATTATTAGGAAGTATATTTAATTAAAGTTTACAAATTGCTCTGAACCAAGGCAGTGTTAACTGCCATTTCAAATGGTCAGCCTAATTCAGCATTCCCTTCTGTTACAATGGGTCTGAAATGTAAAAAAAGTCAGCAAAAAATGTGCTTTTGAGGGGCAGGTGGGTGACTCAGTGGATTGAGAGCTAGGCCTATAGATAGGAGGTTGTAGGTTTAAATCTGGCCTCAGACACTTCCTAGCTGTGTGACCTGGGTAAGTCACTTAACCCCCATTGCCTAACTTACCACTCTTCTGCTTTAGAACCAATATACAGTATTGAATCTAAGATGGAATGTAGGGTATTTTTAAAAAATACTCATTGAGTAAAGTAAAAATATCTGTATTTCTGTGGGGAATGATCTGTGAGGAGCCAAAGCAAGTTTGAAAGTGCATTAGCACTACAGATTACACAAAACAACAAATTATTTGCCTGTTTTCTCCATTGCCACAGGAGCATCTAAATTAAATTATTAAATCTGGATAAATTAAATCCAGACTACATTAACTGATTTAAATTGCATTTGAACTAGGGAGCTGAGAGAAAGTATTGTGGCTGGCAGGGTATATGAGATCTGATAGGTAAGCATGTGGTTTGGGTACATAAGAGCTAACCTGCAAAGCTGTTCAAGTGTAGGGGGAAAACACTACCAGGTACAACTTGGTGTTTAAGACATATTCTTCTTAGATATTATCTTAGAGGGTATAAGTTTTGGAAATTTTGAAACTTTTGAGAAAGGGACAGAAGAATTAACGTAAAACTTGTGAAAAGAGAAATAAATACATTTTGGGCATCTTTTGTAGAGAGTAATTTTCTTAATTTTGGAACAGAAAATGGTTTATGTATAATTTGGTTCAAATGTAAAATAACTGTATTTAGCATATTTAGAAATATGAAAGCCTGGAAAAGACTATTATATCCATGCCCCTCCCTATTTTTTAAAAGGACAATAAAAAAAGAAATATTATTATAACTTGAAGGAAGTTTCTGTTCAACAAAATCATCTAGTCCACTCCTTTCATTGGGATAAGGAAATTGAATTCCAGAGTGAGGAAATTATTTGTCTAAGATGAGACAAATTTTGTTATATTTCACTTTTTAAACTCTTAAACTCTCTTTTGGAATCAATTCTAAGATAGAAGAGTGGCAAAGACTCTGCAAATGGGGTTAAGTGACTTGCTCAGGAACACACAGCTGAGAAGTATATGAAGTCATATTAGAACTCAGGTCTTTCCAAGTCTAGACCTACCACTCTATCTACTCTGCTACCTAAGTGCCCCTGAAACAAAATTTAAACAGCAGATCTGGTATTCAAACTTCTAATTTGGAATATAGTTGGACCCCATATCTAATATATTCCAAGACCTACCATGGTTGGCCCAGGTTCATGGGAGAAATGCTTTGTTATACTTTTTTTTACTATGTCATTTTATTAACTGCCTTTTCTTTGAACCAATTGTATCCCCTGGCTGAGTATTCAAGGTAAACATGTGAAAAGTTCATAAGTTATGATTTTAGGGATGTGTATTCACAGAGTACATTGCACCTGGAGTGACCATTTTCATGAGTTGGCAGGGTATATCTAGGTGCTACATTAATTTTCTTCAAGGTTCAGTTCAGTTGTTACCTGTTTTCTTAATCAGTCAAGCTACTGATACTTTCCTTCCCCTTCAAATTATCTTATATTTACATATTCATTTAATTGTATCCTCTTGCATAATGTAAGCTCTTGAGGACAGGAATGTTTTTCATTTTTTATTTTTACCCTTAACACAACACCTTTTAAAAGTAGGAGTTTAATAAATGATTTTTCAATTGAATTGAGTTTTGAAATCAATTTAGCAGTATCATTGTTTTCCCTTTGTTTCTGACCCCACTTTATGATTAGTGTCATTTGCGCCGAGTTCCCTCTTCACTCCTGTTCCTCCATCTATTATCACTCATTTGCTTTCTATCTCCTTCTGTCTTCTCCTTTACTCTTATCTCACATGAAGTGGCCTTATCATTACCAAAGCTAACCTGTCTACTTGTTCAAGAGATCCATTCCATCCCATCTCCCCTCAAGAAATTGTCCCTTCTGTCATGCTCATTCTTTTACTTATTTTCAACCTTCCCCTTTCTAATGTCTCATTTCCTATTGCCTACAAACATGTCGATGTTTTCTCGATCCTGAAAAAAAACTTTTCAATCCTACTGTTTCTGACAACTTTTATTTATAGGCTAAGACCTTGAAGAGACTGTCAATGATAGGTGTCTCCTCTTTCTTTCCTCTCACTCTCTTCTTACAATCTAGCTTCTGACCTTATTAGGCTACAAGAACTTTCTCCAAAAATACTAATAATCTCAGCTGTCAAATCCAATGGCCTTTTCTTAATCCTCTTTTTCCTTGACCTATCTGTAGCCCTTCACACTGTTGCTCAATCACTCTCTTCCTTGATATTTTCTCTTCTCTAGGTTTTCAGTAGACCACTCTATTCTGTTTTCTTCTTATCTATCTGATCCTTTTGTCTCCTTTGCTGGAGCTTCCTCTAGGTCTTGCTTTGATGTGCCTCAGAGGATGTAGATGTCCTAGGCCAGTGATGGTGAACCTTTTAGAGACTGTGTGCCATGCCCTGCCCCCACACCTAGAGACCAAGTACCATTCCCTGCCCTTCCATCTCCCACCCCAGATGGATGAGGAAGAAAGTGCGCCCAGTGGGCTACTGGGCAGAGGGGTGGGTGAAATGAAAAAAATATGTCCTCAGGGTTAGTGTTAGGATTAAGGTTAGAAATGAATTTAGGGTTAGGATTATAAACAAATTTAGAGTTAGGGTTATGGAGGGGAGTTTTTTGATCCCCTCCAGGTCTACTGCTTGTGACCTACCCACCTTATCCCAGATAGGGGATAGAGTAAGTGCTTTCATTGGGCTGCTGAGCAGAGGGACAGGTTAAGTGAAAAAGATATCTATAGGCTCCTGGATTATAGGAAGGAAGCAGCTTCTCTCTGCCTTTCTAGTAATGAACTTTGGAGGCAACAGAGAGAGGTCTCTGTGTGCCTTTTCTGGCATGTGTGCTATAGGTTCATAATTATGGTCCTAGGCTCTCTTCTCTTCCTCCTTCTTTACTTGATCTCATCCACTTCCATAGATTTAATTACCATCTCTATGCTGATGATTCTCAAATCTACTTGTCCTGCCCCAATTTTTCTACTGAACTCCAATCCCACATATCAAGTACCTTTCCAACATCTTGAACTGGATGTCTAGTAGACACTTGAAATTCACTATGTTCAAAACACAAATAATTATCTTCCACCCCCCAACCCCCAAAGCATTCCCATCTCATACCTTCCCTAGTACTGTAAAGAACAATACCATTCTCTCAATCTCTCAGGATTACAACCTAGAAATCATCTTAGATTCCTCATTATCTCTTACTCCCCCTCTCCAAACTGCTGCCAAGTTCTGCCAATTTTGCCTTTGTAATAAGTCTCAAACATGCCATCTTTCTTCTGACACTGCTACTATTCTAGGGCAGCCTTGGGTTGGCCTGCCTCAATTCTTTCCCCCCTTTTAAAGTGATTTTCTTAAAGTCAAGGTCTGTTCATGTCATCCTCCTACTTAGTAAATTCCAGTGTCTTTTTATTGCCTCCAGGAGCAAATCTTGCACTTTACTCTCTGACATGTGCTCTACAATAGAATTATACTAGACTCCCAGCTGTTTCATCTCTTGAGTTGGGGCTAGCTGTCCCCCATGCCTGGAACATGCTCCTTCCTCTTATATGATTACTAAATTCCCTAACTTCTTGTTGTGTTGTTGTTCAGTCATTTAGACAAGCTTGACTCTTTGTGACCCCATAGACATTACCATGGGGTTTTCTTGGCCAAAACCCTGGAGTGATTTGCCATTTTCTTCTCAAGTGGATTAGGGCAAACAGAAGTTAAGTGACCCACCCAGAGTCACACAACAAGTAAATATCTGAAGTCAAGTCAAACTTGTTCAAACTCAGATCTTCCTGACTCTAGGCTAAGCATTCTATCCACTGAGCCATGCTAGCTATCTCCAAAACTTTTAATTTCCTTTCATCTGTTGCTGCTCAGTGGCTAAAAGGATTTCAACTGTAATGTTACCTTTTGTTATTGTTTAGTTTCATCTGACTCTTTATGACCTCATTTGGGGTTTCTTGGCAAAGACACTGAAGTGGTTTGTCATTTCCTTTTCCAGCTCATTTTACAGGGGAGGAAATTGAGGCAAACAAGGTTAAGTAACTTGCCCAGGGTCACACAGTGACTGAGGATGGATTTGAACTTAGGTTTTCCTTAGGCTTTATCCACTTACCTCCTAGCTGCCAATCCCACCTTCTAAAAGAAGCCCTATTCAACCCCTCTTAATTAATTCCAGGACTTTCCTTCTCTTAATTTTCTATTTATCCCATACATTTGTTTGCATGTTGCTCTCTTTAGATGATAAATTACCTAATTCCAGGAACTGTCTTTTGGTTCTCTTTTTATCTCCAAGGTTTAGCAAAGTGCCTGGTATAGGTACTCAATAAATGTTTATTGATTAATTTTCTGTCCCAAATCTCCCTCTCCTCTAAGTGATCTTTGACTTTTTCTTCCTCATGGCTCACATTCAATCAGTTCTCAAATCTTATTTATTTATTAAACTTCAGAAACATCTCCCTTTCTCTCCACTCTATATGCCATCCTAGTTCAAGTCCTCATCACCTTTATCTTGGACTATTATGGTAGTTTCTTTACTGGTTATTCTGTGGCTAGCCTCTCTAATTTCTGATCTATCATATAAATACTAAAAATAATCTTTCTAATGCACAGGAATGATGATTTCCCCTGAATGAAAATATTTAGAGGCTTCACATTGTCTATAGATAGAAGGCAAACTCCTTAGATTGGCATTCACTATCTTCACAAATTGTCTTTTTAGCATTATTTCATATTACTTCCCTTCATGTATTCTATTCTAGAAAAACATAACATCCCACATATCTATGAATTAGCTGGAAATATAGTTTATTTTTACCCTCACCATTTAGAATGTTTTGATTCAAGAATGTTCCTTATGAAGGTTTACCCAGAGGTCTTCTGTATTTGAATCAAGGGGAATACTTTGAGATTAAATGAAAGTGATTGTAATGGTAATACGGTTAATGAAGTTATAAGTGATGTAACTGAATCAAAGGATAATGTAATTAGTGTTAATAATTGTAAGGAAAAAGAAAATTATAATGTAAAATTAGTGGAAAATTCGAATGATTGTAAAATAATGGAAAATAGTGAAGAATATAAATTGGATAATGATAATGTGATTGTAAATGAGAACCATGATACCAAGGTAGAGATTTTGAGGACCAAGGATAGTAGTGTACAAGCTGATGATGGTGTTAAAGATGTAAAATCCTGGGAATATCATGCATTCAAGCAGATGTAAACTTGGATGGACAGGCAGTGAATGGGCTTTGTACTAATGTTACTGTGCTTGCACCAGTGTTGGAAAAATTTCAACCACCAAATAGTACAGAACCATATATATCTGTCACTATAGGAGACCAGATTTATGATCTTCTGGTTAATACTGGAACCAGTAAATCAGTTTTGCAAAGTGTTCCTAAGAATTGTAGAGCTGTTGGTACAATGGAGGTAATAGGAGCTAATAGGTAAACCAGAGAGAGAGTAGCAAAATTACAACCAAAAATGATTACTTTAGGTACATTATCTGTGGACTATACTACATAGGGCATAAAGCATAAAGTACTCTAGGAATGTGAGTTGTTATTGTTATCTTCTACTTGTCAAAATATATCAGGGTTGTTGTAAGTAAAAACCTTTATAAAAGATAAAAATTACAAATATGAGTTAGATTTATTTTTGTTATCTTCTGTGAGAAGGGCTATATGTTTTAGACAGTTTGATATACCAAACATTAACAGATATTTATTTAACCAAATTGATATAAGAATGAATTAACTAGTGCTTAGCCAGATATAGAGCTAAGACCTAGTTGGCATCTGTCATTGACACAAGTAGGATACTCTTTAACACAACTATATAGTAAAGAATTTAGTAAAGAAAGAATAAAGGAAAGAAAAAGATGCAGAGGGGTTTGAAGAAATGAGTCTGTTACCTCTTCTTTCTCTTCCTTCACTCACTTGGACACTTTGCAACCTGGCTTCTGGTCTTATCATTTAACCCAAACTCCTCTTTCCAAAGTTGGCAGTGATGTCTTAACCAAAAAATAGTTTTTTTTAAGTTGTCATCCTTTTTGAACTCTTTGCAGCACTTGCAACAGTTAAGTATTTATTTCTCGTGGATATTCTCTTCTGTTTGGGTTTCTGTAAAATTGAACATTGATTTCCCCACTTCTCTTCCTACTTGTCTGGTTGCTTTTTGTCAGTTTCTTATGCCCCACTGTCTGACTCTACCTCAGAAGTCTGTCCTGGACCTTCTCCTTTCCTCTCCTTTACATTTTCTCTTTTTTGCTTATCTCATTAGCTGCTATAAAGTAAAATATCATCTTTATGCAAATGATTCATATCTACATATCCACTCCTGAGCTTATGTACCATATTATCAATTGTTTAATGGATATTTCCACCTGGAAGTCCTGCCTTGCTCAGAAAGCTCTGATGTTTGTAGGATAAAATAGAAATTAAAAAAATTCTTCCTAATATAATTGTTATTCCTTCCCAAACTTGTTACAAAATATATCCCTCACATACAGTAATTGCTATTTCTCATTTAGTACACTGGGTATGTAGTCAGAAAGTCATGAATTTAAATCCTGTCATTGACAAGTCTGTATGACTCTGGGAAAGTTGCTTAACCTCTCTCTTCCTCAGCTCCTTCATCTGTAAAATGGAGGTAATAAAAGCATTTACCTCACAGGGTTGTTATGAAGATAAAAATGAGATAATATTTATAAAATAATTTGAATAACATGATATAAGTGTTAGTTATTATTATTATTCTCTATATCTTTGCATAGGTTGTCACTTATACATAAAAAGGATTATCATCAACTTCTAAAATCCTTCACTGCCTTCAAAACTCAGTTCAATTTCTGAGCACACAAACCATTTAGAATATAATAGTACTAGGCATTTGAGCCTGGAAGTCAATACTACTGCTTCTTAGCTCTTGGTCTAAATGGAATACATATTTATATAGACGCTTAGGTCTAACAGAAGTCCCATTTCCTACATAAATCCTTTCATAAAAAGTAAATCCTTGCATGTGATTTCCCCAGCCTCTGCCAACTTGCTTTGTTTTTGTTTTGCATATATGTTGTATTGGAGGAGACCCAATACTACAACAAAGTTAAAACATCTGAATTTAATGCACTGGAGCATCCAAGCCATTGTCAAAATCCCTTTACAGTAATGTCACCCACTACCAGATGTTTTATCTTTGTTGTAGTATTGGGTCTTCTCCATATTCACTGACAATGTTTGAACCATACATAAGGTACGTGGGCTGTTGGAAGAAGGAAACTGGGATAGATCTTTCAAAAGAATATGCCTTAGTTTAATATTACAGCATAATGCTAATAGCTGACATTTAAATAGTATTTTAAGGATTATAAGTACTTGACATACATTATTAGAGAGGCAGTGTAATGTAATG
This sequence comes from Monodelphis domestica, assembly GCF_027887165.1. Taxonomy (NCBI): domain Eukaryota; kingdom Metazoa; phylum Chordata; class Mammalia; order Didelphimorphia; family Didelphidae; genus Monodelphis; species Monodelphis domestica. Next base: position 245,208,155 of record NC_077228.1, on the reverse strand, counting down.
GATAAAGTACTAGGTTTAGATGTAGGAGAATTTAATTTATATCCTACTTTAGAACTATAACTAGCTCTATGATCATAGGCAAGTTACTTAATACTAAAAATACTTCCTTATCTGCAAAACAGGAATTATGATAGTAATGATATTTGTAATCATTACTAATACTATAATAATTTGTAATCATAACAAAAATAGCTAGAATTTATATAGCACTTTAAGGTTTACAAAGTGCTTCATAAGTGTTATCTTATTTTATCCTAACAACTTAAGGAGGATGGGTATTATTATTATCCTCATTTTAGAGATGAGGAAGTAGAGAAAAATAGTGGTTCAGTGATTTGACTAGGGTCACACAGCTGGCGATTATATGTGGATATGAACTCAGTTCTTCCTGATTTAAAGTACAAAATTCTATATACTTTGCCACCTAGCTGCCACCATCATCTACCTCATAGCAACTGTGTAAAGAAATCACATTAAAAACCTTAAAGTTCTTATAAAGGTGAGTTTTTTGTCAGCGTTATTTATTTTTAACCTCACAACAGGGTTGAAAAGCAGGATATTTTATATATTCCCACTTTATATATCAGGAAATTAAAGCTTAGTCAGTCAACTAGCGATTTGCCCAAGATCACATTAAAAAAGGACTTAAACCTAAGTTTCCTGATGTTAAGTTCAATACATTTTTTAAACCCATAACCTTGTATCTTACCAGAAGACTGTCTAGTCAGACAGCTTTCTGAAGCCAGATTTTAACTCCAGGCCTGGTGTTCTATCCACTGTGCTACCACTGTGCCTTCCCAATTTCCTCTCATTAAGGCTACAGAAATTCAAATGATCTTTTAAGTCACAATTCTAATACCAATTCTGTTAGGATACCTTTTCTGCCATCCTAGGAATACTTTCTCCCAGTCCACACATAGGACAAATCCCAGAAGTATTTATTCATAAATTACCTTGTATTCTAGGCTGTGTGCATGCATATCCTTTTATAGATTATGAACTCTGAAGGTGGTGACTGCATCTAATCTTAAATTTCGCATTTCCTTTTGTGTCCATTACACACAATAGATACTTTATAAATATTTGTTGAACAGAACTAAAGACACAGCATACATGCACTCTATGTTAACATAAAGAAAAAGATCTCATAAATAACAATAATGGTCACAAAGAGCGTTTGTGGTAAAAACAAAAAAGCATCAATATAACATTTTAAAAGTATGTTTGTTGAACTGAAATGAATTTTGTATTATAATTTTTGTGTACAGCTTGTAATAAACTAGATTGTGAGCTCCTTGAGGACAAGGACTTTGCTCCCTAGCACAATCTTCTTCTTCTTTTTTTTAAACCCTTACCTTCCGTCTTGGAGTCAATACTGTGTATTGGCTCCAAGGCAGAAGAGTGGTAAGGGCTAGGCAATGGGGGTCAAGTGACTTGCTCAGGGTCACACAGCTGGGAAGTGGCTGAAGCCAGATTTGAACCTAGGACCTCCCATCTCTAGGACTGGTTCTCAATCCACTGTGCTACCCAGCTGCCCCCCACAATCTTCTACATGTATAAAATTCTTAAGTACTTTTTGAAGTTGAAGTTAGAAAACTTAGGTTTAAATTCTGGCTCTAATCCTTATTGAAGGTATGATCTTTATTAGCTGAGTGACTGACCAGAGTGGCAGTTGGTAACTGACTTGTCTTTGATCCTGTGTGGAAACTCCTAGGCAGAGCCAGTGACTATGACTGCTAGCCTCAGGAGTTGTAATTGACAACAAATTCACAACTGAGTTGATGACAGTTGGTTACAGTCACTAAAGCTTTTTTTTTTTTTAATACATGAGGTTCTTTTAAATCCTAGGGTGCCATTTGTATTCTTGGGGAGGTTAAGTTGTAATCAAGGGGTTCAGTCTTTCAGTATTGAGAGGGGAAAAAGAGAATCTCCCTTCTCAAATCAGGGTCCAGGGGAGACAGCTGATGTTTAGGGTTGGCTCAGAGAGAGGAGAGGGGAGTTTGAAGATTTTCCCTTTTTCTGCCTTCCCTCCTTAGCTATGGCTGCTCTCCCTAATTTGCCCTTGTCCCTCTTGTTCCCCCCCCCCCCCACTACTTGAGACCAAAGGGTTTTCCCTTGATCTGTTCACTCACATACAGCTTGGGGAAAAGATAACTTTTTTAAAGTTAACTCAATCAGACAATACAAAGAAATAATGGGCAGGGAAATAATGAGAAAGGATAGTGGGAAAAAGGGGATCCCTGTCTCTGTATAAATCCTTTCCTCTCTCACCTCAAGTTTTGTGGGGGGAACTCAGGCCTTGGCAGCTTGAGCCCCCTGAAAGTCAGGTTGACTCACCCTGGGTTTGGCCCCTTGCCCATAGTTCAGACTCAGGACAACAGGAGCTGAGGTAAAAGTCTGCTCAGGTTTCTCTTCAGAAAGCCCTTTCAATTTGGAAATGTTGGGGGGAAAGATTTCAAGTCTCAAATAGGAAAAAGTGGGTAACCCTCAAGAGAAAGTCTTAATCCACCTTCTCTCTTTGGCCTCTCCTGACTAAGAGCCCAATTCCTCTACCAGCCAGAGTCTTCTCTTCCTCAAGACTCCCACTCTCCTGGGCCCCTTCCCTGTAGAGGTGATCAGTTTCACACACTCTTCAGTGTGGCACATTTCTTATGTGCCAGCTTCTGTCACACTGAGTGACTGTTGGGAAATAACTCTAGTTTTCTCACCTGTAAAATGGGGAGGATTATTCCTACATTATGTACCCCATTATCCTGTTACAAAGAAAATATATCTTAAATTGTTAAGTGATATATAAATGTCAACTATATGAATTATAATAAAGAAGGATGAGGAGATACAGCATGCTCACAGCAATCCAGCCCTCATCATCTCTTGCCTAGACAACTGTAAAAACTACTTAATCAACCCCACTGCTTCTAATTCTCTCCCCTCTTATATTTTCCACCTAGTTTCCAAATTGATATTCCTAAAGTACAGATCTGAGCATGTGACTTCCCTGCTCAAGAAGCTTCAGAAGTTCCCAGTAGTCTTGGGGGTAAAATACAAAAATTCTTACATTTACTTTTAAAACTTTCATCATTTAGCTCCAGCTAGCTTTCAAAATTTATGTGAATTCCCTTTCTTCTTTCTCTATTTCATCCAAATGAAACTGTGTGCTGTTCCTGCTACAAGACATTTCATCTTCTGCCTTTTGGACTTTATACAAACTGCCACCTAATGATAAAATACTCTCTCTCTACTCACCGCTATTCCTTAGACCTCCTTGGGGAGGTCTTTTCTTATTCCATAACTTATTAGAATTCTTTTCTCTGCATTTATTTATCTTTATACTGATAATAACCTCTCACTCAAATAAGTTCCTTTAGACAGATATGATTTAATTTTTGCATCTACTCACATGGTTCAATGTAGACATATTAGTCACTTAATAAATACTTGTCCAATTGAAGCTTTCAAGATCAAGAAAGGAAATAAAAGTGAAGCTTGTTTACTGGGGAAAGGCTAAAGATTTTGGTACAAAACATGAAATTCCTCAGTTTTTGACCCCCTACCTGTACTGCCACCACGGAAAGAACCTCCACAGAAATTCTGTTAAATTCATCAAAACAGCCCCAGGCACCAGTCTGAGAAAGGCCTTTGTAGATATTGCCACAAGACTACAACGAAAGTTAAAAAGATTAAATTATCAACTGAATTGTATATTTTAATAAATGGATTCCTATTACCCATAAACACTTTTGAAATCATGAAAACTGTTGGTCAAAAACTTGTAATAAAATTTGAAGTGTGTTGCATTTTTGATGGCATAGAATTATAACACATAAGTCACAGAGTCAAACAAAATCTTTAATCAAATGCCCTTAAAATATCATTAATATTGAATTATACTTATTCTTATAGTTTCTGAAATTCTCCCAAATAAATAAAAGATTCTTCCTCTGTGCCTCAGATAAATAAATTCTTTCCATTCATTCTCATATCATAGTCTGAGGAAAAAGTTTGTATGCATTTTTAAACTAATGTGCACCCTCCATACTTTACTTTGTAGGATTTAAATGAATATCTAATACTTCAAGTATTTTTATAAAGTTTATTATCTGACAAAATAGAACCATGTGACTAAATTTTCTACCTGCTCAAAAATCCTGCTCTCCACTAAAGCTGCCACAGGAAGGAAAAAGGGAGAGAAATGGGCTTCCACCCAATTTATATCCTATGTATATCAGCAGGTAATGACAGAAAGTGAATTGGGTCCCCGGAATCATAGTTTTCCTGGGCATCATAGTGTTGCTGGGGATCATAGTTTTTAGGGTAACAGATTCTAATTACACAACTTGAAAGAAGCAAAAAATGGAGACAATATGAAACCAGGGTAAGCAGAGAGCTCAAGGAGTGAGAAAGTACAGAACTAAGGCCAATCATTAAGAACTTAAGTGAAATAAAGATGAAGAAGTAGGAAACCATAAACTTCAGTGCACATAAAGAAGTTAGTGCTCCTCTAAGTTTCCTCATTTTTTTAATTTGAGAATTAGTCTAGATAAGGTATAAGATTCCTTCTAACAGTTTGTTTCTGTTTCTCCAATTCTAAATGATATCATAGATTTAGAGATGGAAAGGTCATTATAGCCATCTAATCGAAGCCCTGCATTTCATAGAGAGGTAGCTTTAGTTCAGGGAAGGTGAATGAAGCCAAGGTTACATTAATAGCAAATTCCAGAAGGAGATTTGGAACCCGTCTTTTGACTCCAAAAGAACAGTATATTATACAATAACATAGGACAAAGGGATAGTTCCTTTTTTTTAGAAAAACCTCAGCTTTCGTTCCTTTCTGAGGTGGAGTCAAGATGGCGGTATAGAGAAAGTGAAAGTTCAGACCTCTGAAAACCCTTCATTACCAATTACAAATTCCTAGAGAAGTTTCAGTCCTAGAGGCCTGAAAACCAGACCTAACAATAGGAGAAAGCCAAGGGGCACTCCTGCTGGATTCAACTTAAAAGGTACACCCCCAAAAGCCAGAATTCGAGGACACTTCAGTTTAGGGGAAGGAAGACATAAAGTACTGGACCCCTCCCCTCCAGCAGCTGGAGCCTCTGGGCTGGCAAAGGTGCTAGTCTGGAGGGAGAACCTTGCGGGCAAAGCTGTGCCAGGCTCAGAGCTTCAAACACAGGCAGTGTGGAAGCACTTAGAGAAGAAGCGCAGAGCACAGAGCAGGCAATTTAGTTGCAGCAGCAGAGACACTCCACATTGCCCCTCCCCTCCAGTCTGGAAGTTTTGGCTTCACCATCCAGCTCAATCTGGCTGCACTTAATCCCATCAAAGCCTTCAGAGGGCAGAGAAGCTCAAGCTCCAACACCCCTCCCCCACAGACGGCTCTGAGAGATTTTCTGACAAAACTCCAAGGGTGAAGGCTGAAAGAAAAGTCAAAAAAACGAGAGGAGCAAGAGCTCAGGCAACTTCAGGGAATAAAGAAGGGGTAAATATGAGGAAACAACAAAAAAAGAAAAACGAAATTACAACTGACAGCTTCTATACAGGCAATGAACAAAGGGCAAATGGAACAGAGAAGGATGAGGGGACACCAAGCCAAAAAAATAAAAATAAAAAAGTAGAAACCCTAGCAAATTGGATAGAAGCTCTGGAATAACTCAAAAATACAATTCAAAACACAATTAAGAGAGGCTGAAGACAAACTGGAAAAGAACTTAAAAACTAAGATAAGTCATCTAAAAACAGAGGCACTTGAACTAAAGCAGGAAAATAGTGTCTTGAAAGCCAAAATTTACCACCTTGAAAATGAGGCAAAGGAGATGAAAGATGAGTCAAAGAAGACGAAAGATAAGGCAAAGGAGATGAGAGATGAGGTGAATATGAAAGATGGCATCCAAAGAATATCAGACCAGAAGGAGAAGGATGACCTAAAAGCCAGGGATGAAATCCAGTCTTTAAAATCCAGAATACAACAACTAGAGACAAGCAACTTCACAAGACAGCAGGACACCATAAAACAAAATCAAAAGAATGAAAAAATTGTGGAAAATATGAAGCACCTCATTCACAAAACAGAAAATTTAGAAAATCTTTCCAGGAGAGACAACTTAAGAATCATTGGGCTCCCGGAAGACCATGACAAAAGACAAAGCCTGGACAACATGTTACAGGAAATTATCCAAGAAAACTGCCCAGATATTCTAGAAGAAGAGGGAAAAGTGGAAATTGAAAGAATCCACAGATCACCTCCTGTACTTAATCCCCAACTGACAACACCCAGGAATGCTATAGCAAAATTCAAGAACTATCAGACAAAGGAAAAAAATATTACAAGCTGCTAAGAAGAAGTCATTCAGATACCATGGGACCACAGTGAGGATAACACAGGATCTGGCTGAATCTACACTGAAGGACCAAAAGGCATGGAATATAATATTTCAGAAAGCAAAGGAAATAGGTCTACAAGCAAGAATCAATTAATCAGCAAAACTGACTGTTCTTACAGGGGAAAGTATGATCATTTAACAAAATAAAAGAATTCCAAGCATTTGTAAAGAAAAGACCAGACCTGAACAGAAAATTTGATTTCCAAGCACAGAACTCAAGAAAACCATCAAAAGGTAATTAAGAAAGGGCGAAAGAAGAAAAACAAAACCAAAAACAAACAAACAAACAAACAAACATTTTTAAGGGACCCAATAAGTTAAAATGATACATATCCCTATAAGAAAAGAGGTCATTGGTAACACTTAAAAATTGTTATCACCTGGGAAGCCAGAAGAATTACACTTAGAGGGAACAGTGACAAACTGTATAGAATGAAATGCCAAGACATAAATATGTATAAAGATATATGTATGCATAAATATATATGCGTGTATACATATACAACTAGAGCCAAAAAATAGAGGTTAATACTAAAAGAAATGGGGAAAGAAACAAAAGACGGCACATTTATATGTCACAAAGAAGCTCATGGCAGGAGGGGGGGAAACATTAATACACTGTAAGGATAAAGAGATTGGAGACAGGAAATACTCCACTCTTACATGCATTGTAATTGACCCAAAGAGGGAAGAACAATCCAATCCATTGGGGAAGAGAATAGATTTGTGCCTTATAGGGGAGTAGAAGAGTAACAAATGGACTGGTGGGAGCGAAGCATTATAAGGGAGTGAGAGGATGGGAGCATAGTTTTAGAAAGACTAGAGGGAAAATAAGGGGGGAAACAAGAAGGGAGGGGGAGTAGAAAGGGAAGAAAAATAAGGGTGGGAATTAGGAGGACTGATTAAAAAATAAAACACTGGTATAGAAGGAAATAGTGAAAGAAGAAAAGACAGGACTAGGAGTGGAAATCAAAATGCTGGGAAATACACAGCTGGTAAACATAACTGTGAATGTGAATGGAATGAACTCAACCATAAAATAGAAGTGAATAGCAGACTGGATTGGAAACCGAAACCCTACCATATGCTGTCTATAAGAAACACACATGAGGAAGGGTAAAAGGGTAAAAAAACACACACATAGGGTAAAAGTAAGAGGATGGAGCCAAATCTATTGGGCATCAACTGATAAAAAGAAGGCAGAAGTGGCAATCATATCTGACAAAGCCAAAGTAAAAATAAGTCCAGATAAAAGAGATAGGGAAGGTAATTACATCCCGATAAAAGGCAGTATAGACAGTGAGGGAATATCTGTACTCAACACGTATGCACCAAATGGCATAGCATCCAAATTTCTAAAGGAGAAACTAGTGGAGTTTAAGGATGAAATACATAGAAAAACTATACTAGTGGGAGACCTGAACCTTCCTTTATCAGAACTAAATAAATCAAACCAAAATTAAACAAGAAAGAGGTAAGAGAAGTGAATGAAATCTTAGAAAATTTAGAGTTAGTAGATATGTGAAGAAAAATAAATAGGGACAAAAAGGAATACATCTTTTCAGCAGCACCTGGTACATTCACAAAGATTTATCACATACTAGGGTATAAAAATATTGCAAACAAGTGCAAAACAGCAGAAATAATATATGGAAACTTCTCAGACCACAATGCAATGAAAATAATAATTAGTAAGGGCACAGGGAGAGGCAAATCAAAAATTAATTGAAAATTAAGCAATATGATTCTCCAAAATCATTTAGTTAAAGAACAAATCATAGAAACAATTAATAATATCATTTAAGGAAACAGCAATTATGAGACATCTTTTCAAAATCTATGGGATGCAGCCAAAGCAGTACTCAGGGGGAAATTTATGTCCTTGAGTTCATATATTAACAAACTAGAGAGGACAGAGGTCAATGAATTGGGCATGCAAATTAAAGAAACTAGAAAGTGAACAAATTAAAAGTCCTCAGATGAAGACTAAATTAGAGATCCTAAAAATCAAAGGCAAAATTAATAAAACTGAAAGTCAAAGAACTGTTGATTTAATAAGTAAGACTAGAACCTGTGCTTTGAAAAAGCAAATAAAATGGACAAAGTACTAGTCAGTCTAATTAAAAAAAGGAAAGAAAACCAAATTGACTGTATCCAAGATGAAAAGGGAGATCTCACCTCTAATGAAGAGGAAATTAAAGCAATCATTAAAAATTATTATGCCCAATTACATGGCAATAAATATGGCAATCTAGGTGATATGGATGAATATTTACAAAAATGTAAATTACCTAGACTAACAGAGGAAGAAATAGACAACCTTAACAACTCAATATCAGAAATAATAAATTGAACAAACAACCAAAAAACTCCCAAAGAAAAAATCTCCAGGTCCACATGGATTCACAAATGAATTCTATCAAACATTCAAAGAACAACTAACCCCAATATTATACAAACTATTTGACAGAATAAACAAAGAATGCACTCTCCCAAATTCCTTTTTGGACCAAATATGGTACTGATTCCAAAGCCAGGCAGGTCAAAAACAGAGAAAGAAAACTACAGACCAATCTTCTCAACGAGTATAGATGTAAAAGTCTTAAATAGGATACTAGCAAAAAGACTCCAGCAAGAGATCACAAGGGTTATTCACTATGACCAGGTAGGATTCATACCAGGAATGCAAGGATGGTTCAATACTAAGAAAACCATCCGCATAATTGACCACATCAACAAGGAAACCAACACTCATTTATATTGAAGACACTAGAAAGCATAGGAATAGAAGGGCCTTTCCTTAAAATAATAAACAGTGTATATCTAAAACCATCAGCAAACATCATCTGCAATGGGGGTAAACTAGAAGCCTTCCCAATAAGATAAGGAATGAAACCATTATCACCTCTATTATTTAGCATTGTACTAGAAACACTAGCTGTAGCAATTAGAGAAGAAAAAGAAATTGAAAGTTTTTAAATTGGCAGTGAGGAGACCAAGTTATCACTCTTTGCAGATGATATGATGGTCTACTTAAAGAATCCTAGAGAATCAACCAAAAAGCTAGTCAAAATAATCAACAAATTTAGCAAAGTTGCAGGATACAAAATAAACCCACACAAGTCATCAGCATTTCTATTTATCTCTAACACATCTCAGCAGCAAGAATTAGAAAGAGAAATTCCATTTAAAATCACTCAAGACAATAGAAAATACTTAGGAATCTATCTGCCAAGACAAACAGAGGAACTATATGAACCCAACTATAAAACACTCTCCACACAAAACTAGATCTAAACAATTGGAAAAACATTGACTGCTCATGGGTAGGATGAGTTAACATAATAAAAATGACAATTCTACCCTAATCAATTTACTTATTTAGTGCCATACCCATTGAACTACCAAAAACCTTTTTTTACTGAATTAGAAAAAAAGATAACAAAGTTCATTTGGAACAACAAACAATCGAGGATATCTAGGGAAATCATGAAAAAATTGCACTAGAAGGAGGCCTTGCAGTCCCAGATCTCAAACTATACAATGATATATATCAGTGATCATCAAAACAATTTGGTACTGGCTAAGAGACAGAAAGAAGGATCAGTGGAACGGACTTGGGGTAAGTGACTTCTGGAAGACAAGCCTAAAATGATCTCAGGTTTGGGGACCAAAACCCCCTATTTGATCAAAACTGCTGGGAAAATTGGAAGACAGTGTGGGAGAGATATGTTTGGATCAACATCTTACACTCTACACCAAGATAAATTCATAATGGGTGAATGACTTGAATATAGAGAAGGAAACTATAAGCAAATTAGGTGAACACAGAATCGTATACATGTCAGATATTTAGGAAAGGAAAGACTTTAAAACCAAGCAATAGCTAGAAAAAAATCACAAAATGTAAAATAAATAATTTTGATTACATCAAATTAAAAATGTTTTGTACAAACAAAACGAATGCAACCAAAATTAGAAGGGAAGCAACAAATTGGGAAACAATCTTCATAACAAAAACCTCTGACAAAGGTCTAATTACACAAATCTATAAAGAGTTAAACCAGTTGTACAAAAAAAATTAAGCCTTTCCCCAATTGATAAATGAGGAAAGGACATGAATAGGCAATTCTCAGCCAAACAAAAAAAATTATTAATAAGCACATGAAAAAGTGTTCTAAATCTCTTATAATCAGAGAAATACAAATAAAAACAACTGTGAGGTGATAACCTGTAAACCTCAAAATTTCTCAGACTTATGAATGTTAGGGGTTTCCCCCATTGGGGAATCTTCTACTTAAAAAAATTCCCTAGCAGATGGTGAGAACTCTACTTGAATGTGAAGGCTCCTTGCCTTGGGAGTATCCCTACTCCACCCTACTTAAGACTGCTTTAGGACAGAAAACTGTTTGCTAAACAATGAAAGTACTTTGATCCATGCTTATGGAAGGGACAGGAAGTTCTTTGAGTCATGACTGTTTTAGAATTGATACAATGGGATACTAAGTACCTATAAAGGTGGGGCAACTTGTAAACTACTTAAACCTAAAAGGGTGATAACTTATTCAGAGGCTTTTTCTTAATGAAATTTGTCGATACAGCAGCATTTTTTCCTGACTTACTAAAGAGATTAAAACTACTCAGTTGTGAATTCAAAATTGGTGGTCCTTTAGAAACATCTACAGTGATTGGTAGATGTAAGGACTTAGGGGAGGTGACAGAGGAAATTTTGCCCTTAAAATTAAGAGCTCAGAGAAGAGCAACGGATCTCTCGATTTCTGATTCTCATTCTGGAGGATCTCATTCTGAAGGAGAGCTCCTTGAGGAGCTCCTCTGAGGGGCTCTGTCCTTCTGGGGTAGGAGCTCTGGAGGCTCTTGAGAGAGGCCCTTTGAAACAATCTCTGGCTGGTGTCACTAGTATCCTTGTTTAGTCAGACCTTGTGGTGAGTGTAAAAAAACTGACTGATTTCTCTTTTAAGACTCAGGTCTAGGCCATATTGGCTTGAGGCCCTTCATACTTATTCCTTTCTTACTCTCTCTCTCTTTCTTTGATTACTCATTGTATTGTTAATTAAAATCTCTATAAAACCCAATTGACTTGGGTATTTGAATAATTGGGAATATTTCCCTGGCGACCACCTTATATTTGATTTTAAAATCCAAGACACTGTAGTGAAACATATTTCTGCGGTCAAATTTACTTACCCTCTCTTATAACTATCACAATTTATATCTTCCACTATTTTAATCACTACAGTTTGAGACCTCAACCATTTTAAATCTCATAAACCTCACACCTAGGATATTGGTTAACATGTCAGCACTAGAAAGTAATGAATGCTGGAGGGGTTGTGGCAAAGTCAAGACATTAATGCATTGCTGGTGGAGTTGTGAATTGATCCAATCATTCTGGAGAGCAATTTGGAACTATGCCCAGAGGGCACTAAAAGACTGTCTGCCCTTTGATCCAGTCATAGCACTGCTGGGTTTATACCCCAAAGAGAAAATAAGGAAAAAGTCATGTATAAAAACATTCATAGCTGTACTCTTTGTGGTGGCAAAAAATTAGAAATGAGGGGATGCCCTTTAATTGGGGAATGACTGAACAAACTGTGGTATATGTTGGTGATGGAATACTATTATGCTCAAAGGAACAATAAAGTGGAGGAATTCCATGGGAACTGGAATGACCTCCAGGAATTGATGCAGAACGAAAGGAGCAGAACCAGGAGAACATTGTACACAGAGACTGACACATGGGGGTACAATCGAATGTAATGGACTTCTCCATTAGTTGCAAAGCAGTGGTCCTGAACAACTTGGAGGAATCTACAAGAAAAAACATTATCCTACTTCAGAGGAAAAAGTGTGAGAGTAGAAACACAGAAGAAAAACAACTGCTTGAATACATGGGTCTAGGGGATATGGCTGGGTATTGAAATAGAATATGTAAACTGAGGGAAACAATCACTTATTGAAATATAGAAGGTAAATTGAAGGGAAACTATTACTTGTTGAAATAGAAAATGTAAACTGAGGGAAACTGTTTTTTGTTGCAATGACTGTTGTCCTCTGGCTTGTGACTAGAGAGAGCTGCTAGAGGGGAACCTGAAGCTGCTTATTTGTAATGGAGGTAGAAATGAGAAATGCTTAGGGATGCTGGCACACAGGGATGCTGGTACACAGCGGAACTGCTATACAAGGGGTTCCTTTGGGGTTTACTCTGGGGTTTGCCTAGTGATCCCTAATGATGGCTGATAGATCAATATATCTTTCTAAACCTTCTCCCCCCCTTCTCCAACCCTCTCCTCCCTTGCCTCCCCCACCTCCCAATTCTTCTTGAAGCCTTTGGCTTCTTCCGTTCCCTCCCTGAGAGAACTATAAAGATTTCTTTTCCTTTTCAAGTCAGGGAGTTTATTGGGATAACAGGATGGGAAACTGAGGTTAGAGGGATGAGGATTTCCCTAATCTAAATGAGGAAAATTGAGGGTTTGAGAAAGTAGTCCAGTCACAAACTGTGACTCTAAGACAGTTAAGGAGATGGAGGACTACAGCTTTTGAAAATCTTTCTTCTTCTTCACAAAATCAGCAAGGTCTCTCAGCTTAACCCCAGAGAGAAACAAAGTTCAAATTCTCTCCTTCAGCCTGGCTTGTCTCCTTTCTCGGCTTCGACCCCAGAGAAAAACAAAGTTCAAAATCTCTCAGTTTCTCCTGGTCATCTCAACTCTCAAATAGATCACCAGCTCAAAAGCCAGGTTTCTCCTTCTTGTCAACTTCAACTGTCCAAAGCCAGAGAATCCTCAAATCAAGTCAGCCCCACAAGGGTCTTTCAGCCAGGTTTTCAACCTCCAGAGAGAGAGTGACTCCAAATCCAGTCCCCTCTCCCTGGTCAGCTCAACTGCCAACCCCTGGGAACATTCCATTTTGGAAACTCCTTCTTTTGATTGACAGATAGGTCTCCATTTTCTTGCATCTTTGTTTACAAGTTTTCTCTCTCCATGCCTCTACCACAGTATGTAGTCTCTAAATGAACATCCTAATGCAAACACCAGCAACATGGAAATAGGTTTTGATCAAGGACACATGTAATACCCAGTAAAATTGTGTGACGGCTATGGGAAGGGTGGGTGAAGGGGAGGGACAGAAATAATATGATTCTTGTAACCAAGGAATAATGTTCTAAATTGACTAAATTAATTATTGTAAAGGAAAAGAAAAACCTTACCTTCCATCTTAGGATGAATAGTATATAATGGTTCCAAGGCAGAAGAATGGTAAGGACTGGTAAAAGAAAGAATTTGCAGGAACATGCAAACAAGGTAAAATATCAGAGAAGCAAAGGAAAAGAGCTTTGGAATGGTGGTGAGGGGGAATTCTAGAAGGCAATGGAATCTAATAGGACCAGTTGAAAACCTAGAGGCTTTTGGGAGCTTGAATTCTGGGGCAAGTCAGCCCTGCACGTTTCTCCTGATCTAGACAGCTTTTCCTATCCCCAAAGTACATCCTGAGAAAGACTTGTTAAATTCCTGTTCCTGTTTTTAAATACCTGGAAATCTCTACCTGTGTGGACTCTATCAAGAAACAATTTACCGGAGGGGCCTTCTTGGATGGGATAAGAGCCAGCAGAAGTTCCCACTTCCTGATCTGCTAACAGCCAAGAGCCTATTGATTTAGCCTAGGGTTAGCTATTGGCAGAGAACATTTAGCCTCAGCTGAGGTTGAAGCCCCAATTTCATTATTCTTCATGGGGTGTTAGCCAGGGCTCCCACATCCTTTTCCCTTACCTACCCTTGTTAGCATTTTAAATAAATCTTAAAACTTAAGAGAAGCAGTCAGATCTCTCTCTCTCTCTCTCTCTCTCTCTCTCTCTCTCTCTCTCTCTCTCTCTCTCTCTATATATATATATATATATATATATATATATATATATATATATATATATATATGGAAATAGGTTTTGATCAAGGATATATATATATATATATAGAGAGAGAGATGATAGATAGATAGATAGATAGATAGATAGATAGATAGATAGATAGATAGATAGATATAAAATAAGGGACCAATTGGAGGGGTTTGGGGAAAGAGGGTCTACATTTGATTGAACTAAGCTAAGTCTCAAACACCTGCCATTCCCTCTCTCCTGAGCAAGTCTGTGTCAGAGGAAATTCACCTCAGGAAGCTAGGTGAAGCTAAATTCCTAGCAAACCATCATTCTTCTCTCCTTGAGGTGTTGTTTCTCTTTGGTACAGTTGCTGTGTAACCCCTTATCACACAAACTAAGTTGATTCAGCTTAGAGGTCCTAGAAAGGGAATTTGTTTCCCAAATTTTGTAGAAGCTACCCTGCCAGACCAAGTCAAGAAAAGCATTTTTGATCACCAGTTACATCCTGTAGGGCTTCTTGCTTCACCTTTTAACTGCCCTCAAAAGAGGAGCAGAGAGAGACATTCATTTTGATCTCTGTCTTGGAGAAAAGGCATCTGGTAGGTCAAATCGTGTTAAACCTTGACCACCTGTTACATTCATCTTTCAGGGCCTTCCTAATTTACCTTTTACACTAGGCAGTGGGGATTAAGTGACTTGCCTAAGGTCATGCAACTAGGAACTGTCTGAATCCACATTTGAACCTAGGACCTCCTACCTCTAGGCCTGGCTCTCAATATACTGAGAGTCATTTAGCTGCCCTGCTAATAGTTATTCTCATGAACACTTACTGATTGATTCAGGGCTAAGAATGGAAAAATCTATGAAAAATGTAAGGGATATTAATTTCTCTATTATGTGGTCTAATGAGTGAAATAAAAATAGTATCATAGGAATGCAGAAAAAAGAGCAATAGCTATGGAATAGAAGAATCAACCTTAAGGAAAAAGTGAGTCACTAAGCTGTACTAAAAACATATAAGTAGATTTTAGGTTAGCTGACAGGCTAGAGAAGGATATTGTGTAAGGGAGAATAAACATGAGCAAAGACTTGGAATAAAAATCCACAGGTTTTTTTAGAGGAAAGTGAAAAGACAAGCATGGTTAGAGCACAGGATGTGTGCTGTGGCGTATTTAGAACTAAGTGGAGAGGTAGAATGGATTCAAGATACCTTGAATGACAAGTAGGTGAATTGGACATACCTCTATAGACAATGAGGACCCACTGGTCTTTGAGTGTATTATCACATGATGAATTCAACATTATAGTAAAATAAGTCTGATGTGTTATTATAGATTAAATCAGAGTGATAGGGATGGAGGTTGGAAGAAGGCAAATAGTAACAAAATTGTTATAGTAACTTTTCCCCATCCTAATTCTATTGCTTCTGTTTGGGTCCTGAACTTAACCTCCTAACTGGGTTTTGCTATGTCCAATTTTTTCCTCCTGTAATATAATCTAGACCAACTGAAGAAAAAATGCTGACTCGGGCCTTTTCCTCAGAATTAATTTTAATCATGTCACTGCCCTTTCTAAAAACTGTCAATGATTTCCCCAATGTCTATAAACAAGTGCAAAAGCTTGGAAAGAACAAGATTTTTGGGAAGAATAAGGAGACCAGTTGAGTCAGAGCAACTGACCGTATTCTCCAACAGAGCTTCTGACCAGTTCTCAACTTTCTCACTTCCTTGCCTTTACTCTCTCTAGATCATTCTCTCAAACTCATGTTCAAAATCTGTCAAAATCCTACATATTCTCCATGGTTTAGACCATATTTTATCAAATCTGCATAGCCTTTCCTAACCATATCTCAATGGGAATTTCTCCTGTTGAATGATATGCTCTGGTTTGCATTATCATATTATTTATATACATGTCATCTTTCCTATTAGACCATAAATATTTTCATGACAGAGACATAGAAAATCTAGAAAAGTCTTCAAACATGTCATTTGGTAAATATTGTTGAACAAATGAATACATAAATTTATTTTGAAGTCTACCTGCCTATAGACTGTTGCAAGGAAGAAAAAAATCTTTTTTACTATATTAATAAAAGACACCAGATTAGGATGCCATTTAAAGGAATAGGATAGATATTTTTATTCTAAATTTACATTTCAAATTATTTTCTATGAGAGAAAATACCAAGAATACCAAAGACTCTTAACCAAAGATCATTGGATAATGCAACCTTATCCACTGTCTAAAAGGCCATTCCTTTAAAGATAAAGTTACTGGGAACAGCTAGGTGGCTCAGTGGATTGAAAGCCAGGCCTAGAGACAGAAGGTTCTGGGGTCAAATGTAGCCTTTGAGACTTCCTAGCTATGTGACCTGGACAAGTCTCTTAACCTCCAATTACTCTTATTAGCCCTTACTACTTTTTTTTTTCTGCGTAGTTGTCATTTCTTTTTTTTTTATTTTTATTTTTTTTATTTAAACAGTATTTTATTTGGTCATTTTCATTCACTGGAAACAAAGATCTTTTTCTTTTCCTCCCCTCCCCCCCTGCCTCCCCCCCCCCC
Organism: Monodelphis domestica; assembly: GCF_027887165.1. NCBI lineage: Eukaryota > Metazoa > Chordata > Mammalia > Didelphimorphia > Didelphidae > Monodelphis > Monodelphis domestica. Next base: position 245,191,325 of record NC_077228.1, on the reverse strand, counting down.
CCCCCCCCCCCCCCCCGCCTTTCCCTCTCCCATAGCCGCATGATTCCACTGGTTATCAGATGTGTTCTTGACTGGAACCCATTTCCCTGTTGTTGGAATTTGCATTCTAGTGTTCATTTAGAGTCTCTCCTCAGTCTTATCTCCTCCAACCCTGTAGTCAAGCAGTTGCTTTTCATCAGCGTTTTTACTCCCAGAGTTTATCCTCTGCTTGTGGGTAGTATTTTTTTTAGATCCCTGCAGATTGTTCAGGGAAATTGCATTGATACTAATGGAGAAGTCCATCACCTTCGATTGTACCACAATGTATCAGTCTCTGTGTATAATGTTTTCCTGGTTCTGCTCCTTTCGCTCTGCATCACTTCCTGGAGGTTGTTCGAGTCTCCATGGAATTCCTCCACTTTATTATTCCTTTTAGCACAATAGTATTACATCACCAACATGTAACACAATTTGTTCAACCATTCCCCAATTGAAGGGCATCCCCTCATTTTCCAATTTTTGGCCACCACAAAGAGCGCAGCTATGAATATTCTTGTAGAAGTCTTTTTGTCCATTATCTCTTTGGGGTACAAGCCCAGCAGTGCTATGGCTGGATCAAAGGGAAGACAGTCTTTTATCGCCCTTTGGACATAGTTCCAAATTGCCCTCCAGAATGGTTGGATCAATTCACAACTCCACCAGCAATGAATTAATGTCCCCACTTTGCCACAACCCCTCCAGCATTCATTACTTTGCATAGCTGTCATGTTAGCCAATCTGCTAGGTGTGAGGTGATACCTCAGAGTTGTTTTCATTTGCATCTCTCTGATTATAAGAGATGTAGAGCACTTTTTCATGTGCTTATTAATAGTTTTGATTTCTTTGGCTGAGAACTGCCTGTTCATGTCCCTTGCCCATTTGTCAATTGGAGAATGGCTTGATTTTTTGTACAATTGATTTAGTTCTTTATAAATTTGAGTAATTAAACCTTTGTCAGAGGTTTTTATGAAGATTGTTTCCCAATTTGTTGCTACCCTTCTGATTTTGGTTACATTGGTTTTGCTTGTACAAAAACTTTTTAATTTGATGTAATCAAGATTATTTATTTTGCATTTTGTAACTCTTTCTAATTCTTGCTTGGTTTTGAAGTATTTCCCTTCCCAAAGGTCTGACATGGATACTATTCTGTGTTCGCCTAATTTTCTTATAGTTTCCTTCTTTATGTTCAAGTCATTCACCCATTTTGAATTTATCTTGGTGTAGGGTGTGAGGTGTTGATCTAAGCCTAATCTTTCCCACACTGTCCTCCAATTTTCCCAGCAGTTTTTATGAAATAGTGGATTTTTGTCCCAAAATCTGGGATCTTTGGGTTTGTCATATACTGTCTTGTTGAGGTTGCTTGTCCCCCAGTCTATTCCACTGATCCTCCTTTCTGTCTCTTAGCCAGTACCAAATTGTTTTGATGACCGCTGCTTTGTAATATAGTCTGAGATCTGGGACTGCAAGACCCCCTTCCCTTGTATTTTTTTTCATTATTTCCCTGGACATCCTTGATCTTTTGTCCTTCCAAATGAACTTTGTTATGGTTTTTTCTAAATCAGTAAAAAAAATTTTTGGAAGTTCCATGGGTATGGCACTAAATAGATGAGTTTGGGTAGGATGGTCATTTTTATTATATTGGCTCGTCCTACCCATGAGCAGTTAATGTTCTTCCAATTGTTCAAGTCTAGTTTTAGTTGTGTGGAAAGTGTTTTGTAGTTGTGTTCATATAGATCCTGTGTTTGTCTCGGGAGATAGATTCCTAAGTATTTTATTTTGTCTAGGGTAATTTTGAATGGGATTTCTCTTTCTAGTTCTTGCTGCTGAGCAGTGTTGGAAATATATAGAAATGCTGATGACTTATGTGGGTTTATTTTGTATCCTGAAACTTTGCTAAAGTTGTTGATTATTTCGATTAGCTTTTTGGTTGAATCTCTAGGATTCTTTAAGTAGACCATCATGTCATCTGCAAAGAGCGATAATTTGGTCTCCTCCTTGCCTATTTTGATGCCTTCAATTTCTTTTTCTTCTCTAATTGCTACTGCTAGTGTTTCTAATACAATGTCAAATAATAGAGGTGATAATGGGCATCCTTGTTTCACTCCTGATCTTAATGGGAATGGATTTAGTTTATCCCCATTGCAGATGATATTAGCTGATGGTTTTAGATATAGACTGTTTATTATTTTTAGGAATGACCCTTCTATTCCTATGCTTTCTAGTGTTTTTAGTAGGAATGGGTGTTGTATTTTATCAAAGGCTTTTTCTGCATCTATTGAGATAATCATGTGGTTCTTGTTGGTTTGCTTGTTGAAGTGGTCAATTATGTGGATGGTTTTCCTAATGTTGAACCAGCCCTGCATCCCTGGTATAAATCCTACTTGATCATGGTGAATGATCCTTCTGATCACTTGCTGGAGTCTTTTTGCTAGTATCCTATTTAAGATTTTTGCATCTATATTCATTAGGCAGATTGGTCTATAGTTTTCTTTCTCTGTTTTTGACCTGCCTGGTTTTGGAATCAGTACCATGTTTGTGTCGTAAAAGGAGTTTGGTAGAACTCCCTCTTTGCTTATTATGTCAAATAGTTTGTATAGTATTGGGATTAACTGCTCTCTGAATGTCTGATAGAATTCACTGGTGAATCCATCAGGCCCTGGGGTTTTTTTCTTAGGAAGTTCTTTGATGGCTTGTTGGATTTCATTTTCTGATATGGGTTTATTAAAGAATTCTATTTCCTCTTCTGTTAGTCTAGGCAGTTTGTATTTTTGTATATATTCATCCATTTCTCCTAAATTGGTGTATTTATTGCCATATAATTGGGCAAAGTAATTTCTAATGATTGCCTTAATTTCCTCTTCATTGGTGGTGCTGTCCCCCTTTTAATCTTTAATACTGTTAATTTGCTTTTCTTCCTTCCTTTTTTTAATTAGATTGACCAGTACTTTGTCTATTTTGTTTGTTTTTTCAAAGTACAAGCTTCGTCTTATTTATTAAATCAATAGTTCTTTGACTTTCAATTTTCTTAATTTCTCCTTTAATTTTTAGGATCTCTAATTTAGTCTTCATCTGATGATTTTTAAATTGTTCGCTTTCTATTTTTTTAATTTGCATGCCCAATTCATTGACCTCTGCCCTTCTTAATTTGTTAATATATGCACTCAGGGATATGAATTTTCCTCTAAGTACTGCCTTGGCTGCATCCCATAAGGTCTGAAAGGATGTTTTGCCATTGTCATTTTCTTCAACGAAATTCTTAATTGTTTCTATGATTTCTTCTCTAACTATCCGATTTTGGAGTATCATGTTATTTAATTTCCAATTAATTTTTGATTTGGGTCTCCATGTACCCTTGCCGATCAATATTTTAATTGCCTTGTGATCTGAAAAGGCTGCAGTTAATATTTCTGCTTTTCTGCATTTGAGTGCCATGTTTCTATGACCTAGTGTATGATCTATTTTTGTGAGTGTGCCATGTGGTGCTGAAAAGAAGGTGTATTCTTTTTTGTCCCTATTTATTTTCTCCATATGTCTATTCACTCTAATTTTTCTAAGATTTCATTCACCTCTTTTACCTCTTTCTTGTTTATTTTTTGGTTTGATTTATCTAAATTTGATAGTGGTTGGTTCTCTATTAAAAATTTGGATGCTATACCATTTGGTGCATACATGTTGATTAGTGATATTTCCTCATTGTCTATACTTCCTTTTAGCAGAATATATTTACCTTCCCTATCCCTTTTGATCAGGTCTATTTGTACTTTGGCTTTGTCAGATATCATGATTGCAACTCCTGCCTTCTTTCTATCGGTTGAGGCCCAAAAGGTCTTACTCCAACCTTTAATTCTAACCTTGTGAGTGTCAACCCGTCTCATATGTGTTTCTTGAAGACAACATATGGTAGGGTTTTGTGTTCTAATCCAATCTGCTATTTGTCTACGTTTTATGGGTGAGTTCATCCCATTCACTTTCAAAGTTATGATTGTTATTTGTGGATTCGCTGGCATTTTGATATCTTCCCCTAGTTCTGACCTTTCTTCTTTAGCTTTCTCCTTTTGAACCAGTGATTTACTTTAGGTCAGTCCCCCTAGTCCCCTCCCTTGAGATGCTTCCCTTTCTAGCCCCTCCCTTTTTATGCTCCCTTCCCCTCCCCCCTCTTCTTCCCTCCCTTTTTGTACTCCCTACTCCCTCCCCCTCCTTGATTTTCCTTTCTTTCTTGCCCTAATGGATAAGATAGAATTCAGGATCCCACTGGATCTAGATGTTCTTCCCTCTCAGATTTGATTTCACTGAGAGTAAGGTTTAAGTAATTCCACTTCACGCTCTCTTCCTCTCCTTCTCATATGAGAGTTCTTCCCCTCCCCTTCCCATGTGTATCTTTATATGGGAAAGATTATTCTATTGATTCCCCCCACCTATTTCTTGAAGTTAATCTTAGTATTATCGTGGTTCCCCCCTCCCTTTTCCTTTCTTTGCCCCAACTTTCCCCAAATCTTCTTAATGCCCCAATCTTTCCCTATGCATGTTTCTTCTAACTACTCTTATGATGATACAATTTATGAGAGTTACACAAAACATTTTCCCCACATATTAATATATATAATTTGATGTAAATATAGTCCTTATAGAAGAGAGTTTGACTTAAAGAAAAAGATAAGATTTATCTCCTTTTCCCTTTCTTTCATATTTACCTTTTCATGTTTCTCTTGGTTTCTGTGCTTGGATATCGAACTTTCCACAGAGCTCTGGTCTTTTCTTAGCAAATGCTTGGAAATCTTCTATTTTGTTGAATGCCCATACTTTCCCCTGGAAGTATATAGTCAGTTTTGCTGGGTAGTTGATTCTTGGTTGGAGACCCAGCTCTCTTGCCTTTCTAAATATCATGTTCCATGCTTTGCGGTCTCTTAGTGTGTTAGCCCCTATGTCGTGTGTGATCCTTATGGGAGCCCCCTTATATCTGAAGCTCTTCTTCTTGGCTTCTTGTAGGATTTTCTCCTTTACTTGGAAGCTCTTGAATTTGGCAATTACATTCCTAGGCGTTGTCTTTTGGGGATTTAGTATAGAAGGTGTTCTATGAATCCTTTCTATTTCTATTTTGCCCCCTTGCTCCAGAACGTGGGGGCAATTTTCTTTTATAATCTCCTCTAGAATAAAATCCAATTTGTTGTTTACCTCTGGTTTTTCTGGGAGACCGATGATATGGAGATTTTCTCGTCTTCCTCTGTTCTCCAGGTCCGTGACCTTCTCAGTGAGATATTTTATGTTTTCTTCCAATTCATTAATTGTTTGGGTTTGCTTTATTGATTCTTGCTGTTTTATCATCTCACTTTCTTCGAGGTGCTTAATTCTGGTCATTAGGGACTGGATTTGCTTTTCAGCCTTGTCTGCCCTTCTATTGGATGCTTCGAGTTCTTTTTCCAATTGAGCATTCTTATCTGTCAGACAGCTGATCTCTTTCTCCCATTTTTCTTTCCAGGTTTCCATCTTTTGGATAAGTTCCAGTTTGAGATCTTCCAGAGCTTGTCATTTTGGGAGGCGTGTTCTGAATTTTTTTGGATTTCCTCCTCATTCTCCTCTTTTCCTTGGGTACTTCCACCATAAAAGTTTTCAATAGTCACTTTTTTCCCTTTCTTCCTGGAGGCTTGATTTTGGGCCATGTGAGCCATCCCTTTGTTGGTTTTATTCCCCTTTCCTTTTTGGTCTGGGATCTGGGTTATATGGGCGGTTTTTCTGTGAATTTAGGTTGCTTCAGACTAGTTCTTCCCAGCCTCCGAGGTTTCTTAGAGCACCGGGTCCCTGATCACAGTCTCACTGCCCAGGTGTTCAGCTCCGCCCAGATAATCAGCGTGTGGTCCACCCCTGGTGTTTAGCTCCACGGAGATGTTCAGCGCAGCCTGCCCCAAGTACAGCTCCGCTGAATTCTCCAGTGAAACCGCCCTGAGACGTTTTATCCTGGCAGTCCCCAGATCACAAGGACCCTGGAGTGCCCCCCCCAGACAGAGATGCTCCCCACTCACTCGCTGTCCCGGTGAGCACTCAGGTAGCTCACTCTGGTTTAGTGGGGGAGGTGGGGTGGCGGAAGGGTGGCTCAGTTCACTTTTCTGTGCAAGCTTTTCCTTCTTATTTTAGTGTGGAAATGTTCAAGCCCCACGTACCTTTGCCTCTGTGGGGTACTGGGGAGTCCTTCTGTTCCTCCAAAGGTGATTTTATGCTCCTTTGATGTAGTCTATTTCGTTCGGTGCCGGGGAGAGGAAGCCTGTGGCGTCTAGATTGCAGCCATGATTACCCAGAAGTCTCCCCTTACTACTTTTTTTGCTTGGAACCACTAGACAGTATTGATTCCAAAATGGTATGTAGGGTTTAAAAAAAAATAAAGATGATGCTACATTTGGTGATAGAGAACTTTTAGTATGACAAAACTGTCAAGAAACTTTGCTCTGGATTTAATTTTAAATAAAATTTTATGATGTTTATGCTAGATTACATTTAATAGAAATATTAATCTCTTAAAATTCTTAAATTCATCCTTTCACTATGTTTTTGTAATTGCATAAATGGAATTCCTAGAGACAGTTGAACTATGTGACCTCCCTCTTTTGCTTTTTCACTTGAGTGATCCAGGCTTTTTTCTTGTCCATTGTGATCATAATCTCTTGTATGCTGGGGTTAGAGATCACTCATTTTGCAAGTCCAAACAATTTTAAGCTTTATAGGAGAGCCAGCAATGTTTATAAAATAATGAATTTTTAATTATATCTTCATATTGATCTTAAGGATAATTAAAATTTATTTATTCATATTCTAGATTATAGAATATTGAAAAGTAAGGGATTGTATAGATGATAAAAACTCTTTTATATTATAGATGATGAAACTGAATGTGAGGGAAGTCAAATGTGAGGGAGGTTTAGAGTTAGTGGTAAAGATAGGACTAAAAACAAATGCCCTGTGCCCCAGTCCAATACTCTTTTTACCATATCATGCCATTTTGTCATATTAGAGAAGATTAAATTAAGAGTTTTTTTAAATTGATACTTTTGACCTTAGAGGTGGCAGAACTAAGATGGCAGTGGAGTAGCAAGAACTTAAGAACTTTCCTTCCAACTTATCACTACAAAGGGTCTCAAAAGGACAAAAATAAAAATCAGATGAGTAAAGAGGCTCTCTCCCATGGGGCGCAGGCTTAAAGATAGGCAGTCTTTGGAGGTTTCCATGCTAAAAGGAACCAAAACCACACTTATCAAAAGCTCGAACTGATCACTCCTCTCCCATACTACCTGCCATGCCAGAGTCAGAGTGAGGGCCTGGCAATCTCTAAATTCTTGGGGACTTGCTGAGGACACCACAGATTTACCCCTGAGGATAGTGAAAGGCTCTGGCAGTGAGACTTGGAACTCAAGGCTGAAAAGCACAGAGCTGGACAGAAGTGAGGCTGGCCACAGCAGCAGAGACTGGAAAAATAGCCTGAGGGCAAACTGCTTTAATGTACAAGAACTGCCTGGATGATAGTATTGATGCAAAACACTATGAAACAGAAGCTAAGAAAGAAAAAAGCTAAGAAATGTCCACCAATATACAGGAAATGCAATCCAGGCTGAGACAGAAAAAGAAATAAACAACAGCAGAAAAAAACTTTTATAATTTCTATGGAGAAAATGAGCAAATTACAGAAGTAATAGCAAAAAGTGACAAACAAGCAAACACATCCAAACATTCCAAAAAAAAATGGAAATTGGTCATAAGCTCTCGAAGTACCCCAAAAGGAGTTCAAGAATGAAGTGAAAAACAAAGATGAAAAATGGGGAAAAAATGAAAGTAATTCAAAAAGAAAATAGTTTAAAAGACAAAATAGGCCATATGAAAAAAGAAACACAGAAATCAAATGAAATAATACGCAAATTGGAGACCAGAACTGACCTGCTAGAAGCATGAAAAAGCAGGATAGACCAAATTGAAAAGGAAAATCAAAAGGCTTAAAATCAGTCTTTAAAGACCAGAATTGGGCAAGTAGAAGCCAATGATCACATGCAATAGCAAGAATCAAGAAAGAAAAATCAAAAGAATGACAAAATAGAAAGAGACATAAAATGTCTCATTGAAAAGACCAGAACTAAATGGACCAGTTTATAACCTTGTAAACTCCAAAATGTCAAAAGAATCATCAGAAGTCACTTTGGAAATAGGAACTGGTAACAAAGACCATGAGAGTTGATAAAGTCAATTGCTAAGTCAGTCTGTTGGACTGAACTCAGCCGTGGCTGGCCTTTTATCAACGACTGGCCTTTTATCAACGACTGGCCTTTTATTTGAGTCACTTAAGAAAAGTTTACTTGAGTCATCAAGACAATATGACACTGGCTAAGAGACTGAAGGTAGGATCAATGGAATATACTTGGGGTAAATGACCTCAGCAAGATAGTGTATGCTAAAGTCAAAGATCCCATTTTCTTGGACAAGAATCCACTATTTGTCAAAAACTGCTGGGAAAATTAGAAATCAGTATGGAAGAGACTAGGCTTAGTTCAACATCTCATATCTTACACCAAGATAAATTCAGAATGGGTGAATGACTTTAACATAAAGAAGGAAACTATAAGTAAATTAGGAGAACATAGAATAGTATACCTGTCAGATCTATGGGAAAGGAAAGAATTTAAGAAGCAAGAAATAGAGAATATGAAATGAATATTTTATTACATTAAATTAAAAAGGTTTTGTGTATAAACAAAACCAATGTAACCAAAATTAGAAGGGAAGCAACAAATTGGGGAAAAATTTTATAACAAAAATCTCTGACAAAAGTCTAATTTCTCAAATTTATAAGAAGCTAAGTCAATTGTACAAAACATCAAGCCATTCCTCAATTGATAAATGGGCAAGGGGCATGAATAGGTAGTTTTCAGATTAAGAAATACAAACTATCAATAAGCATGTGAAAAAGTATTCTATCTCTCTTATAATTAGAGAATTGAAAATCAAAACAACTATGAGCTACCACCTCACACTTAGCAGATTGGCTAATATGATAGCAAAGGAAAGTAATAAATGTTGGAGAGGATGTGGCAAAATTGGGACACTAATACATTGCTGGTACAGTTGTACATTGATCTAACCATTATGGAAGAAAAATTGGAATTATGCCCAAAGGGCCACTGCCTACCCTTTAATTCAGCTGTACCACTGTTGGGTTTGTACCCCAAAGAAATAGTAAGGGAAAATACTTGTACAAAATATATTCATAGCCACGCTCTTTGTGGTGGCAAAATACTGGAAAATCAGGAGGTGTCCATTGATTTGGGAATGGCTGAACAAATTGTGGTATCTGTTGGTGAGGGAATACTACTGTGCTGAAAGCAATAAGGAACTGGATCAATGTTAACTGAAAGGACCTCCAGGAATTGATGTAGAATGAAAGGAATGGAACCAGGAGAATATTGTACACCAAGGCTGATATAGTGTGGCACAATCTAACATAATGGACTTCTCTACTAGTAGTAATGCAGTGATCCAGGACAATTCTGAGGGACTTATAAGAAAGAACACTAACCACATCCAGGGAAAGAACTGTGGGAGCAGAAAACACAGAAGAAAAACATATGACTGATCACATGGTTTGATGGGGATATGATTGGGGATGATGACTTTAAATGATCACTCTATTGCAAGTATTTTTGAACAGTGATAAATAAACAGTGGAATTGCTCTGGGAGAGGGGAGGGAAGAAGAGAGGGAAAGAATATGAATTATGTAACCATGGAAAAATATTCCAAATTAATTAATTAAATTTAATTTAATGAAAAATTAAATTAAAAAATAAAAAACTGATACTTTTGATGGCCTATTAAAACTTTATAAAAAGTAGGCATGAAATAACATGATACCTTTCTACCTTATAACCAAGCATTAGACCTTTATTGAAGGCCAAGGGGAAAAATCTAATTATCTATTGGTGCTTTAATCAGTTTTCCCATCTAGCAGTAAAATAAGGTTGTGTACCTTGTAGTCCATTTGCTCAGAACAGTTAAACACATATACCATGATACCCAATGCTCGACCCAGGTCTTTGGTAGTCTCAGTTTTGCCAGTGCCTGCAGGTCCTGCTGGAGCCCCACTCATGGTCAAATGCAAAGACTGGGTGAGGGTAATGTAACATCTGCCAAGAAACAAGAAAGTTCAGAGACAGAATATATATGAAATGTAGGAAACAGACCAAGAATGGGAAATCAGAAGAGCTTTTCTGACACTGCTATATCCTGGGCACATTGGGCTAATAACATTATCAAAACAGGGAATTTCATTGATCCTGGTAGTTTCTTCTATTAATTAATACACCTCTTTGGGAAGAGTAATTGTATTTCCTTGTTCTCCTTTGATTTAAGAGAAAAGACTTAGCATCAAATCTGATTTGCATCTTTCAAAGGTAGATTTTTATTTATACTTGACCCAAGATAAAAATGAACTTACCAGATCAATGATGGAATAGTCACATGATACAAATGAAGCTGGTTGATTTTATTGCTTTGAAAAACAAGCAATTGAGGCAAAAATAACAACACACTTAAAAAAAGAAACAATATTCTATTCAGATATCAGATAAAACCCAATTATACATAAATTTCATTTTATATACTTTAAAATCATAACTCTCAGAGTTAAGTGGATTTTGGAAGTCATCTTGCTTAGCACTGTATCAAGTAAGGAATCTCTTAAGATTGCCACAGCACATATTAAAATTGATCACATGCTAGGGCATAAAAACTTCATAACCAAATGCAGAAAAACAAAAATACTAAATTCAAATTTTTAGATAATAATTCAATATAAATTAAAATCAATAAGGGCTCATGGAAAGACAAATAAAAATTAATTGGAAACTAGTCTAATTTTTCAAAATGGTTGGGTCAAAGAACAAATCAGAAGCAAACACACATTTCATTGAAGATAATGACAATGAGACAACATATAAAAATTTATGGGATACAGCCAAAGCCATACTATTGGGAAGATTTACATCCCTGAATGTTCATATCAATAAAACAGAAAAAAAGCAGATCAATGAATTGGGCATACAACTTGTAAGGTTGGAGGCAGGGAAGATTTGGAACCCTGGAATGGGGACTGAAAGTGAATCAGTGGCAGTTGAGGAGCAAGGACTTCTTGGAGGAAAAGATGGACAAGGGGAGAGTTCTAAGGAGTCTCTGGACTTCTGGTCTGAGACTTGGAGTTGTCAGGAATGGTTTTGGGGGGCTGGAGAATCACCAAAACCACCTGAGGAGATCCTGTATCTTCCTCCAGGTCGATACCTGATCTACCTCCAAACATACTTCTCCTGTTTCCCTCAAACTTAAGAAAGGACATCTCAGACCACTGAAGGGGGGCTGTGGACTATCACAGGAGAGCATAGCATCCTTGCCCTTCTCTCACTTCTTGAACTTATCCCTTGATAATTCTTTAGGCCATAAAGGATAAATAAGTTATTAGAAAGGGTTATTTTAGCTGGGAAGGGGTGGAGACTTCTGATTGAGTAGAATTACATTCCTGGATGGATCATGGACCTTGTAGATCTCATGGATCTTGGCAGGGCTATTCATTCCTTCTCCCCTCATCCAGTTTACCTAAAACCCAATAATAAACCCTTTAAAAGCAGTCAGATACTTGGTTTAGCCTCTCAACAATAGTTGGAAAGATTACTTCAAGAAACTAAGGTCAGGTCTCACAAAGAGTGCCTGAGGCCTTTCCATAAGAGACAAGACCACTGCCTAGGGCTTGCCTCTAAATCCTTTCTGAGGGGAAGGCACTGAAATCATTAATAAGGGTAGCTGACAGGGCAGCTTGCCATCAAATCCCCTCCAGATAAACATTGTAAACAAGTACAAAAGGGCAAAAATATTAAATGCAACCTTCTCAGACCACAATGCAATGAAAATAATAATTAGTAAGGGTACATGGATAGATAAATCAAAAATTAATTGGAAATTAAACAAAAGGAGTCTCCAAAACCAGCTAGTTAAAGAACAAATCATAGAAACAATCAATAACTTCATTAAAGAAAACGACAATGATGAGACATCCTTTTAAAACCTATAGGATGCAGCCAAAGCAGTACTCAGGGGGAAATTTATATCCTTGAATTCATATATAAACAAATTAAGAAGGACAGAGGTCAATGAATTGGGCATGGAAATTAAAAAAGTATAAAGTGAACAAATTAAAAATCCTCAGATGAAGAGTAAATTAGAGATCCTAAAAATCAAAGGAGAAATCAATAAAATTGAAAGTCAAAGAACTATTGATTTAATAAATAAGACTAGAAGCTGGTACTTTGAAAAAACAAATAAAATAGACAAAATACTAGTCAGTCTAATTAAAAAAAGAAAGAAAAAAACCAAATTGACAGTATCCAAGATGAAAATGGAGACCTCACCTCTAATGAAGAGGAAATTAAGGCAATCATTAAAAAGTATTATGACCAATTATATGGCAACAAATATGGCAATCTAGGTGATGTGGATGAATATTTACAAAAATATAAATTGCCTAGACTAAAAGAGGTATAAATAAATTACCTAAACAACCCCAAGTCAGAAAAAGAAATTGAACAAGCCATCAAAGAACTCCCTAAGAAAAAATCCCCAGGTCCAGATGGATTCACAAATGAATTCTTATCAAACATTCAAATAACAACTAATCCCAATATTATACAAACTATTTTACAGAATAAGCCAAGAAGGGTTTCTACCAAATTCTTTTTATGACACAAACATGGTACTGATCCCAAAGCCAGGCAGATTAAAAACAGAGAAAGAAAACTATAGACCAATCTCCTTAAGGAATATAGACGCAAAAATCTTAAATAGGATACTAGCAAAAAGACTCCAGAAGTCATCACAAGGGTTATCCACTATGATCAGGTAGGGTTCAAACCAGAAATACAAGGATGGTTCAATATTTGGAAAACCATCCACATAATTGACCATATTAACAAGAAAACCAAGAAAAATCACATGATTATCTCAATAGATGCAGAAAAAGCCTTTGATAAAATACAACACCCATTCGTATTGAAAACACTAGAAAGTATGGGAATAAAAGAGCCTTTCCTAAAAATAATAAATAGTATATATCTAAAACCATCAGCAAACATCATATGCAATGGGGATAAACTTGAAGCCTTCCCAATAAGATCAGGAGTAAAACAAGGATGCCCATTATCACCTTTACTATTTAATATTGCACTAGACACACTAGCAGTAGCAATTAGAGAAGAAAAAGAAATTGAAGGTATGAAAATTGGCAATGAGGAGACCAAGCTGTCACTCTTTGTGAATGATATGATGATTTACTTAAAGAATCCTAGAGAATCAACCAAAAAGCTAGTCGAAATAATCAACAACTTTAGCAAAGTTGCAGGAGAAATAAATAAAAAAGAAAGAAACCCGTATAAGTCATCAGCATTTCTATATATCTCCAACCCAGTTCAGCAGCAAGAATTATAAAGAGAAATTCCATATAAAGTCTCCCGAGACAATATAAAACACTTAGGAATCTATCTGCCAAGACAAACACAGGAACTATATGAACACAACTACAAAACACTCTCCACACAATTTAATCTAGATCTAAACAATTGGAAAAACGTTGATTGCTCATGGGTGGGACGAGCTAACATAATAAAAATGACAATCCTACCCAAACTTATCTATCTATTTAGTGCCATACCCATTGAACTTCCCCAAATTTTTTTACTGAATTAGAGAAAACCATAACAAAGTTCATTTGGAAGAAAAAAGGATCAAGGATATCCAGGGAAATAATGAAAAAAAAATACAACAGAAGGTGACCTTGCAGTCCCAGATCTCAAACTATATTAAAAAGCAGTGGTCATCAAAACAATTTGGTACTGGCTAAGAGACAGAAAGGAGGATCAGTGGAATAGACTTGGCATAAATGACCTCAGCAAGACAGTCTATGACAAACCCAAAGACCTCAGCTTTTGGGAGAAAAATACAGTATTTGATAAAAACTGCTGGGAAAATTGGAAGACAGTGTGGGAGAGATTAAGTTTGGATCAACACCTCACACCCTACACCAAGATAAACTCAGAATGGGTGAATGACTTGAATATAAAGAAGGAAACTTTAAGTAAATTCGGTGAACACAGAATAGTATACATGTTAGACCTTTGAGAAGGGAAAGATTTTAAAACCAAGCAAGACTTAGAAAGAGTCACAAAATATAAAATAAATAATTTTGATTACATCAAATTAAAAAGTTTCTGAACAAACAAAACCAATGTAACTAAAATTAGAAGGGAGGCAATAAATTGGGAAACAATTTTCATAACAAAAACCTCTGACAAAGGTCTAATTATTCAAATTCATAAAGAGTTAAACCAGTTGTACAAAAAATCAAGGCATTCTCCAATTGAAAAATGGGCAAGGGACATGAATAGGCCATTTTCAGTTAAAGAAATCAAAACTATTAATAAGCATATGAAAAAGTGCTCTAAATCTCTTATAATCACAGAGATGCAAATCAAAACAACTCTGAGGTATCACCTCACACCTAGCAGATTGGCTAATATGACAGCAAAGGAAAGTAATGAATGCTGGAGGGGATGTGGCAAAGTCAGGACATTAATTCATTGCTGGTGGGGTTGTGAATTGATCCATCCATTCTAGAGGGTAATTTGGAACTGTCTGCCCTTTGATCCACCCATAGCACTGCTGGGTTTGGACCCCAAAGAGATAATAAGGAAAAAGACTTGTACATGCATATTCATAGCTGCGCTCTTTGTGGTGGCAAAAAATTGGAAAATGAGGGGATGCCCCTCAATTGGGGAATGGCTGAATAAATTGTGGTATATGTTGGTGATGTAATACTATTGAGCTAAAAGGGATAATAAAGTGGAGGAATTCCATGGAGACTGGAATAACCTCCAGGAGGTGATGCAGAGCGAAAGGAGCATTAGAAGGAGAACATTGTACACAGAGACTGATACACTGTGGTTCAATGGAATATAATGGATCTCTCCATTAATGGCTTTACAATGTCCCTGAACAATCTGCAGGGATCTTTGAGAAAAAACACTATCCTCAAGCAGAGGACAAACTGTGGGAGTAAAAACACCGAGGAAAAGCAACTGTTTGACTACAGGTGTGGAGGGGATATGATTGAGGAGAGAAGCTAAATGAGCCCCCTAATGCAAATACTAACAAGAAGAAAATGGGTTCTGAGCAAGGACACATGTGATACCTAGTGGAATTGCGCATTGGCTAGGGGAGGGGTGACAGGAGGAGGGGGTGGGGAGGAAAAGAAAATGATCTTTGTTTCCAATGAATAATGTATGAAAATGACCAAATAAAATAATGTAAAAAAAAAGAACTCACTATTTGGTAGAAACTTCTAGAAAAATTGAAAAATTGTGGCAAAAATTAAGTTTAGATCAATAATCCACACTCAAGGTAAGGTCAAAATGGGTATATTATTTAAACATGAAAAGTGATGTTATTAGAGGAACATAGAACAATTTACCTATCAGATCTGTGAAAAAAGGGAGAATTTATGATCAAAACAAGAGATAGAGAACATTATAATATGTAAAATGATAAAATTTTGATTATATTAATTTTAAAAGGATTTGTACAAACAAAACCAATGCAACCAAATTTAAAGGAAAACAACAAACTGGAAAAAATTTATAACAAATTTCAATAATAAATGCCTCATTTCTCAAATATATAACGAACTAAGTCAATTTTAGAAGAATTCAAGTAATTCCCCAACTGATATATTGTTGAAGGATATGAACAGGCAGTTTTCAGATAAAAAAATTAAAACTATTAATAATCATATAAAAATGTTCTAAATCACTCTTGATTACAGAAATGCAAATTAAAACAACTCTGAGGTTAGCTACTTTTTCTCTGGTGGCAAAGAACTGGAAACAAAGGGGTGTCGCTCAATTGGGGAATGACTGAACAAGTTGTGGTATATGTTGGTGATGGAATACTATTGTGCTCAAAGAAATAATAAACTGGAAGAATCCATGGGAACTGGAATGACCTCCAGGAATTGATGCAGAGTGAGAGGAACAGAACCAGGAGAACATTATACACAGAGACTGATGCACTGTGGTACAATCAAATGTAATGGACTTCTCCGTTAGTGGCAGTGATGTTAGTTAATGCAGTGATCCTGAACAACTTGGATGGATCTCCAAGAAAGAACATTATCCACATCCCACATATCCATATCCGCAAAAGTGTGGGAGCAGAAACACTGAAGAAAACTGCTCGATTACATGGATCAAGGGAGATATGATTGGGGATATAGACTCTAAATGATCATCCTAGTGCAAACATCAACAAAATGGAAATAGGTTCTGCTCAAGGACACATGTAAAATCTAGTGGAATTGCGTGTCAGCTATGGGGAGGGGGAGAGGAGGGAAAGAATATGATTCTTGTAATCAAGGAATAATATTCTAAATTGTCTAAATAAAATTTAAAAAAAAGGAAAAGAATGCTATCCACCTCCATAGAAAGAACTGTTGGTGTCAGAATGCAGATGAAAACATGATTTATCACTTATTTATATGGGTATATGTTTTGGAGATTTGGTTTTATGATATTATTCATTTTCAAAAATTAATAATATAAAATATATTTTGCATATAATACATGTATAACCCAGAAAAAAGTTAACCTCACTGTAGGGAGTAAAAAAGATTGTTATAGTACATCTAATGATAAGAAACTCACTACCCCACAATATAGCCCATTTTATTGAAAATATTAATTTTGAGAAAATTTGTATGTAAAACCTTTCATTCATGGAGTAGTTAGGTGGCTAAATGGATAGAGAGCTAGACCCAGATACAGGAAGTTCAGGGTTAAAATTTGGCCTCCAATGCTTCCTACCTATGTAACCCTAGGCAAGTCAGTTAACCTCCGTCTAACCCTAATCTCTTTTCTGTTTACACTCTGTGGATTCTAAGACAGAAGTTAAGTTTAAAAAAAAAACAACAAAACACCACAAACCATTCCATATCTGACTTGCCCTGTTTGGCAGAAAGTGATGCTTCACAGCTAAAGGAGAGTGAGTCAAAGTTTTCAAGATTTCAAGGTTTCAAGGTTGCTGGAGTAGACTTGCAGTATTACTACTCCCCACAGCCTAATCAACATGCTCTGTATTATATAAACCAAGGTCAGAATCAGTCATATATCTGAAAGAGCAAGAGAGCAGGAAAATACTAACCTCCATGAATCACAGTTTGTTTGTTGTCACTGAGATTTCAAACATGGTGCTCAAAATCAAGTATAAAGTGAAAAGTATCTCTTCTCTTACATTTTGGATTGCACTAACTTTGTCTAAGAAAGGTAACAATCATAATTAAGAGTTAAGTATACACTACAGGAATAAGAGTTGTGTTAATGCAAATCCTGTCTTATAGATCATGTGAATCTAAAGCCAAGTGATTCCCTAAGAATAAAGATAATTTGTGATATGCAAGGAGATGGATCTTTGTCATAATGTTTTCACAGCTTAGTGTGTTTATTAACTTTGTTTTAATGTACCAATGCTTTTTGCCATAATTGTACTTCAATGACTGGCAATGGGAACAATCGCAAGATAAAGGGCTTTGAGACTCAACATCAGAGGAGCAGCTAAGGGGCTTAAGGGATTGAGATCCAGGCTGAGAGCTGGGAAGTCCTGGGTTCTAATTTGGCTCTTAGACATTTCCTAGGTATATTAACACAGTATTGATTCCAATATGGAAGGTAAGTTTTGTTTTTTTTTTTTTAAGAATTATATAAGCCAAAAAGTGATGGCATGGTTCTTGGAAACTCAAATTAAATTATCTAGAGCATACCTTACTTTTGAAAAAGTGAAATAAGTTGAAGCTATGCAATGGAGTTCTTTCTGCATCACACTATGACATTACGGATAGTACAAGAAAGCCTCTAATGCTAGCTAGGCCACTTCACTCTGTGATAATATGATTTAAGTACTACTTGATAACTTTGGACATTTTGGTCAAGAAAGTCCATCTGATATAGTAAGAAACATATTGTCCTAGATCCCATAGTAGCAGATATTTATAATAAAAGTAAGACTTTGCCCTAATATGTTCATAGGAAAGAACTGCCAATTCATACTGCTTCCTGGGAAAGTATAAGCACTTGTAAACCTGTGTAGTGTTTGTATATATGGAGTCTTTCTGGGAGAAGACATTAAGGCATTCATTCTAGGGGTGATTGACAATTTCTCCTGGTGTGCAAAGGACTGCAAAGATAGTTTCTACAGTGTGTTAGGGTATAGTGAGAGAAATATTTTCTGTAAATGACTTTCCTGCCAGAATATACTATGATCAAAGTTGAAAGAAAGTTGAGAGAAAACTGAGTTCTGAAGGAAACTAGAGATAAGGAGGGAGTATGTTCAGGCATCTGAGACTGTCAAAAACATTAAAGAAGGTAGATAGGGCATTATGTTTGTGAGATACAGAAAGGATAGTTTAACAGGACGGTTAATGTGTATGAATGGGAACAATTTGACTGGCAAGGTACATAGGAACCAGGTTTTGAAGTGCTTAACATACCAAACAGAAGAGTTTGTATTTAGTTTTAGTGACAATAGGGAACTAATGAATTTTATTGAGCACATTGCCAGACTTATGCCTTTGGAAAATCTCTTTGGTAGCTGTGTGAAGGATGTATTAGAGAG
Source organism: Monodelphis domestica (assembly GCF_027887165.1). Taxonomy (NCBI): domain Eukaryota; kingdom Metazoa; phylum Chordata; class Mammalia; order Didelphimorphia; family Didelphidae; genus Monodelphis; species Monodelphis domestica. The sequence continues at coordinate 245,172,582 of NC_077228.1, read as the reverse complement.
GAAAGAGAGTAGAGATAGAGACCATTTTTTTTTCATGTCAATTTTCGTCACAGAATCACAGAATTTTGAGGTCTTTAGTAGCCATTTAGTCCAATTTATACATGGAAAGGAATATTCATTGAAATATACCTGATAAGGTTATCCAACCTCTGCTTGAAGATATTTAGTGAGGGAAATTTCTCTTGTGGCAGTCTGTTTTCAGCCATCTCTAAGATTAGGAAGATTTTTATGACAGTCTCAAATTTGACTCCTTGTAACTTCTAGCTATTAATTTTATTTCTGACTTCTTGGAAAAAAGAACAAGACTACCTACACAAGGCAGTATTTCAATTACTTGAACACAATTATTACATCTTCATCTCTATCTTGTCTTTCCCAGACTAAACATTCCCAATGTCCTACCTGGACAAACATGCAATGAAGAATTACAGAGCAAATGACTCTGTATTCTTTCTCAATCAAGGCAGGCTTATAAATTTTGTTTGTGAGAGAATAGAATCTAGCACTCACCTGTCTGTCAGAGGGGTAATCACCAGGCGAGGTGTGTTACCCAGGTACTCATAGGAATACAGGAATTCAGCATCACAAATATTGGCAAAGCAGTGCTTTTTCTCATCATCCCACCGATGGCGCATCTGGGACATCCAGAGAAAAGCCTGAGTGTTCTCTACCTGTAGAAAGTAATAGACATAGTAAAAAATGAAGGCCTATGGTTATAATCAGACAATAGCTAGCACTTTGGGCAGACAACACAGGGGCCTGGGATTTATGTAATCATAAACTCATAGAACACTAGCGACAGATGAGGAAAATGAATCTCAGAGATGTGAAGAGTTTTGTCCAGTAACACAAAGTAATCTAGTTTTGGATTCTCTGTCTCTCTTTCTCTCTCTCTCTCTCACACACACACCTTTTGACATAGTTAACAATTAGTAGTTTTCAGTATAGAAAAACATTAGTAAGCAATTGCCATTGGCAGGGAAAAAACATGGGGCTTATAGTATAGCATCTTTAATATATTGGTCAGTAAGGGAGTATTCAAAAGATGACTACTCATATTACTATTATCTCCTCATTCCCCACTCATTTGTTCTGACTGTGCATAGATTTAGGGCACTCAGAATTGTAGGTTTATAGCTCTCAAGAATCCTAAATTCCATATGGACAAAGTAAGTATGGCTCCCATAATCTCAGGTGCCCAAGGTGCCTGAAGCCAACCTTCTGAGAGATCATCTTGGCAACTACATCTCGAGCATGCACATCAATAGTACAGATGGTCATGATTTTTTGACGGTCACCCATGGAGAGCTGGCCAATTAGCATGGTGATCAGGGTGTTCAGTTGGGTAACTTGTTTCTTATAATAGTCCTTCATGGCACTTTCATATCCTTCTTCCAGCCTGGCAAAGGAAATTCCCACCTCAGTGGTCCACCAGATCTGGGTACATGTCAAGGCCACCTGTAGGGTAAAGAATAATTTCTATGAGATCTAGGCTATTACAAATGCTTCACTTGCCTATTTCACTTGAGTTTACACCATTATAGTAAGCACTTAGTGAATTGGACTACTTAAAATAAAGAAGCAGAAAAAAGTCTTGGTTCCTGGGAAATTATAGTTTACATGAGGTGAATTGCTCAAGCAAAGTCATTGACTTTGAAAACTATTTCACTGAAAAACTCAGGATAACCTTTAAGGTGCTCTCTTGAAATATTATATGGCTAAATTTTACTGGGTAGTGCTTAATTTAATTTAAATCATATTTTTTTCTTTCTGTGAATAGCAATACAATATATCTAACAATGCAATTATTGTGCTCCTTCAAAGGCACATGTAAATTCTACTTTTGAAAATTAAATTTTATTTTGAAGGCAGTTAAGACTGATATCACTTTTTTCATGTAAAATACTTTTGTATTGCAAATAATCACTACTCAGTTTATCTATTTTGCCAACTAGGATTTATGTACCCTAAATTTTGTAGATTTTGTTGAAGCAGGGTCTTCCAATTCAAGAATCAAAGCCAGAAAGCAAAGTTACTTTTGGGGTATGGAAATTCAGGGCAGATAGCTCTGAAAAGATTAAGAAATGTAATTAGAAGGGGGGAAAGTAAGATAGTTCTACTTTCTGAGGACTAAATGTATCTGAGGGTCATCTACAAATAATCAGGCCATAATTTCCTCCCTGTCTATTATCTGTTCCCACCAAAATAAAGCAAAGCAAGGATAGTAGAACTATTAGGTTTTTCTTTTCAACTCACACTCCCCAGACAGCATGTGGCCCTTATTACTTCTTTTTCCTCTCAACACCAACCTTAATATGTTTTTAAATTTGATTTTACATGGAGGGGACATAAAATGTGATTTGTCTCATCCTTATATCCATGCCTAGTGATGATGGTCCTGTGAACATAAAATGAAATTTGTCCAGAGGGAAGTGCAACAGATTTGAATATGAATGTGAATATGTTCCATTTATTTTCCCTTTGATTTACAGAATGTTTCTGTCTTCCTACATTTAGGAAAGAGTATCAAAGAAAGCTCTTGGCCTTCAAAAATGCTCAACAGAACCAGGAGAGCATTGTACATAGAGACTTATACACTGTGGCACAATCGAATATAATGTACTTCTCTACTAGCAGCAATGCAATGATCTAGGACAATTCTGAAGGGCTTACAAGAAAGAATACTAACCACATCCAGAGAAAGAACTGTTGGAGTAGAAACACAGAAGAAAAACATTTTCTTGATCACATGTTTTAATGGGGATATGATTAGGGATGTAGACTCTAAATGATCACTCTAATGCAATTATTAATAATATGGAAATAGGTCTTGATCAATTAATTATACATGTAAAACCTAATTAAATTGCTCATTGGCCATGGGAGGGGGAAGAGAGGAGGGGAAGGAAAGAATGTGAATCATGTAACCATGACAAAATATTCTTAATTCATTAATTAAATAAAATTTTTAAAAATGACAGCTCAAATTTGGACGTGATGTAGAGATTTTGTGTCTAAGTCCTTTCCCCTTTTAAAACATTACTTTGCTTATTTTGAAAATTTCTCAGTTATGGTTTCACAAATCCTTCAAAGCTTCAAGGCTGAAAATAGGGGAAACTCACTTTTGAAGTCACAAAGAGAGTATCAGTTGGAGAAAATTTCCAGGCACAGAAGAGCCCTCATAAGGGAAATACCTGAGCAGGGTAGTCAAAGAGCCACTGTTCCCTAGGTTTCTCTTCATAGGCAGTGACACCTTCTGTCATTTCATGTCTCACGGTGGCCCTCATGTGATTGAGCACATTATTCAACCAGAGTTCAACCTAAAAGAATTCAAAGTCAGAGATTGCTTCTATACACTGAGGCAGTTATGATTATCATAATATAACAGATGAAGATAAAGGAAGATGAATGGTTTGTTAAAAGATAGCCTCTTAGGAGATCTTGAGATAACACAATGCTTTAGCAAGATTTAATTATCACTTTACCTTCTTTTTTGAGGATATAATTTCAGTTTTAGGACTTATAAGGGGATCCAGTTTAGTTTTCATTTACTTTTGTGATATGAACCCAAATTAGAAAATTCAGGAATAAGGTATACTTAAGGAAATCACAACATTAAAGATTTTGGAGCTAGAAATTAATCTATTTTAATGCTCTTATTTTATAAATGAAGGAAATTAGACCCAAAATAATTATGTGACTTATGGTTCTGGTCAAAAGTGGTTAAGATCCCACATCAATCAATAAGCTGTGTTCTCTATCACACCTCTCACAGTAACTTATAGCTGCATTAAGCAATTTAGTATGTGGGATAGAAAACTGTTAAAGGGATAAAAGGTACACACAATTCTTTGAATTTGAAATAATTATTAGAATGGAGGAACAAATGATAAAATGCTAAGAATGACTGAAAAAAACATTTATTAAGTAAATATTATGTATTGCGCACTGTGCTAAATATTGGATTTGTAAAAATCAAAGCAAAGACAGTTTTTGCTGCCAAAGAACCTACATTCAGATGGGAAAAGATAACACAGGTAGGGATGGGGTAGCCAAGGATGATTTGGAAATTTGCAAAGGAGTTACAGTGTGTGTTTGTACTGACTCAGAATGCTGCTGTTAATCATAAGGAACCATATTGAGTTGATATCTTCAACTTTACTTAGTTCTCTGTTAAGTAAATGCTAGTTTTTTGTACCATAAACAAAAGTTTTATTTATTTCTTTGATTGTGTTTTTAATTTTGTGGTTTCCAAAACTGGGGAAAGAAGAAAGGAAGGAAGGAAAGAAGGAAGGAAGGAAGGAAGGAAGGAAGGAAGGAAGGAAGGAAGGAAGGAAGGAAGGAAGGAAGGAAGGAAGGAAGGAAGGAAGGAAGGAAGGAAGGAAGGAAGGAATATGGTACTGATTCCAAAGCCAGGCAGGTTCAAAAACAGAGAAAGAAAACTATAGACCAATCTCCTTAAGGAATATAGATGCAAAAATCTTCAATAGGATACCAGAAAAAAGATTCCAGCAAGTCATCACAAGGGTTATTCACTATGACCAGGTAGGATTCAAAGCAGGAATGCAAGGATGGTTCAATATTAGGAAAACCATACACATAATTAATGATATTAACAAGCAAACTGACAAAAATCACATGATTATCTCAACAGATGCAGAAAAAAGCCTTTGACAAAATACAACACCCCTTCCTATTGAAAACACTAAAAAGTATATGAATAGAAGGGCCTTTCCTAAAAATAATAAACAGTATATATCTAAAACCATCAGCAAACATCATCTGCAATGGAGATAAACTTTAGAAGCCTTCCCAGTAAGATCAGGAGTGAAACAAGGATGCCCATTATCACCTCTATTATTTAACGTTGTACTAGAAACACTAGCTGTAGCAATTAGAGAAGAAAAAGAAATTGAAGGTGTTAAACTTGGCAATGAGGGGACTGAGCTATCATTCTTTGCAGATGATATGATGGTCTACTTAAAGAATCCTAGAGAATCAACCAAAAAGCTAGTCAAAATAATCAACAACTTTAGCAAAGTTGCAGGATACAAAATAAACCCACATAAGTCATCAGCATTTCTACATATCTCCAACACATCTCAGCAGCAAGAATTAGAAAGAGATATTCCATTAAAATAACCCTAGATGGAGGCCCATAGCTGGTCCTGAAGATGGCAACTACCTTGGACGGCCCGTCCGGATCTGTAACCAAGAGATTGTCATATTCGACTTGGAGGTTAAAGCGTTTATCCAGGATATCCGGGATTGCTCAGGACCATTGAGCACTCTTACAGAACTAAATGCCAAAGTGAAGGAGAAGTTTCACCACTTACGACTCAAAATACAAGAGCTTGAGCAGATAGCTAAAGAATAGGATAAAGAATCTGAGAAACAAGCTTTGCTTCAGGAAGTTGAGAATCACAAAAAGCAGATGCTCAGCAATCAGACTGCATGGAGAAAAGCAAATCTTGCTTGTAAAATTGCAATTGACAATTTAGAAAAAGCAGAACTTCTTCAAGGAGGTGACATGAGGCAGAGAAAAACTACTAAGGAGTCCCTGGCCCAGACTTTCAGCAGCATCACAGAAAGCTTGATGGGTATCAGCAGAATGATGTCCCAGCAGGTTCACCAGAGAGAGGAAGCCATGCAGATTTTAGCAAATTCTACTCGAACTATCCTGAATGCAAATGAAGAATTTAAGTCTATGTCAGGAACTATCCAGTTGGGACGAAAGCTCATCACAAAATACAACCGTAGAGAATTGACAGACAAGCTGCTTATTTTTCTTGCTCTTGCTCTCTTTCTGGCTACTGTACCTCTAAAAAAGAGGCTTTTTCCATTTTTGTAAGATTTATAAGACCATCTTTTCTTTTGACAACCAGTTATGAATCCTCTGTTCCTCTGAGTTCAGCCAGTGCTGCCAGCTCAAACTAAAGTATGTCAGGTTTATTTATTCAAATTGTTCAGTTTCTTAAATGGAAATACCCTGGGGTTTGCCAGCATTCTTTTGTAAGAGGTAGGGAAAAGATTTGAAGGAAAGCATTTATTTGGGAAGCTTACAAAGACATTGAAATTCTGAAATCCCCAGGCCCAACATTTGTTCTGCCTAAACAGTTTATGATCTGAGGCTGCCTTTGTGTATCTGATGGACATCTCTCATTTCTTCTCTCCCTTTCTCTCTTCCTCCTTTTCACCCACCTAGAATGCCTTGAGTTCTAGATTGAAGAGAACTAAAAGGAAAGACAATGGGAGGGAAGGAAAGATCATAAATTTTTATCCATTATTACTTAACAAATCTGATTGTTATGAGAACAAAATGCAATCTGAGTTTATAACATGTCACCATGAGACTATATACACTATATATCTTTATGCTGAAATACTTCTAAGTTAGCTTCTTGAACTTTTAGAAATATTCCTTAAAGTTGCTGTGATAAGTGGCATACCAGACTAGGCTAGGCAGTCAGAATACAGAACAGATTAATAGTCTGATCTCCTCTATCAGCTCATCATCTGAAAGGGCCAAAGCTAAGTATGACCAAAAAGAGCAAGATGGGGCTAGGCAGACACCAAATGTCTGCCTGAGTCCTTCCTGGTCCTGAGTGCCAGTGGAGTAAGAGCTGGGTGAGAACAGGCCTGAAGGTGACAAAATCTTGTTCTACAGATTTGGCTGGCCTTTTATTCCCCAGCTTTCTCAATACCAGTCTTCCTGACTATTTATAGCCTCAGAAGGCTGAGGAGTGAGGCTGAATGGAGCCTGCACACAACCCTCCCCCATTCTATGGCTACCATCTCTAGGGTTGCCTGGCACCTGTAGCATCTCAAATTAAAAATAGCCGATGGGGCTCAGGAGCAGGCGAGACCAAGACAGCAACAGCATTGTTTAAGTCTGTGAAGTAAATCAAACACAACACAATTTTGGCACTGGTAGTTAGAAGGCATGGTTTGAAGAAGCTATGGGGAAGTGATGTGTCTGGAATCCTGGACTGAAACTGGGAAATGGTGCCTAAGTGTAAATCATTAGACCTAGTCATCAAACCATATATAGTTTCTATGGCAAAATTTGTTAAATCATTATTGGTAACATTTTCTTCTGGCTCCATAAGCCATACAGCATCTAATATAAGGGTTCCTATGTTGCAATTATTCATTATTCTAATGAGAGAGAGCTATAATCTAGAGAATATATACATACACACAGGCAGATGCTGCTAACATATGAACTCTCCCTCCCCCCCTTTCTCTCTCCCCCTTTCTCTCTCTCCCTCCCTCCCTCCCTCCCTCCATTTCTCTCTCTCCCTCCCTCCCTCCCTCCCTCCTCTCTCTCTCTCTCTCTCTCTCTCTCTCTCTCTCTCTCTCTCTCTCTCTCTCTCTCTCTCTCTGTCTCTCTCTCTCTCTGTCTCTCTCTCTCCCTCTCCCTCTCCCCAGAAGAACAGAGGATGCCAAAGTGGTTATCAGAAGGAAAAAATTGTCCTTTTTAGATCTTACAAAAATGAAACCTGTAATGTGTAAACCTGCCTGATAGGTTATTTATATATATGTACACATTTATGTATGTATAGATTTGGACATATCTTTTATATTTTAACTAGACACCAAATTACAGACATAATTGGTTTGTACATATTAGTAATTAAAATGTTTTGAATAATATATACTTAATCCTCCATAGTATGTATTTATATATATTTATGTATAGAATATATAATATATTTTCAGATATAGCCCCACTAAAATTCTTTTGGATCATCTTGACATGGATTGATCTGGGCCATGCCAGGGGAACACAAGTTTTCCTACCTAACCAAGACTTTGAGTATGGGTCCAGCCTCAATAAATTGAAAGACCCATTACTAGGAGGTTGACCAAAAGATAGTAAATTTTCCTTCTAGCCATAGCAACCCCTTAAAATCTTTTGCTGAGACATGGAGGGATTGTGATGCATGTGTATTGGCTGAAGAACCTCCTCTGCCCAATACTGAAGAAGTCAAAGCTTCTTTGGAAAACTCACTTAAACTTTTTGAGCCTGTTTCTTCATCTGCAAAATGAGAATGATTACATTTCTGCTTCCTACCTCACTACTGGATAGCTAGGAGAAATGAGCATTACCTTCAAACCCTAAGAGAGCAGTGATTCTTAAAGCTATCTATGTACATGTCCGTATGTTTGGGTTTTGTTTTTCTTGTTTTAAAAGTGATTGAGGGTACTCCAAGAGTTACTCCCACCAGTATTATGAAGGACTCCAGATTATAACCTTCTTGCCTTAAAGATCTTTTATTTTTTTAAAAAATGAAAAAGGTGAGATAGGAAGAAAATGAGTGCTTTTAATTGAAATGGGTGATATACTTAATCTATACATATAATATACACATGTAATTTTAAGCTTAGAATTGAAGTATAGATGGAAAATTCTCGGTCTGACTCCTGTCATAAATATAGAAGAAAGACTTCAAATAAGGATTTTGTATTCTTAAAAGTTTTCTTTCCTATTTAGCTGTTGTTAATATCCTAGAAATCCTTACATTTTACATTTCCTATTCTTATTTTTAATTTGTAGATAAGATGATATTTAGCTTTTCTGGGGACCATAATCAAATCCAATTTTTATTAAATGTCACTGATGTCATCATAACTTATACTTTGCAATCAGATTGAGTCAGAATACCAAATTTAAAATGTTTCCCGATTCCAGACAGTGCTAACCCGATTCCATACAAATCCAGTAGAGGACAGTGTTTCACCCCCACTTACCCTGTAAAGTGAGCTGTATTAAGACTTGAGAACTAGAAAGGTATTTAGGGATCAACCATACCAACCTCTTCATTTTACAGATTATATTGAATAAAGATTAATATTTGATGGAATATATTATTGTGCTTTAAGATATGATGAATACAGAGAATCATGAAAAGACTTCTATGAACTGATGCGAAGTAAGCAGAGTAAGAGAACAATACACAATGATAACCACAAGAAAATTAAAAATGTTGCAAAATACAGATGACAAGCTTGGCTCCAAAGAAGATATATAAGATGACAATTTCTCCCACTCTTTCAATGAGGGAGGAAGGTTGCAAATGTGGAATATTGTACATATTGCCAGATTTTTTTCAATTTATTGATCAATTTTGCTGAATATTTCTCCTATTATTTAAGGAATTCTTTGTTATAAGGGATAGCTCTCTGGGAGTGGGGATAAGGAGGGATATAAGGGGAAATTTAAGTAATAAAAACAAAAGATATCAATTAAAAATTCTATGGGCTGTACCTAAGGCTAGACATGAGAAAATAGATTGTTTATCAAAGAAATGCTTGATATCTAATGTGACAAAAGTATGTTTTTATGAATATGTCAAGAATGTTTCAACTACTTGTTTACTCAGTACCAAATTGTATAAAATAATTTACTACAAAAGGATGTGTGGCATGCTAAAGGTATAAAAATATTGTGAGCATTCAGCTTTATATATATATATATATATATATATATATATATATATATTTTGTGAATGTATACAGCTCTGGTTATTTTCATTTTTGGGATTAGATGTCTTTAAAATGATTTTGATTTTGATAATTGGATCATGTAACGAAATCACAGAATTTAGTAAGTGGTCATAGAAGGTAGAAGGCCATAGAAGGTCATAGAAGGTGTCTGGAAGGTAAAAAAAAATAACCCTAGACAATAGAAAATACTTAGGAATCTATTTGCCAAGACAAACACAGGAACTATATGAACCCAACTACAAAACACTCTCCACACAGATCTGAAAAACTGGAAAAACATCAATTGCTCATGGGTAGGACCAGCTAACATAATAAAAATGACAATCCTATCCAAATTAATGTAATTATTTAGTGCCATACCCATTGAACTACCAAAATTTTTTTTTTACTGAATTAGAAAAAGCCATAACAAAGTTCATTTGGAAGAACAAAAGATCAAGGATATCCAAGGAAATCATGAATAAAATGCAAAGGAAGGAGTCCTTGCAATCCCAGATCTCAAACTATAAAGCAGTCATCATCAAAACAATTTAGTACTGGATAAGAGACAGAAAGATCAGTGGAATAAACTTGGGGTAAATGACCTCAGCAAGACAGTCCATGATAAGCCCAAAGATCCTGGGTTTGGGGACCAAAACCCACTATTTGATCAAAACTGCTGGGAAAATTGGAAGACAGTATGGGAGAGGTTAGGTTTGGATCAACATCTCACACCCTACACCAAGATAAACTCAGAATGGGTAAATGACCTGAATATAAAGAAGGAAACTATAAGCAAATTTGCCAAAGAATAGTATACATGTCAGATCTATGGGAAAGGAAAGACTTTAAAACCAAGCAAGAGCTGGAAGAAAATCACAAAATATAAAACCAATAATTTTGATTTCATCAAATTAAAAAGTTTTGTACAATCAAAATGTATGCATACAGAATTAGAAGGGAAGCAACAAATTGGGAAACAATCTTCATAACAAAAACCTCTGACAAAGGTCTAATTAGTAGTAGTAATCTCTCGGAAGTCGAGAATGATGATTGTCTTTGTGCATTATCATCTATTGATGTACCCTCATGTGGCTTTGGAGTCCAAAGGCTGAGGCGCAGAGTTTGTCGCACATGGGGCATGGAACACCAGTTGTTACAGGAGGTATGGTTGTGGCCTGGTATCGGCGTTCACGCGCAGTGGCAAGACGTCAACGTCATTCATCTTCAAAGGTGGTGGCGGCATGGTTAATGTGGGTATGCCAGCTTGTTCTGTCAGAGGCAGCAAGTTCTAGTTGCTTTGGTGTAACGCCAGTCCACTTCAAGTTGGACTTTAGCTGATCCTTGTATCTTTTCTTTGGTCGACCTTGTTTCCTGAGTCCAGCTGACAGTTCACCATAGAATATCTGTCTTGGTATTCGCTGTGAGTCCATGCGGATGATGTGTCCAGACAATAGTAGCTGCGTTTTGAGGACCATTACTTCGATGCTCGATGGAGTTGGCTCTGTCGAGAACTTCCTGATTGGTGATTTGGTCCTGCCATCGGATCCTCATGATTGACTGGAGAGAACTTTGGTGGAATTGCTCCAGCTATTTCATGTGCTTCCAGTACAGTGTCCATGTCTCGCAACCATACAGGAGCGAGCTGAGGACCACTACGTTGTTCACTTTGAGCTTCATTGCACCACTGGATACACCTTCTTCTGGAAAGGTAGAGCTACAAGTGAAGACAGAATCTTCTGTCTTCTGTCTGTGTTGGCCTGGCCATCAAGACCAACTTGCTTAAACTACTGCCAGACTTGCCTGTGGGCATCAGCGAGAGGCTCATGAAGATCCGTTTACCTCTCAGCAAAGACCAGTATGCCACAATCATCAGCGCATATGCCCCAACACTGACCAGCACAGAGGAGACCATCGAGCAGTTCTACTCTGACCTGAGCACTGTCTTGCACTCAGTGCCCACCAATGACAAGCTGATACTACTGGGAGACTTTAACGCCCGCGTTGACCAGAACCATGAAAGATGGAAAGGAGTGCTCAGCAAACACAGCGTGGGCAAAATGAACAACAATGGCATACTGCTACTTAGCAAATGCTCAGAGCCCGAACTCACCATCACAAACACTGTGTTCAGAATGGCAAACAAATATATAAAACAACGTGGATGCATCCGCGATCAAAACAGTGGCATCTCATTGACTATATCATTGTACACCGGCGAGACATCCAGGATGTACAGATCACCAGAGCCATGAGAGGAGCTGAATGCTGGACAGACCACGGATTGGTTAGAGCAACTCTTCAAATAGGTATTGTGCCTCGTCATCCAAAACGCGCCCAGATAGTCCGCGCATTTTACAATGTGAGTTGTCTCAGAGATCCATTTTATCTGCAAACATTCCAGTTCTGCCTGGACGACAAACTGTCTGTCAAGGGACCACACTCACTGGAAGTCCAACCGAGAGATAGAACCAGTTCAGAGATGCAGTGACGGAAACATCAAAGGCAGTCCTAGGCCCCAAACAACACAACCACCAGGACTGGTTTGACGAGAACAACACTGCTATTGAAGACCTGTTGAACAAAAAGAACAAAGCCTTTATGGAGTGGCAAAATAACCCAAACTCTGCTCCTTAAAAGGACAGATTTAAGTCTCTCCAAGCCACGGCGCAGTGTGCGATCAGGAAAATGCAAGACCGATGGTGGGAAAAAAAGGCAAAAGAAATCCAGTGCTTTGCTGACACAAAAAAACTATAAACAATTTTTCAGTGCCCTCAAGACTGTCTATGGGCCATTAAAATCTGCCACCACCCCCTTGCTATCCTCTGACTGTGACACTCTCATAAAAGATAAAAAAGGCATCAGCAACAGGTGGAAAGAACACTTCAGTCAGCTCTTCAACCTACCCTCCTCAGTCGACCAAAGGGCCCTTGACCAGATCCCCCAAAACAGCATCATCGAGCAACTTGATGTCCCTCCTTCATTAGAAGAAGTCCAAAAAGCCATTAAACAAATGAGTGCAGGCAAGGCACCCGGTAACGACGGGATCCCAACCGAGGTGTACAAGGCCTTAAATGGAAAGGAGCTTCAGGCATTCCATATAGTGCTGACCAGCATATGGGAAGAGGAAGACGTGCCCTCAGAACTCAGAGATGCCTCTATCATAGTCCTATACAAGAACAAAGGCACATGAGCAGCCTGTGACAACTACAGAGGCATCTCACTACTCTCCACTGCTGGAAAGATCCTCACCCGTGTTATATTCAACAGACTCTTGTCATCTGTCTCAGAGCAGAACCTACCTGAATCACAATGCGGCTTCCGACCAGATCGCAGCACAATCGACATGGTCTTCACTCTGAGGCAAATGCAGGAAAATGCCTTGAGCAGAATCTATACATTGTCTTCATAGACCTGACGAAGGTGTTCGACACAGTGAACAGGGACACATTGTGGGTGATCCTCAGCAAGCTCAGTTGCCCAGCAAAATTCGTCAAACTGATCCAGCTCTTTCATGTAGATATGACATGACTATATATATATATATATAAATATCCCCTTTCCATGTGGAGAGACTTCCAACCGCTTCAACATCTCCAATGGCATGAAACAAGGCTGCATCCTTGCTCCGGTGCTATTCAACCTATTTTTTACCCAAGTATTACAACATGCTGTGATGGATCTAGACCTGGGTGTCTACATGAAATACTGCCTGGATGGCTCACTATTCGACCTTCGCCACCTGACCGCAAAAACAAAGACAACAGAGAGACTCATCCTGGAAGCTCTCTTCACATATGACTGTGCTATCATGGCCCACCAAGAAAATCACCTTCAAATCATTGTGGACAGGTTCTCTACTGCAACAAAACTGTTTGGCCTGACTATCAGCCTCAGCAAAATAGAGGTGCTGTTTCAACCCGCACCAGGGAGGCCAACTAACCAGCCGTGCATAACTATCGATGGCACACAGCTTTCTAAAGTCAACACTTTTAAGTACCTGGGCAGCACCATCGCCAACGACGGGTCCCTAGATCATGAGATCAATGCCATGATCCAAAAGGCCAGCCAGGCACTCGGGAGGCTGCACTCTAAAGTCCTCCAACACAGTGGTATAAGCACTGCAAAGAAGCTCAAAGTGTATAACGCAGTGGTCCTCAGTTCGCTCCTCTGCAGTTGTGAGACATGGACACTGTACCAGAAGCACATGAAACAACTGGAGCAATTCCACCAATGCTCTCTCCGGTCAATCATGAGGATCCAATGGCAGGACCGAATCCCCAATCAGAAAGTCCTTGACAGAACCAACTCCATCGAGCATCAAAGTAATAGTCCTCAAAACCCAGCTACGATGGTCTGGACTTGTCATCCTCATGAACCCACAGCGAATACCAAGACAGGTATTCTATGGTGAACTGTCAGCTGGACTCAGGAAACAAGGTCGACCAAAGAAAAGATACAAGGATCAGCTAAAGTCCAACCTGAAGTGGGCTGGCGTTACACCAAAGCAACTAGAACTTGCTGCCTCTGACAGAACCAGCTGGCGTACCCACATTAACCATGCCGCCACCACCTTTGAAGATGAACGACGTCGACGTCTTGCCACTGAGTGTGAACGCCGACACCAGGCCACAACCGCACCTCCCGTAACAACTGGTGTTCCATGCCCCATGTGCCACAAACTCTGTGCCTCAGTCTTTGGACTTCAAAGCCACATGAGGGTACATCAATAGATGATAATGCACAAAGACAATCATCATTCTCGGCTTCCGAGAGACTACTAGTATTCCCCTCCATCTTATTTCCCCCTTTTTAACCTGTTTTTTTATTTTCCCTTTTACCTTGTTCCTCCTCGTAGGTGATTTGCTTTTAATCACCACCCCTCCAACTTCCTCCTCCCTCCTATTACCATCTTCCCTGCCCTTGTCTTATCCTCTTCCTATTTCTCTATAGGTTAGGATAGAATTCTACACCCCAGTGAGTATAGTTGTTATTCCTTCTCTGTGCCAGTTATGATGAGAGTAAGTTTTAAGCATTGCCCATCAACACCATCATTCTCCCCTCCACTGTAATAGTTTTTCATGCCTCTTTAGGTGAGATAATTTATGCCATTCCATTCCTCCCTTCCCTTTATCTCAGTGCAATCCTTTTTTTACACAACTCTTTTTGTCATTTTAATCAGGTTACTTCCACACCTCTACTACTGATAATTTTTTTTTATAAATTATAAATATCCCCTTTCCATGTAGGAATACATACAATTTGACCTTATTGAGTTCCTTTAAATTTTTCCTTTCTTATTTTAACTTTTTAGGCTTCTCTTGGGTCTTGTGTTTTCTATTTAGAACTGATTTTCTTCTGTGACCTTTTGAACCTCATTTTTCTTTTGGACAGTTATGCTGTTATTTTCTTCTCTCATTGCTTTCATTTATCTTCCACATTTTTACTATGTCTTTCTTAATTGATTTTTGAAATCCTTTTTGAACTCCTCTAGAATATGAGACCAATTCACATTTTTATTTGAAGCTTTGCATGATTAACTCAAACTGAGATTCAGGTCATCACTACAAACTTGGGTTGGGGCTCCTGGCCTGGCTCTAGTATTACACAGAACAGGGGAATTCTGGATCTTAATGCACAGGGTGTGCATTGGGTTGCACTTCTATTTGCTTAGACAGGGTATTGGGGTCTGGATGTTGGCTTGAGCCCAGTTTCAGAACATGGGATGGCAGATGTAGCCTGGGGAAGCTTGATGTTAGCTAGTTTAAGGTGCTCATCAATGTAGCCTCCTGTTGGTTGTACTCCCCTCTTACCCAAGTGAAAAAGATGCTTTCTGCCTCCCTCTCAAGTTGTTCTCTGCAAGAAAGTTACTTCATTCCATCTTCTTGTTATTTCTTTTACTCCAGTATTTGCTTTTGGCCTTAAGATTTTTTGGAGAGGATTCTTGTGGTTGTTTGAGATTTCCTTGCTTTTACTCTGGCATCGTGGCTCTATTTCCCTGCCTGGCATTTTCTTGAATTGGATTATTTTACAATGGAGGAGGAGGAACTGAGGCTAACTGGGTTAAGAGACTTACCCACAGTCACATGGCTAGTAAATGTATAAAACTGGACTTTAATTCAGGAGAATGAATCTTATTAACTTCAGGGCCAGTTCTCTATCCATTTTACAACCTACTGCCTTAAAAAACTATAGACTATATAAAATACTTGAGAGTCTACCTGCCATAAAAACCCAGGAACTATGATAATACAATTATGGAACACTTTTCACACATACAAGATTAGAATGGAAATGGAAAAATATTAATTGCTTATGGGTAGGCTGAGTCAATATGATAAAAATGACAATACTATCCAAATTAATTTACATATTTTGTGCCATACAATATAACTATCAAAAATATTTTATAGAACTAGAAAAAATAATAGCAAAATTCATTTGGAAGTACAAAACATTAAGAATATTGTCGGACATGTAATACCCAGTGGAATTGCGCATTGCCTATAGGAGGGGCAGGGGAGGGAGGAATAGAAAATGATTTTTGTAACCAAGGAATAATGTTTGAAATTGATCAAATAAAAAAATAATGTTAAATAAAAAAATAAAATAAAAATAAATAAATAAATAAAAAAGAATATTGTTGGGAACCAAAGCCATGCTGTTTGACACAGTCATGCATGGAAACTGGATGCTGTAAAGGGGTCCCCAGGAAGAATGGAAACATCCACCTAGCTCCCCCGCCCCCCATGTGACTTCTCTCACTAACATCCCTTATTATTGGAATTGTTTCCCCAAGGAAAAATAGATGAGAGCAAAATTATTACATGATTAATACAGATGTTTCACTTTATTCCCCTAGAATATTGCCAAAAGATCATACTTACAAAATCAAACCTAAAGATTCCTATGGGTTAAACTTCTAACAAAACTGCACTCAAATTCTTCACCCCCACTACAAGCCAGGGACAACAGGTGGATTAATTATCTCTTAGGCACAGACTGGTATGCTACACTCAGTGGAGTTCAAGCAATCTGTCCTGGAAACCTTAGTGAAACATTAGAAAAAATGAAAACCTGATATTAAAAAATGCCTGAAACTGACTTTCCTAACCTTTGACCCTGCACTTAGCAATGGTGTTTTTGTTGATCATCTCCTAAGAAATTCTGATTGAGTATCTATTTGATGAAAAGTAATGGATGATTTTTCTTAGCTTGTCTGCAAGTCTAAGCATATCACAGGTTAATGAAGAACTGACCTCTAGCTATCCTGCCTGTGACAAGAAAACATTTACTTTTTGTAAAAGTTTTGTTTGTTGTAGCAACATAGTATGTAGGATAATCATAGAATGTTAATTAAATTATTTGTTGAAAGTTAATTATGACTTATCCAATTATCTGTAAAGAACATGTATTTGAAAAATGAAGTGGTATGCCAAGAAAATATGTAACCACTGGCAGGTATAAAGATGAAGAAAATCCTGAGCCAAATGGAACAGTTCCTTGTGACGCCTGTGCTACAGGTTGAAACTTTCAGCTGTCTGCCTGTCATTCATGCATATGCAATCACAAGGATCAAGTCAAGGATCCCTGAAGCTGCGGTAAGGGTTGGGTCCCATACCCTTGACAGAATATAAAGGGCATTAATGAAAAAAAAATGTGAATGAAAGTAGCCTACCTGTATCAGATCTCAAACTGAATTACAATGTGGTAATCATCAATTTTGTATTAGCTAAGAGATTAGCTACACAATACAAAATAAATAATGATCATAGTAATCTAACTAATGAAATAATAGTTATAGTAATCTAGATAAATGCAAAGATCCAAGCTTTTGGGACAAGAATTTACTTTGACAAAAACTGCTGAGAAAATTGAAAAGTAGTTAGGCAGAAACTAGATCAACATATACACTATATGTTAAGATGAGGTCAAATATATGATACAGGCATAATGGATGATACCATAAACAAATTAAGTGAGCATAGAATTGTTTACCTGTTAGATCTATGGATAAGGTAAGAACTTATGACCAAACAAGAGAGAGAATTAATGGATATAAAATGGGTAATTTTGATTACATTAAATTATTTCTTTTTACAAACAAAACCAATGTAGCCAAGATTAAAAGTAAAGCAAAAGGCAAAGAAAAAATGTTAATAGCAAATATCTCTGAGAAAACCTCATTTCTTAAATATATAAAGAATTGAATCAAATTTATAAGAATGAGTTATTCCCCAATAAAAAAAAATTCTGTAATTTTCAGAAGAATAAATCTACAAATTTCAGATGAATAACTCAAAGCTCTATAGTCATATGAAAAATGATCCAAATTACTATTGATTAGAGAGATGCAACTTAAAACAATTAACACCTATCAGATTGACTATCATGACAGAAAAGTAAAATGATAAATGTTGGAAGGAATGTGTGAAAACTGGAACACTAATGCGGTAATGGTAGAATTGTAAACTTATTCAACTATTCTGGAGAACAATTTGAAACTATACCCAGGGAGCTATAAAATTGTGCATACCCTTTAACTGAGCAATACCACTATCTGTATCCCAAAGAAATTTTTTTAAAAAGGAAAAGGATCTGTTTTTATAGCAAATATTTATGGAAGCTCTTTTTATGGTACTAAAAAATTGGAAATTAAGGAGAAGCCCATCAACTGAGGAATGATTGAATGAATTGCAGTTTATGATTGTGATGGAATATTATTGTGCTACAAGAAATGACAAGCAAGGTGCTTTCATAAAAACCTAGAAGTGAAATAAGCAGAACCAGGAGTACACTGTATACAATAATAACAATATTGCATCATGATCAATTGTGAATGACTTGGCTATTCTCAGTAATATAAATATCCAAGAAAATTGTTAAATACATATGATGAAAAATGCTGTCCATCTCCAGAGAAAGAACTAATGGAAAAAATACTTTTGAGAAACTTTATATGTGTGTATATATATTTTGGGGATTGTTTTGTCTGTATTCTTTTACAACATGACTAATGTGGAAATATGTTTTTCATGACCACATATATATAATCTAAAATTTTTTACTTTATCAATGAGGAAGGGAGGGAAAGAAGGGATAGAATTTTGAATTAAAACATTTTATAATGTACAATAAAATTTATTTTTACATGTAATTAGGAAAAATACATAAAAAAAGGGCCTTGTTCTTCTGCAGGGTAAGATGTTTACTGCATTTTAAGGAAAGATTTTGGGTATATAAAGCTTTGGATATTTTTTTACTCAGGGAATTCCACTTCTATCTTTGGATGAGAAGGGAGAGCACCAGGAACAGGTAAAGACCTTTCTTGAAGGTCACTTTGCTATCAACAGTAAACCCTATCCATGAGAAAGAGGAGAAATGGTAAACAAAGATAATGAACACTTCAGTTGCAAGATTGGAAGGCAAAGGGCATATTTTCTATTCAGGAGGACTGAAACAGATTTTAATTTTAAATAACAGCAGGCCAGTTTTCCCAGGGATTATACCTAGTTCTAAGAGAAAGGAAAACAATTAGAAAGGCTCCTTGATAAAATCAATGTGGCCAAAAAACTTCCAATGGGTTAAAACTAACTGTAAGAAAGATCATGGAATCATAGCTTCTTTATTCTACAGTGAAACTGAGGGGATAACTTAAAGGTAAGCCTTCTACCATAATCTGTCCTTTAACCACAAGAGAGATCCTCATTCTTAGTACATTATATACTGTGTGTGTGTGTGTGTGTGTGTGTGTGTGTGTGTGTGTGTGTGATTATTATAAGATTTTTGAGGACTGGATGTAATCCAGGCACTATTTTGATTAATGATTCAAAGTAACATGCACTCAAATTAGTTCTAGAGGAAAGAAGGCAAATAACTGTTGCAGTATTTTTATAACTTTATTGGATCACTCAGGGAACAAAAGTATTCAAGTTTTCCTAAGGGAGTGATAACTGCTTGCATCATAGCAGAAGTATGAAAGGTGTTAGGATGCTAGTTAGAGGCTATGCCTAAGATCAAGTTGTAGCCTTATAATCTGCGTTTCCCATACAAGGATGGGAAATGAAGGCATGGAAGGTTTCTTAGGATTCTAAAAGGTCTTAGAGTAGTACCCTTTAAAAAGCAGGAGTATTGCAAGGGAAGGGATTTTTTTCCCCTATAGGATAAGGAATATTTGTTATTAGATGTGGGTGTCCCAGAAGGAGGTAGTAAAAAAAAAAGAAAGAAAGAAAGAGGGCAAGGACTAGAGTCAGGAAGACCTGAGTTCAAATGTGGTCTTAGTAACTTATAAGATATGTGATCCTTTAACCTGTTTGCCTCAGTTTCTTCATCTGTAAAATGGAAACTGTCAAGATCAAATGAGACAATAACTGTAAAGTGGTTAGCACAGTGCCTGGAACTTAGTAAGTGCTATATAAATGTTCACTATTATTATTTTGAAGTACCTATTTGGACAGAAAAATCTAAAGTAGTTTGTTCTAATATTGCTAGTAATTGATCATTTTCATATTCCCATCTTAATGACTTGAGTTGGATACTTTTTTATTCTTTTTGCATGTGAATAGTTCTTTGGGGCAGGAAGTTATGTTAAATTTATGAATGACATCCAACATTTTGCGAGTGGTCATTTAAGGTGGTTTAGATCAAATGAAGTTGAAAGTTTATAGGAAAGACACAGGTTTTTAATACAATGATTAGAGGAAAAATGGGTAACAGTGCCATCCTAGCTAAAAAATGTCCAGCTATCTAGACTGATACTGATCATACTGGACTCGAGCACTACTCTTAGAATTCCAACAAAAGGTGAGGGGAGCAAAGAAGGGAACATATGGAAGAAAATAAGTGCTTCCCCACTTTACCTGGCCACTACAGTCACAAGGCTCACTGAAATTCACATACTCTTCCTCTTTGCTATACATGCCGAGGCTTTTCTTGGTTGGTTTTTGACTGGAGTCCACCTGGAACTTCATCCTAGCCATACTGTCAAATAACTTAGAAAGATGGCGTTGAACCTACAAAAGAAACCATACAAAAGTTGAGAGCACATCAATGAGAATAATTATTTGCTTAAAAAGTGTCCAATGAAAGGCCATCACTGAGCTAGAAACTGGTATATACAACAAAAAAGAGATAAAAGATCCAGTTTCCATCTTTTGAAAAGTTAAAACCTAATTAGTACATTGAACAAGGAAGAATAGTTGGGGAGAATAGCATGGAAATGGGAATGAGAGTGGCTTGTAACTGGTATTATAGTCACAAAAGGACAAGAGGACTGTGATCAGCATGCCACTGCCAAAAAAATATCACTGACTCATTTTTGTGAAAAACAAAACAAAACAAAACAAAACAAAAAACAACTGGCCTTCACCAGTACCTTATGCTGCTTTTTCTCTGAGGAATTTTCCTGCCTTTGTTCCACTTTGGATTTGGACCTTATTCTCTAGGTTCAGTCCACAATTCTTCATGTCCCCCCCCTCCCCAATGTCTTTGTGGATTTACAAGTTTGTCCTTATCATGGTAGGCTGTGTGTTCTTTTGTTATTTTAACGTGAATTGTTCTCTTTTGTTTTCATATCATCTTCATTTCCAGATATATACTTTATCCCTCCCTATATCTCAAAATTTCATCTTCTGTCTCTGTGTCTTTATGCTTGGTGTCCTGATAGCTTTTTTGTGGCACATAACTTAAACCTCACCACCTAGGACAAAGAATCTAATATCCAGGAAGGAGAGGGAAGAACAAGATAAATCAAAGTTGACAAATTTCATTGAAAAACTATCTTGCATCTCATGACAAGGCATCTCTATTTGTATCTATAGCAGCTCCAGCCTTCCAGTCATCCAGGTTTATAGCCTCGAATCATTATTCCTTCCTCTCCGATAACTTCCTGAATTCAATCCGTAACTAAATTTTCTACCTTTACAAATTCTTTCACATTCATTTTATTCCAACTCACGAAGTCTCTCTACTACTATACCCAGCCTTCTGCATTCTAGCCTTCTAATTGGGTTTTCAGACACTGGCCTTTCCCCTCTCTAATCCAGCTACTAAATGGCATTCCTAAAACACATTTTACTCTATTTCCTGACTAAAATTTTTAAGAAATGTATTCATATTAAATAAATACAAACTACCAAACTGGAACTTTTTTTTTGAATGAAATAAAAACTACCCAACCTGGAACTTAAAACTCTGTATTATTTAGTTTTCACCTACCTTTTCAGTCTTATTATATACATTACTCTCCTTCACACACTCTTCATTATCAAACGGGTCTGCTTCCCCAAAATACAACATTCCCACCTTCACCTCTTTGGTCTCCCTCCTCACCAGTGCCTTGTAGATTCTGTATCTTTCAAAGCCCAGTTCAACTATCACCTCAATACACAAGACCTTTCCTGATACTCACGGTTCCTAGCACTCTTTATCTCTTGAAATTATTTTGTTATACTGGGTATATCACTTGTGTATATTTCATTATTTCCCATAGGTGGAATGCAACCACCTTAAGGGTAAGAAGCTCCCTCCCCACCTCTCCCTTTCTCTTCCCTTTCCTTTCCTCATTTTTCTAACACCCAATGGACTTTGTGTATTCCCAAGTTTGACTTTATGCTTTTATGCTTGTGCTTTTGTTGTTCTTTATAATGTTTATTTCTTTCTTTGTCTTCTTATTACCTTTTATTCTAAACAAATCTTTCATCTTTCTCCAGATCCCTCTGTCTGGGTCCTTTCCTCCACTTTTTCTATTTCCAGCACCTAGCATAGTGACTGGTCCATCTTAAGTATTTATTAAGCCTGTCGCAGCAAGGAGGATTTTGCTATGAGGTTTACTGTACAGAGTGTGTTACATTTATGATTTGGGTTTTTTTCTTCTTCTTTTTTTTTTAAATATATTTTATTTGATCATTTCCAAGCATTATTCGTTAAAGACATAGATAATTTTCTTTTCCTCCCCCCCCCCCATAGCCGACACGTAAATCCACTGGGCATTACATGTTTTCTTGATTTGAACCCATTGCTTGGTTGATAATATTTGCATTAGAGTGTTCATTTAGAGTCTCTCCTCTGTCATGTCCCCTCAACCGCTGTATTCTGGCAGTTGCTTTTCCTCGGTGTTTCCACTCCCATAGTTTATCCTTTGCTTATGAATAGTGTTTTTTTCTCCTGGATCCCTGCAAATTGTTCAGGGACATTACACCGCCATTAATGGAGACGTCCATTACGTTCGATTATACCACAGTGTATTAGTCTCTGTGTACAATGTTCTCCTGTTTCTGCTCCTCTCGCTCTGCATCACTTCCTGGAGGTTGTTCCAGTCTCCATGGAACTCCTCCACTTTATTATTCCTTTTAGCACAATAGTATTCCATCACCAACATATACCACAATTTGCTCAGCCATTCCCCAATTGATGGGCATCCCCTTGTTTTCCAGTTTTTGGCCACCACAAAGCGCAGCTATGAATATTTTTGTACAAGTCTTTTTGTCCATTATCTCTTTGGGGTACAGACCCAGCAGTGCTATGGCTGGATCAAAGGGCAGACAGTCTTTTATCGCCCTTTGGACATAGTTCCAAATTGCCCTCCAGAATGGTTGGATCAGTTCACAACTCCACCAGCAATGAATTAATGTCCCTACTTTGCCACATCCCCTCCAGCATTCATTACTTTCCTTTGCTGTTATGTTAGCCAATCTGCTAGGTGTGAGGTGATACCTCAGAGTTGTTTTTATTTGCATCTCTCTGATTATAAGAGATTTAGAACACTTCTTCATGTGCTTGTTAATAGTTTTGATTTCTTTATCTGAGAACTGCCTATGCATGTCCCTTGCCCATTTATCAATTGGAGAATGGCTTGATTTTTTGTACAATTGATTTAGCTCTTTATAAATATGAGTAATTAAACCTTTGTCAGAGGTTTCTATGAAGATTTTTTCCCAATTTGTTGTTTCCCTTCTGATTTTAGTTACATTGGTTTTGTTTGTACAAAGGCTTTTTAGTTTGATGTAGTCAAAATTATTTATTTTACATTTTGTGATTCTTTCTATGTCTTGCTTGGTTTTAAAGCCTTTCCCCTCCCAAAGGTCTGACATGTATACTATTCTGTGTTTACCCAATTTACTTATGGTTTCCTTCTTTATGTTTAAGTTACTCACCCATTTTGAATTTATCTTGGTGTAGGGTGTGAGGTGTTGATCTATTCCTAGTCTCTCCCACACTGTCTTCCAATTTTCCTAGCAGTTTTTATTAAATAGTGGATTTTGGTCCCAAAAGCTGGGATCTTTGGGTTTATCGTATACTATCTTGCTGAGGTCTCTTTTCCCCAGTCTATTCCACTGATCTTCCTTTCTGTTTCTTAGCCAGTACCAAATTGTTTTGATGACTGCTGCTTTGTAATATAGTTTAAGGTCAGGGACTGCAAGGCCCCCATCCTATGTGTTTTTTTTTTCATTATTTCCCTGGATATCCTTGATCTTTTGTTCTTCCAAATGAACTTTGTTATGGTTTTTTCTAAATCAGTGAAGAAGTATTTTGGTAGTTCAATGGGTATGGCACTAAATAGATAAATAAGTTTGGGTAGGATGGTCATTTTTATTATATTGGCTCATCCTATCCATGAGCAGTTAATGTTTTTCCAATTGCTCAAGTCTAGTTTTAGTTGTGTGGCGAGTGTTTTGTAGTTGTGTTCATATAGTTCCTGTGTTTGTCTTGGGAGGTAGATTCCTAGGTATTTTATTTTGTCTAAGGTGATTTTGAATGGGATTTCTCTTTCTAGTTCTTGCTGCTGAGCTGTGTTGGAGATATATAGAAAAGCTCATGATTTATGTGGGTTTATTTTGTATCCTGCAACTTTGCTAAAGTTGTTGATTATTTCAATTAGCTTTTTAGTTGAATCTCTAGGATTCTTTAAGTAGACCATCATGTCATCTGCAAAGAGTGATAACTTGGTCTCCTCCTTGCCTATTTTGATGCCTTCAATTCCTTTATCTTCTCTAATTGCTACTGCTAGTGTTAGTAGTACAATGTCAAATAGTAGAGGTTATAATGGGCATCCTTGTTTCACTCCTGATCTTATTGGGAATGCATCTAGTTTATCCCCATTGCAGATGATATTAGCTGATGGTTTTAGATATATACTGTTTATTATTTTTAGGAATGACCCTTCTATTCCTATGCTTTCTAGTGTTTTTAATAGGAATGGGTGTTGTATTTTATCAAAGGCTTTTTCTGCATCTATTGAGATAATCATGTGGTTCTTGTTGGTTTGCTTGTTGATGTGGTCAATTATGTGGATGGTTTTCCTAATGTTGAACCAGCCCTGCATCCCTGGTATGAATCCTACTTGATCATGGTGAATGATCCTTCTGATCACTTGCTGGAGTCTTTTTGCTAGTATCCTATTTAAGATTTTTGCATCTATATTCATTAGGGAGATTGGCCTATAGTTTTCTTTCTCTGTTTTTGACCTGACTGGTTTTGGAATCAGTACCATGTTTGTGTCTTAAAAGGAGTTTGGTAGAACTCCCTCTTTGCTTATTATGTCAAATAGTTTGTATAGTATTGGGATTAACTGTTCTCTGAATGTTTGATAGAATTCACTGGTGAATCCATCAGGCCCTGGGGACTTTTTCTTAGGAAGTTCTTTGATGGCTTGTTGGATTTCAATTTCTGATATGGGATTATCTAAGAATTCTATTTCCTCTTCTGTTAGTCTAGGCAGTTTGTATTTTTGTATATATTCATCCATTTCTCCTAATTGGTGTATTTATTGCCATATAATTGGGCAAGGTAATTTCTAATGATTGCCTTAATTTCATCTTCATCGGAGGTGCTGTCCCCCTTTTCATCTTTAATGCTGTGAATTTGCTTTTCTTTCTTCCTTTTTTTAATTACATTGACCAGTACTTTGTCTATTTTGTTTGTTTTTTCAAAGTACCAGCTTCTTGTCTTATTTATTAAGTAAATAGTTCCATCACTTTCGATTTTATTAATTTCTCCCTTAATTTTTAGGATTTCTAGTTTGGTTTTCTGCTGGGGGTTTTTAATTTGATCGCTTTCGAGTTTTTTCATTTGCATTTCCAATTGATTGATCTCTGCTCTCCCTTGTTTGTTAATATAAGCATTCAGGGATATGAATTTACCTCTGATTACCGCTTTGGCTGCATCCCAAAAGGTTTGAAAGGATGTTTCGCCATTGTCATTTTCCTCGATGAAATTATTAATTGTTTCTATGATTTCTTCTCTAAGTAAACAGTTTTGGAGTATCATATTGTTTAATTTCCAATTGGTTTTAGATTTGGTTTTCCATGTACCATTACTAATCATTATTTTTATTGCCTTGTGATCTGAGAAGGCTGCATTCATTATTTCTGCTTTTCTGCATTTGTGTGCCATGTTTCTGTGACCTAATGTATGGTCAATCTTTGTGAATGTGCCATGTGGTGCTGAGAAGAAGGTGTATTCCTTTTTATCCCTATTTATTTTTCTCCATATGTCTATTAATTCTAATTTGTCTAAGATTTCATTCACTTCTTTTACTTCTTTCTTATTTATTTTTTTATTTGATTTATCTAAATTTGATAATGGTTGGTTTAAGTCTCCCACTAATATGGTTTTATTGTCTATTTCTTCCTTCAATTCTCCTAGTTTCTCCATTAGAAATTTGGGTGCTATATTATTTGGTGCATACATGTTGATTAATGATATTTCCTCATTGTCTAGATTCCCTTTTAACAAAATATAATTACCTTCCCTATCCCTTTTGATCAAGTCTATTTTTGCATTGGCTTTATCAGATATCATGATTACCACTCCTGCATTCTTTCTGTCAGTTGAGGCCCAGAAGGTCTTACTCCATTATTTAATTCTGACCTTGTGGGTGTCAACCCGCCTCATGTGTGTTTCTTGAAGACAACATATGGTAGGGTTTTGGATTCTAATCCATTCTGCTATTTGTCTACGTTTTATGGGTGAGTTCATCCCATTCACGTTCAAAGTTATGATTGTCATTTGTGGACTCCCTGGCATTTTGATAGCCTTCCCTAATTCTAACCTTTTCTTCTTCAGCTCTACCTTTTAGTCCAGTGATTTACTTTGAATCAGTCCCCCTTGTCCCCTCCCTTGATGTTTCCCTTTTTAGTCCCTCCCTTTTTGTTCCCTCTCCCTCCCCCCTCTCTTTCCCTCCCTTTTTGTTCTCCCTCTCCCCCTCCCCCCCTTGGTTTTCCCTTCTCCCTACCCTTGTTGGGTAAGATAGAATTCAAGATCCCAATGGATCTGGATGTTTTTCCCTCTCAGAGTTGATTTCCCTGAGATTAAGGTTTAAGTAAAAAAACCCCTCTCTTCCTCTCCTTCTTATAGGAGTTTTCTTCCCCTCCCCTTCCCATGTGAATCTTTGTGTGAGAAAGATTATTCTATTTGGTCTTTCTTTACCCCCTATTTATACATTACATTTTCCCCACATATTAGTATACATAGATTGATATAAATGTAGTCCTTATAGAAGAGAGTTTGAGTAAAAGAAGAAGATAACATTTTTCCCCTTTCCTTAATATTTACCTTTTCAGGTATTCCTTGCTCTTTGATTTTCGGTATCAAACTTTCCACAGAGCTCTGGACTTTTCTTTGCAAAAAGTTGGAAATCTTCTATTTTGTTGAATGCCCATACTTTCCCTTGGAAGTATATAGTCAGTTTTGCTGGGTAGTTGATTCTTGGTTGGAGACCCAGCTCTCTTGCCTTTCTGAAGATCATGTTCCATGCCTTACGATCATTCAGAGTAGAACTTGCAAGGTCTTGTGTGACCCTGATTGGCATTCCTTTATATCTAAATTGTCTTTTTCTGGCTTCCTGTAGGATTTTTCTTTTGTTTGAGAGCTTTGGAATTTGGCAATTACATTCCTGGGAGTTGTCTTTTGGGGGATTAGTGTAGAAGGTGTTCTGTGAGCTCTGTCAGTGGCTGTATTGCCCCCTTTTTCTAGAATCTCTTGGGCAATTTTCTTTGATTATATCTTGTATCACGATGTCGAGTTTGGTGTTTATTTCTGGCTTTTCTGGAAGTCCAATTATTCTTAAATTATCTCTTGTCCCTCTATTTTCCAGATCTGTCACCTTTTCGGTGAGATATTTTATGTTCTCTTCTAATTTCTTGGTATTTTGGCTTTGCTTTATTAATTCTTGCTCTTTTACATGATCATTGTCTTCCAGCTGCCTGATTCTGGCCTTTAAAGCCTTGTTTTCCTTTTCAGTTTCATCACACCGGTTTTGTAGATGCGTGAATTTCTTTTGCATTATTTCCCACTTTTCCTCCCAGAAGGCTTCCATCTTTTTGGTCATTTCTGATTCAAATTCTTCATGTGTTTGTGGAGAGTTTCCATTTCCTTTGGAAGGTTTCAGAGCATTTTCTTGAGTGTCGTCTTCTATCTCCTCTGTATTTTGTATTTTGGCTACATAGAATGTGTCCAAAGTCGCCCCTTTCTTCTTATTTTTCTTGGTATTTTGGGGCTTCTGTGCTTCTCTGGAGTTTGCCATCACTGAATGTGGAGGATTAGCTTTTCTTATATCTTGTCTGGTGTTCAGAGGCTTTAGTCCTGGGCAGATTGTAGGTTCTATGAGGTTTCCCTGGGTTAAATTGAGTATGCCTCACTGGAACTGGAGTGGAAGGGTCGAACCAGGAGGCCACACTCTCCCCCGGCTCTCTGGGTCGGGTTGCTTTCTGGAAGTTGCCTTCAGAATAGCTGGCTGTGAGGCTGTTTCGTCGGCCTGAGGGGGCTGGGCTGCAGCTTCCCGGAGCTCAGAGGGCAGTGACTTTCACTGAGACTTGGATAGCAGGATCCAGCCCATGAGGCTGTCTTGCCCGCCCTGAGGGTTACTGTTGTTTCAGACAAGCCTGCTCTCTGCGGGGGGGAGCTCGAGGGCAGTGACTTTCACTGGGACTCGGATAGAAGGCCCTGAGGGTTTCTGTTGTTTCATACAAACTTGCTCTCTGAGCCGGGCAGGGCTGTGGCTTCCCGGAGCCTTGGACTCTGAGCTCCTACCCCTTAGGTCCGAGTGATCTCGGGTTCTGGCTTTTGAGGGGGACCGTACCTTTTGATCCGGGTCCAGGTCCAGGAGGAGGATTCCCAGGGTCTATGCTGTTGATCGTTTTGAATTTTGGAGCCTTAGGAGCTTATAGTTTGAGATCGGTTGGGAAGGGTTTTCCGGATATCTGAACTTTAGCTTTCTCTAAGCCGCCATCTTGACTGGAAGTTTTTTTTCTTCTTCTTTTAACAGTACTATATAGCACTTATGTATTTAAAAAGCAAAAATTGGTGTCTAAGAGGAATGCAGTTTTATTCTTCAGGCTGTTAAGGGGAATGAAATTTTTCATGATGGAATAAAAAACAGAACTAGGAAGATGAAATAAAATAAAAAGGAAGCATTAAAATATAAATAAGTATAAAGTTCTTTCTACAAAAGCAAAATCCCGATTTTCTCTGGAGGAAGCAGATTCTTGAGCTTCAAGAAATGATGATAGAGATTCAAAGGTTCCATCAGATGAAATGTCATCCATTAATGGACAATCAACTAATCAACCAACAGGCAGTTATTAAGTGTATACTATGAAAAACAAAAAAGAAACTTCTATAGGTTAAACTGTGACTGAGGGATAGAGAAACAAAAATGAAGTAGATATTTACACAATAAATTTATATTCTATTATGGAAACAATATGGACATATATAAGTTTAGACACTTAGACTGGTCATGGGCAAGGCTCCTTCATCTACACTGACAGGTAAGGGAGATTTCCCAAAAAGGGTAGCCATGTAGTTTTTGAACTTTAATTTAAAACTCACCCTCAGGATAATAGGGGTTCCTGTAGTAGTGGGGAAACTATACATCTACTACTTGTAACTATGGCTCTCACATCTCTGCTAGTTTACTTCTCAATTAAACAAATCAGCCAAAGTGGCGAAAGCTAGTTTAAAATATGAAACATTTACAAAAGAAGGCAAAGTGATAACAGAACAGAAGAATCCACTTAACTTTTTGTTTTAACAATTTACATTTCACCATTTTAATTTAGCAATTTTTGTCTCTGTTCAGAAAAGAGTGTTCTATAAATCTATTGCACAGACTAATTAAAATTGAACCAAACATAACTGAAAGTATTTCAGAATATCTATTTTCCCTCAATATCGATAATAATTAGACATAATTAAAACCAGTGCAAAAATAATACTGTTTACAATGAACAAATAGAGTAGCTTATCCAGAATCTGCTTTTCTTGATAAAATTGTTAGAACATGATAATAACCTAAGAAGAGATAAAGATGAAGTCCAGTCTTCTGCCATGGTCTTATGCATATGTCCTCTACTGGCCTCCATGGGTATTCAGGTCATCAAATGTATGATACACCTTGGTTTCTGATCTTGCTTTTGGTGTTGACTGAGTGGACTGACTTTTTGGCTTGGGCATCTTGGTCAGGCAGCTTGATGAGAAAATATCATCCATCTCATTATCAATTGTTGGCTTTGGTTCTACTTTCTTTCCTGATTTCTCTTTGGGTTTTTTTATTTTTATTTTTAGTCAGCTAGGAAAAAATGTTATTGTTAGCATCAAAAAAGGTTGAATTCCCTTCTCTTTTGTTTTCTGTTGTGGTTTAATTGCTTCAATAGCAAATATATTATTCTCAAAAATGTCTTGGTATTTTTTTAAGATATCTTGCTCACAGAGAGGTTCTGAAATCTTTTTCTTGTTTTTTTTTTTTTGTAAAGAGATCAACTTTTAGGAGAGGAATAGTACTTTAGCTGGTTTCTGCTTCATACTCTGAAAGAACTATAACACTGTACACAATAACAGCAATATTGTAAGGATAATCAATTGTGAAAGACTTAGCTACTATGGTTAAGATACATCCATTAATAACCCAAGATAACTCCAGAGAGAAAGGATGAAGTATAGATTGAAGCAAACTTCTTTTTTTATTTTTTACTTTATTTTCTAAGGTTTGTGCATGTGTTTTCTTTTGCAACACTGCTATGTTTTGTATGACTTCACAGGTATGTATAATTGATATGATACTTGCCTTCTCAATTGTGGGAGAGGAGCAGTAGGGAGGGAATTTAGAATTCAATAATTTTATACATAATTAGGATACATCTAATTAACTATTATATACATATATACACACATACATATACATACATACATATGATGTCAACTGGGAACCCCAAGTTTGCCCCGTCCCCTGAAACTGTCCCAGGCTGACCCTGTTTCAGAAGGAACACTATACCTTAAAGTACTTAATGACCCCAATTTAGGTCAGACTAATAGGCAGAATCAAATGTTAAGTACCCTTTTGTCTTACAAGCTTCTCCCATGGTATCAGAGTCCTCTATCAGGAAGCCCAGCCCTAGGCTGGACTCCTTCTTTAGTATACATTGTAAGTTAGGCGACTCCCTGATACCCTAGTCTCTGGCTACAGTCTCTTTCCGAAGCCTGCTTACAACTTGTCAGTGTATATCTGATGTGCTTAATTCCCCAAAAGGTATATTAGATCCTTATGTTCTAGTATAATTTGGAGAATCACCTCGCAGTGATTCTCTTAGAGATACTGTTCCCAAAGTCCCAGAGTCCTTGGCTCTGTGTGGTTTTTAGGTGGCAGATGAAAGAATATCTAGCACTATCTCTTTCTTGATTGAAGACTGGGTTTTACTGACTACTTTAGTGGCTCTGTGCTTTTTCATGTTGATAATAGCTTTTGGTTTTTAAAGAAAAAAGCTTAATAGAGGAGGTAGTGTTTGCCCTGAGTTTTGAAAGAAACTAGGAGGAGAAGAGGAAGGGGAAGCAGGGTAACTCATGGATTGGGAGCCAGGCCCAGAGACCAGAGGTCCTGAATTCAAAACTAGTCTCAGACATTTCCTAGATTTGCGACCCTGGACAAATCACTTAACCTCTACTGCCTAGCCCTTCCCATTCTTTTACCTTGGAACTAATACATAGAATTAATTCTAAGATGGAAAGTAAGGGTTTAAGAAAAAAAAATAAGAAACTAGAGATTCTAAGAGGAAGGAGAGAGGGAACATATGTGAGAGTTAAAATGGTTGAGGCCATAAACTGTGATTAAAATAGTGGAAGACTTAAATTGTAGTAGATATAAGAGTGGATGACAAATTTGTGACTGCAGAAAATATGTTTTCAAGACAGTGTCTTGTTTTAAATCAATATATAAGGTGGTCGTCAGGGAAAAATTCCCAATTATGAAATATACCCAAGTCAACTGGGTTTTATAGAGATTTTAATTAATTAATATAATGAGGAATTAAATAAAGAGAGAAAGAAAGAAAAGGGAAATAATGAGAAAAGGATAGGCCAGCCCAGGGCAGCCCTGGCCAACCCAGGCCTAAGCCTTAGAAAGATCAGTCAGTCCTTAATCACTCACCAAAAGATCTGTCCAAGCAAGGATTCTAGTGACACCAGGCCAGCTTCATCTCAGCTGACTCCACCAGCTCAATGCCTGAATCTGAATGCCCATCTGAATGAATCTGAGTTCCTATTTAAAGGGAATTTTCTCCTATGTCTCCTCCCCTAAGTTCTCATATCTACCAATCACAGTCGACATTTTTCAAAGGACAGACCATTCTTAGTTCACACCTGAGTAGACTAATCTTTTGAGTAATTCACACCTGAGTAGACTAGAATCTCTGAGTAAGTTCTCACTTCTTTGCTCCTTGTAAGTTCACAAGTTGCTTGACCTTTATAGGTACTTAGCACCTTTTTGTATTAGTCCTAAAATAGGCATAGCTTAAGAACTTTTGTCCTACTATAAGTATGGGTTTAAGTACTTTAATTGTTCAGCAAAGAGTTTACAACTTTATCTTCCCCTAAGGCATGCATAAGTATGGTGAAGTAGAGTTCTCACATTCCAGATCTAAGTAGCATCACTGCCCAAATGGAGAATGGTCCCAATGGGGAATGGTCCCAATGGGGAATGATCTTAACCCAACCTTATGAAGTAGGATCTGGGAATTTTTAACATTCACAAGTCTGAGAAATTTCAAGATTCACACATATTACAGGCATGGAATATGTGAGGGACAACAAGAGGTAATCCTGGAGGTAAAAGGTAACCTCTGGTGTTAATCAATTAGGGAAGGAAGAATAGAAATAAGTATTTATTAAATAGTGTCAACTATGACCAGGCACTGTACTATGTGCTCTACAAATATTATCCTCATTTGGTCTTCACAGCAACCCTAAGGGGTAAATGCTATTGTTATTCAGGCATTCTGTCCCTCTTTGTGGCTCCATTGACATCCTGCTATTGACACCCTTCTATCCTCCACTATCTCTCTCAGTCTGCCCAAGTTCATATTTATTGTTTCCATGACACTATTTATTCATCTAATCCTCTGCCATTCTCTTTTCCTTTTCCCTTTATTTTTTCTCAACATCCGTGTCTTTTCCAATAAGTCCTGTCTTCCCATTATGTGGCCCAAAGTATTAAAATTTCAGCTTCAGTATTTGGCCTTCCAGTGAATAGTCTCAATTATTTCTTGAACTATTGACTGATTTGATCTCCTTGCCATTCAATAACACCAGAATTCAAAAGCATCAATCCTGGAGTGCTTATCTTTCCTTATAATTCAACTCTTATAGCCATACAATGCTCCTTGAAAAGCCACAGCTTTAAATATATAAAGCTTTGTTGGTAAAGTGATATCTTTCTTGTAATATATGGTATACCTCATATTCTCTTCTGGCTTCTTCCTTCTCCTCACCAATCATGCACCTTCTAATTCTATAACTTTATCCCATAGAATTCATTGATTCACTTGCAGAGGAGTTGTGAGGTTTAGTCTATGATGGTTTAGGCCTGTTCTCTTGTAATGACTATGCCTAGATCTTAAAAATCTACTTTCATTTTCATTTCCTTTTATACTAAAACAAAACAAAACAAAATCTCTTAATCTCTCTGTTTTGTTTTGGGTATTTTGGGGAGTTTTTTTACCTCCATAGATTACTTTCCTTTAAAAAAAAACCCACCAAAACTCTAAGTATAAGGTACTTCATATTCTTACTCATTCTTTCCTTGAGAGGTCTGTTTTTTTTTTAAATTGTTGTTTGTTCTGTTTGGACTTGATTTTTGGATGAAATGTTTAATAAATTGAGTAATTTGCTCATGTCTAGGTTTATTTTTAATTGATAATTAGAGGTAGGTTTACAGAATATAACCTTTTGAGCTGTCTTTGCATTTCGGAAAAGATGTTCCATTCCCTTTTGTGTTCTAGTAGGCTCAAAGTAGCGTTCTATTTTATTTGAATTTTCTATCCTTTATGTTTGAAAATCTTTCTCCTGGTCATTTAGAGAATTTTTGTTTGTCACTAGAATGATTAAACTGAACAATTATATATTTTTTAATCTGAAGTATAAGATATTTATTTGAAGTTAATCTCCGTGTTCTTTTGATTATAATTTTATATTCTGTATTTAGAAGTTCTGAGGAATTGTCACGTATTTTTGCATCATAGTGTTCAAGTTTCTTATTTGCCATGCTCTTCTATAAGACATATGATCCTTGAGTTGTTTCTATCCATTCTGTCTTTAGATCAATGATTTTTCCTTGTATAGAGAGTATATATGCTCTTTTAGCATCATTGTCTTTTGTTTTTCTTCTTCCAGATTGTCCTTTATTTAAATGTATTTGTATTCCAAATCTCTTCTCCTTTTTGCTTCTTTGGAGAGATGTCAGCATTAATTCACGCTTATTTCTGTTGTGCAGGCCATTAATTCTAACATTTGTTATCTTCTGACCTCTTTTGAACTATTCTGGACAATCTTGTTTCTGTCTTCAGACTGCATTTCTGTATATCATAAAGCATTGATTTTCTTTTGCTTTGTAATATTTGTTTAAAGAAATTTGTAATTTTTTGAAATTTAGTACACTTCTACCTAATTTTAGTGTCCTCTCTGTTGATTCACCTTATATTCCTCTGTTACTTGTTGACTTCTCCCCCTTTGACTTCCACTCCTCCTCCTTTCTGTCTTACTTTTAAAGGCATGAAGAATGCCATTGAGTTTGGTTCTGTTCTACCCTTTCTGTCAAGGAGCAATTATAATTACCCACCCTCAAGTTTTGGCTAAATCCTGGATCTTGTTAGAGGAGGGCATCTAATTATAGCCCTTGAATACCTTCCCCAGGCTTTAAGTCCCCAGTTCTAGGAAACTGTTTAATTGACATTTTAATATTCAGCATGAAAAAGAAACTCTGGAAGCATTTTCATAGTGTTAGGGGAATGAACTCACAATCCATTAGCCCAGCCCTAACTCACAAATTTGTTTCAGTTTTACTTTCCACATCATTCTTGGTAATATTTAGTAGAAGACATCTGTCTCTAATTTATTTTGTATTATGTTGTACATTCTTAAAGTTCTAAAAATACAATATTGATGAATGTTATTTAATTATTATATTATTTAATGTTATTTACTAACTATTTTGATTCTTCAGAAACAATACAATTAATGAAAGTTAGAAAGTTTCCAGAGAAATGAAAATGTATGGATCCAGAATGCAATTCTTTAATTTCTTTCTGTGTCAAACAATTTGGTTTTCACCAGCCTTAGCTGCTGTCCCTAAGTAGTTTCAGAGGGTAAGAACTGGTGGTGCAGTTAAATACAGCACCCTTCCCCATCTCTCACCTTCTAGTTTAGGTCCATCCTTGACATTCATTCTTTTGTTCTCTGGATGTGTGGCATTATTTTCTATCACTTTTTGGAGAGTTGAAGGGCAGGTTAGGAGTTTTGGGGTTCCCCTTAAACTTTGGTGTTCCCCAAATTAGGAACTATGCCAGGCAAAAAGAATACCTACACACTCCCCAGTTTCCTTTCCCCTCCTCACTTAACTGGACAGAGATTGATTCTGACATTATTTTCATTTCTGGGATCCTTGGATTCTGTGATTGTGTCTTGATCGAGTGAGGGAAAAAGAGGGTTAACTCCAGTGGTGACCAGAAGGTTTACCCATTCTCTACAAATTCTTTTATGCTTTATCAGAGATACCCAGTAGCTTACTTGTTGTGGATTTGTGCCGTTGGAAAGGATGTCTAAAAGGTCGGAAGAGGAGAGGAAATAAAACCTGGGGAAGACCAGTCTCTTGGTATCTAGATATTCAGTCAAGGCTTTCTCACACTGGCTCAACCTGAGGATACAGAGTGTAGACATTCATAAACACATTTTTTGAAGCAAATTAAATATTCACAGAAAGGAATGCATAAACATAAGCATACTTGAAAGGAAATTAACCTAGATGTTTGAAAAAAAAACAACAAACAAATCTGAATGACTAATTCGCTTTGTTTGCTAGTACGTTTGTTTTTGTGGTCAAATAATTTTTTATTTTACATATTATATGTCATCCTTGCCTCCCCCTCACCTATTCTAGAACCCACGTAGGACAGTTAGCCAGCCAGAAGATCTAATAGGGACATCCTTCCCACTTTCCTCTTTTCCAGGTTGGGATCTGGAATGTCTGACTGATCCTGTGTCTTGGATGAAATGAGTCACTGACTATATAATTACTTTTTTTAAATTAAAAAATTTTTAAATAAACCATTACCTTCTGTCTTGGAATTAAATCAGAAAAGTGGTCAGGGCTAGGCAATCGGGGTCAAGTGACCTGCTCAGGGTCACAAAGCTAGGAAGTGTTTGAGGCCAAAAACAAAAATGTATTCATATTAGTATATTATAGACATAGCAACACCCAGAAAAAACACAAACATCTAGCACATCTATATTATGCAAGCAATACACATAGTGAAACACTATGTCATATGCTGTCATAAAACAGTCATAGGTCCCAAAAGTAGCCAGCTGAAAAAACTAAACTTAGGTCTAAATGATAGAAAGAAGGAACTTACCTGTTCTGAATATCTTCTAATTGTTCATGAACACCTGGTTTGTTGGTAGCTTCTACCACATTTGGTGTCTTCTGAGCATCACAAACTAACTCTTTAAAATCAGTATCAATGTCTTCAAAATGTTTAGAGTCCTATACATGGAAGTAAGAGAAAATTTTTATTTCTATTTTGTTTTCCATGAA
Organism: Monodelphis domestica; assembly: GCF_027887165.1. Classification (NCBI taxonomy): domain Eukaryota; kingdom Metazoa; phylum Chordata; class Mammalia; order Didelphimorphia; family Didelphidae; genus Monodelphis; species Monodelphis domestica. The sequence continues at coordinate 245,136,014 of NC_077228.1, read as the reverse complement.
GACAACTTGAGAAAAGAAAAATATGCCTGGAAGAAATTTTTAAAAAATTTGTTCTCCAAAGATCTTTAGAACTTAGTAATGAAAAGAAAGTATTGCTAAAAAAGAATTTAACTAATTACAATGATTTCCTATTGACATATCTATAGGAAGCAAAATATTTATTTCTAACAAATTAGTACTTAGTCTGACTTTTATGTCTGTAGAGTCCATGTAAGTTTTTCTTATCAAAAGAAAATAATTTTTAAATCACACTACCATGTCAGCATAAATAATTTCAGGTCAAATTCTTGAGGAAGATGGATAAAAATATTAATGAATCCCTATGGATTTGCATATTTCCTATACAATTCTAGATTATGAAAGCTATAAGATTCTAAAACAGTGTTGTCATAAACATCTTCTGAGCTACACACATAAGAAAATAAAATTAAAATTAAAATTCATTTCCTATGTTGATTACCTACTTTATTCATAAGACTAAGCCCTGAATGACTTTTGGTGATTTTAAAATTATTATATCCATCTGAAATTGAAGGCTCTGAAGGAAATTACTAAAGAACTATTTCAAAAAAATTTTTGAACAAAGACATAATTGTTGGAATAGATTATAGTAAAGAAGTATATATGGTAATTATTGGGCAGAAATATACATACATACACATATAAAGAAAACTTGTTCATAGGCAATCATGAGATAAGTAGAGAAAAAATACAGGTTGAATATAAATTTCTTTGATGTTCTCATTAAGACCTTTTAACTCCACTGACTGAACATGGCAAAGTCACAAAATGTGTTTGCTCTTTTGTTTTTGTGGCCAAATCACTTTTTATTTTATATATGTCATCCTTGCCTTTCCCCCACTACTTTCCTGGATCTAAACCATTCTAGAACCTATATAGGACAGCTAACCAGCCAGAAGACAACTTCTACCAGGACATCCTTCCCACTTTCCTTCTTTCTTGGCTAGGATCTGGATCCTTGACTGATCCATGGCCTGGATGAGATGAGTCACCAACTACATCATTTTTTTTAATTTTTAAAAAATAAACCCTTACATTCTGTCTTAAAATTAACACTATGTATTGATTACAAGGCAGAAGAGTGGTAAGGGCTAGGGAATGGGAGTTAAGTGACTTGTCCAGGGTCACACAACTAGGAAGTGTTTGAGGTCAGATTTGAACCGAAGGACCTTCTATCTATAGGCCTGGCTCTCATATCCACTGAGCCACCTACCTGCCCTGTAACTACATAATTTCAATGAGATGGAGGACCTCCAGACTTTGTCATGTGCTCTCTATGTTCTTGCAGACCCTCAGTACTACTATCATCTCTATAGAAGGAACTGAAGGATTCCTGGTCCTTTCTATGTGCCTCATCCACCACAGCATGCTTAGGATACTTAGAACATTTTTTTTATAGATTCCTTATGAGTGAACTTTCTTTTGGGATATCTTCCCCAAATAGAGTGGAGGTGCTTTAACAGCAGGTTAGCATAATGCATGGCAAATAGAGAATGCCTAATTAAGGCAAGAAGGCAGTTAGGTGGTTCAGAGAATAGAGCACTGGGCTTTTAGTGGGGAACACCTGTGTTCAAATTCACCTTCAGACACTAGGTGTACCCAAAGGCAATTCATTTAACCTCTATTTGCCTCATTTTCCTCAATTATAAAGTGGGGATAATAGTACTTACCTCCTGCCTATGCACATAGGTTCGTTTATTATATAGGCTTATTGAGTACATACTTCTTTGTCACACAATCAATTTTCTACATACATTATCTACATTTATTTGGATATGTCAGACTTGAACAAATCACTTAATCAACATTTCTGTGAAGTTGCTACAACAAAGAATTCTGTGATCATTTACCATGTTGCTACAACAGAGAAATGTGTGATGGAGATAAATGACATGGATAGGGTAGTCTGGAGGTTAGTTTCTCTTGACCTGCTGAGAGAATCATTGTCCTTTTGATCAGCTTTCACAATCAATCACAATTACTTAGGAGATAAATAACAAAACATTTCATATCTAAGTACGGTGTTAAAAGTTAACTTAAAGCAGACCAGAATTAGGGTTTTCCTCAATTTACAAGTTCTCTTTTTCTTGTGTTACTTTAAAAAACCTGGCAATGTTGCCTGGTTTCTGTTCAACAATAAATTCACTTTGGGATATGGTGATTTGAACTGTGGGAGGTTAAATGCATTTGTTTTGTATGTATACTCTTATGTCAAAGGGGACTGTTCCCAATTGGCTTTTTGTCAATCTGCCTAGCAATCATCGGTTTTGTTCTTTCTTTTATATCTACAAATTATTGTAATTTATAAGTTGATTATGTTTATAAGATCCACTGGGGAGACTAGTCTTCCAAAGGATCTTAGGGGAATGTGAAATTAGAATCTGTTACCCTAAAAAGTATATTTACCCTAAAACTACAATTCTCAGGGGCCAACTCATTTCCTGTCATAATGTGCTGATGTAGACAGGAGATAAATGGGTGGAGTTCCCTAGCTTAACACTAGCTCTCTTTCCTTCCTGTTGGTGGCTTTGGTGAAGCAAGGCCTTTTGAGCAGGAAGATTAGCTTGGGCATGTGGTTTTATTTTGTTAGATAATTACTTTTTATTCCTTTACTTCTAATGATTATTAATAAATCTTATAAAATACAATATTTGGAGTTATTGTATATTAATTTTAATTTTACACAAAATGAGTAAAAGTGGGCAAGTAACCTTCCAGGTCTCAGTTTTCTCAAAATGAAGGCATTAGATTAGAAAATATTTAATGTTCCTTCTAGGTATAAATGAAAATGCTTGTCCAAGGGACATATCTATAAGTTGTTTTCCTATTGGTATTGACATGCTTGGATCTCCTAGTTAAATATCTTTTAATCAAGGTAATTTTGACCTTCCCCTTGAACTCAATAAGGAGTGAGATATATTAAGGAAAAGTACACACACACACACACACACACACACAAACCATTCTAGATCTCTAAGCCCTTGTCATCTCCATGGAGAGTGCCAACATTTGCTATAAGTGGTTCTGACTTTGGCTAAGAGGAAGAAGAAGAAATGAGAAAGGAGAATGTTAAAATGCAATAATTTCAGCAATAATTTCTCTCACCTTTCTCACAGAAGCAGGATAAATCTCCCCAGACTCTGCAATTTGACTAGGAATCTTCAGTAGATGTTTTCTTTTCTATTCCATCACCCAAATCACCTACCATTCCTAATCACTAGGCCTTTGTAATTAGGTTAGGCTCTGTCATATTTGTATTACAACCCTATTACTTTCTATTATTTTTTTATTATACATATACAGTATTTTAAGAGAATTATTGGTTAAGTGGCATAGTATGGGCTATCCTAGGTATCTAATAACCATTTATGACATTGTTTCTATGGAAGAATTGACTTTGAGATATAAGCAACTGAATAATGTTTTGGAACACAACTATTTGCAAGTTGGAGTTTGTGGACTGAATAAATCAGTGAATGGCTAACAGAGGAACAGTCAGTCTATAAAAAAGTAGCTATACTTCAAAGTAGCTCTTTTGTCCAGCTGAGATAAGGAAAGAGTAACAATATACCAATTAGAATAAATTAAAGAGGGTAACTAACGATAAGGATAAAGGTGGAAAGCCAAGAAAGAAAAGACACTAGGTAACAATTGGCAGAGAATATTTAGTTGTCTTGGCTGTGTGTGGTGTGCAATTTAGCATTTAGTTCACTAGATAAACCCCAGTACTTTATAGAAATATCTAATTACGAAGGAATTTGTACTTGGCTACTCATGAGTTTCACTTTGAATTAGGAGCAGAGAGCTGGCTATAGAGCCTTAATTCAAATCTGACCTCAGACACTTAGAAGCTGCGTGACCTGGAGCAAATAATTTAACGTGTTTGCTTCAGTTTTCTCATCTGAAAGGAGAATAATAATAGCACCTATCTCATAGGGTTGTTGTGAGATAAAATAAGGAAATAAAATAATATTTGTAAAGTGACTAGCATAGTGCCTGGCACAGAGTAGGCATCATATAAATATTATCTCATCTACTAGCACACATCATTCCAACAGCAGCCAACTGCAAATTATAATTAGATTTTATTTTCAACTTCCTTTTCTATTCCAATGTTTACTAAGTTATGCAGTAAGCAAAATTATTTCCCATGAATTTAACCTCATTTAATTTAATTTGTCTTTTTTATTTGTGTCAACCATTGGTAAGCATTTCTGAATTGGGCCAAGGAAAAGTAAAAGTAAAGAGTAAGGAGAGTCTAAAAATGGGATAATTTGATCTTGAAATCAGTATCATAAATTTAAGATAATCTGTCTCTCATCATGTACCTTAGGAAGCTGTGCTCGTATATCTTCAGATCCAATGAAAATGCTTTCAAGATGAGACCATGTACGCTGTACTTCAAACCAGATTGAAATGACAGCATCAGCTATTGAGAGCTTCTTCTGCCAGTCAGATACTTCCTCCAGGAAGAAGGCTATGTACTTGGATGTCATTAGATTCTGCAGCTGGACTTGGTTATCTTCAAGAGTTTCAATAAGGTCTTCATCAGACCTCATCAGTGGGACCATTGTCCGGGGGTGGGGCTCATAATGAAATTCCATCCCTGCCCAAGTGGCTTTTAGTTCCTTTAGAACTTTTTCCATGTCCATCTCTTTCACAGCTTTGTCTACAATGCCCTGGATCGCCTCTTCAAAGTTGTGTAGCTCAAGCTTAAGTAAGTCTTCAAGGGTGGTATCATCATTCATGATGAATTTCATACCTGTAGCCTGCATCAGCTGGTTCCAGTGCCTCTCTCTTATGGCTGGATTTTGAAGTTCAGACACAGCCCGTAAGGATGTTAGGATGTTCTTCAGAGTGTTGTCCAGCCCCATGAAAGCATCCCAGGCTCTCACATCCTTGCCAAGTTTCCATATTTGTTTGGCAAAACTTTTACATTCTAAGTCCATATTCTCTACATTAATATTCCTCCATTTGGTTACCTTCCAGTTATTGATGCTAAAATTCACTAGGTCAATCATATCCCAAAGCTCCTTCAACAAGCAGATCTCCTTCCTGCATTGTTTTAAATGTTTGTAATCAGGAATGTTGACTTCAAACAAATTTGTAGAGTCTGAAATGGAGGACATGAAAGATTCCATCTGTTGGATTTGAATGTTTTTGGCATCCAAGACTTGGTGAGGCTTAATGCTATCATACCTAGGAAACACAATTGATTTCCTTCTTAATCAATGGAAAAATTCACAGAATCTCCTCTACATTATCAGTCTGAAACTCAAGCTGCTGTCTTTAAAGACTGAAGAGCAGCAGGGACTTCATCAAATATTGAAGCCAGGGGAGAAATTATAGGAAAAATTGGTGGAAAGCTGTAGTGTATAGGAGTAGTGCTAATTCAAAGGAAATATTGTGCTTGATATTTTTCTTCACATCTGGGAGGGGCAGAAGCCAGATACAAAAACCTTCTTTTATCCTCTTAGAAATTTTTTCTCGCTCCTTTTGCTCTTCTACAAGCTAACTTGATATAAATAAAATTATACACTTGAGAAGATAGATGATAAAAGCACACGGCATCCACCAATTCTGACCCTGTCATACTCATGACATCATTTTTTTCATTAAAATTATTTTTTACTAATTACATGTAATAAAAAATTTCTACACAAGTTTTCCTAAGTTAAATGATTGAACCTCCTTCTCTTCCTCCCTCTCTTCCCTTCTACTTCCCAGGTAATGTTAGGCATTTTGATCTGGGTTATACATATATTATCATGCAAAAAATTTCCATATTGCTCATTTTTGTAAGTGAGTAATCTTATAAAAGTGAAACCCCCAAATATAAAACCAAAGAAACAATAGCAATACAGTATTTGAGTTTTATTTTTTCTCTCCTTTTTGTATTTGAAGCACATATCATCAGTACGGAGAATATTTTTCTTTAAGTTTTTTGATTTTTTTAGTAAACTAAGTTTAAAATACATTTGTTCTAATATTAATATATACTCAAAAAGCTTTAGACTATAAAAATGATGCAACTGATTGTTTAAAAATAATGGGACTTAAGGAGTCAACATGGCAGCATAGAGGCTGTGAATGTTCAGACCTCTGAAAATCCTTCCTTACCAATTAAAATGCTCCTATGGGACTAAAAACCAAACCTAACAACAGGACAGAGCCAAGGAAACCTCCTGCTGGACTCAACTTAAAAGGTACACCCCCCAAAAGCCGGAATTCGAGAACACTCGAGTTTAAGAGGAAAGAAGAAGGAAGGTTCCAGGACTCCTCCACCTACAGTACTGAGCCTCCAGCAGTAGCTGGAATCTCTGGGTGGGCAAGGGCAATAGTCTGGAGGGAGCACCTTGTGGACAAAGCTGTGCAAGGCTCAGGGCTTTGAAAACAGGCAGTGGGGAAGCAGTTGGAAAAGAAACACAGAATACTCAGCATAGTCACAGCTGAGACATTTCATATTGCCCCCTCCTTCCCAAAGTTTTGGCCCTCAGGGCACATCCAGCTCTGCAATTTCAACTACTGTGGGCTTAATCTTATCAAGCCTTCAGAGGGCAGGTAACTCAAGCTCCAACAACCCTCGCCCACAGACTGCTCTGAGAGCGTTGCTAAGCTCAAGGGGTGAAGGTTGACAGAAAAGCCCAAACCTACAGATTCAATACATAATGAGAGGAGCAAGAGTGAAGGCAACTACAGGGGGGAAAGAAGGGGTAAATATGAGCAAACAACAGAAAAAGAAAAAAAGAAATTACAATCAACAGACTCTATACAGGCAATGAACAAAGAGCAAATGTAACAGAGAAGCATCAAGGAACATCAAGCAAAACCAAATAAACACGAGTGAATTGGAAACAGGCTTTGGAAGAACTCAAAATATAGTTCAAAACACAATTAAGAGAGAATGAAGGCAACTGGGAAAAGAACATAAAAAGCAAGATAAGACATCTGGAAACAGAAAATAATGTTTTGAAAGCCCAAATTAATAAGCTTGAAAATGAGTCAAAGGAGACGAAAGATGACCTCCAAAGGAAATCAAACCAGAAGGAGAAGGATAAATAAAAAGCCAGGGAAGAAATTCAGTCTTTAAAAACCAGAATACAACAATTAGAAGCAAGTGACTTCACAAGGCAGCAGGACACTATAAAACAAAACCAAAAGAATGAAAAAATTGAGGAAAATATGAAGCACCTCATTCACAAAACAGAAGATTTAGAAAATCATTCTAGGAGAGACAACTTAAGAATCATTGGTCTACCAGAAGACCATGACAAAAGAAAAAGCCTAGACATCATCCTACAGGAAATTATCCAAGAAAACTGCCCTGATATTCTAGAGCAAGAGGGAAAAGTAGAGATTGAAAGAATCCATAGATCACCTCCTGTACTTAATCTCCAACTGACAACACCCAGGAATGTTATAGACAAATTCAAGAACTATTAGACCAAAGAAAAAATATTACAAGCTGAGAAGAAGAAGTCATTCATATGTCATGGAAGTACAGTGAGGATAACACAGGATCTGGCTGCATCTACACTGAAGGACTGAAAGGCATGGAATATGATATTCTGGAAAGCAAGGGAACTAGGTCTACAACAAAGAATCAACTACCCAGCAAAACTGACAATATTCTTATAGGGGAAAGTATTGTCATTTAATAAAATAGAAGCATTCCAAGCCTTTATAAAGCAAAGACCAGACTTGAAGAGAAAATTTGATGCCCAAACACAGAACCCAAGAGAATCATCAAAAGTTAATTTAAAAAGAGGGAAAAAAAGAAAAAAAAAACTTTTTATAAAGACACCCAATAAGTTAAAATAATATGTATGCCTATAAGAAAAGAGGATATTGGTAATTCTTAAAAATTGTTATTATCACCTGGGTAGCTAGAAGAATTATACTTAGAGGGAATAGTGACAAACTGTATAGGATGAAATGATAAAACATAAATATGTATATATATATGTATATAATATATATACACATATATATATATATACAGCTAGAGTTTAAAAAGAGATTAATATTAAGAGAAATGAGAAAAGAAACAAATGGGATGAATTTGTATGTCACAAAGAAGCACATGATGGGAGGAGAACATCAATAAACTGGAAGGGAAAAGAGGTTGGAGATAGGAAAAACTCAATTGACTCAAAGAGGGAAAAACAATCAAATACATTGGGGCAGAGAATTGATTTGTGCCCTATAGGGTAACAAAAGGAATGGTGGGGAGGGAAGCAATTCATGGGAGGGAGAGGGTAGGGGTAGTTTAAAAAGACTGTAAAGAAAATAAGAAGAGAATTATAAGGTAGGGGAGTAGATAAGGAAGTAAAATAAGGGTGGGAATTAGGGGGACTGATTAAAAACAAAACACTGGTGTAGAAGGAAATAGTGAAAGAAGAAAGGGCAAGACTAGGAGTGGAAATCAAAATGATGGGAAATACACAGCTGGTAATCATAACTCTGAATATGAATGGAATCAACTCACCCATAAAATGCAAGCGAATACCAGAGTACTGTAGAAAGCAAAACCCTACCAATATGCTGTCTACAAGAAACACACATGAGGAAGGTAGACATATATAGGGTAAAAGTAAGATGATGGAGCCCACAGGAGTTGCAATCATGATATCTGACAAAGCCAAAGTAAAAATAGATCTAGTTAAAAGAGAGAGGGAAGGTAATTACATCTTGATAAAAGGAAGAATAGACAATGAGGAAATATCAGTACTCAACATGTATGCACCAAATGGCATAGCATCCAAATTTCTAAAGGAGAAACTAATGGAGTTTAAGGACGAAATAGATAGAAAAACTATAGTAGTGGGAGACCTGAACCTTCCTCTATCAGAACTAAATAAATCAAACCAAAAAATAAAGAAGAAAAAGGTAAGAAAAGTGAATGAAATCTTAGAAAAAATTATACTTAGTAGATATATGGAGGAAAAAAAATTGGGACAAAAAGGAATACATCTTTTTTTCAGCAGTACATGGTGCATTCACAAAGATTGATCATGTACCAGGGCATAAAAACATTGCAAATAAGTACAAAATAGCAGAAATAATAAACGCAACCTTTTCAGATCACAATGCAATGAAAATAATAATTAGTAAGGGCAAATGGAGAGGCAAATCCAAAATTAATTGTGTGGAAAAGAAAGTGGGAAAGCATTCAACAAGACAGGAGCAGCCGAGACTGATGACCTGTCATTCAAAAGAAAGTATTCTATTTGGAATGTTACCAGGAGAAGCAGTCAGAGGAAGGAACAGACCAACTGAAGAGTTATGCCTTTAACCTTGAAGACAGAAAGGAGAAGTTGTCTCTGGGTTTTGAAGACAGAAGAAAGAAAGACAAAGTCCAGCTACCTCTCTCTCTGTGTTGATCTGTTGTGATAGTGACTGAACTTCCAGACCTATCAGCCATTTCTACCAGTTGAAACATTCCACCATCCTTCAACTTAAGACTCATTGTAGTATTAGAGAAATCCCATAACCTATTACCTCTATTTCTTATCATTCCCTGACTTCTCCAATAAACCCATAAGATAAAGAAGAGAAAAGTATTTCATTTGAGACATCATAAAACTCACCCATAGTTGATATAGAGAAATGAGAAGAAGAATCAAAAGGAAGAAGAGGGAAGAAGAAAGAAGTGGGAGGGGATGCTGCAGGGAGGTTGAAAGAGGGAGGAGGGAAAGAGAAAGAAAGGATATTACAACCTGATCTGTTAGCTATCAATTACCAATCAAAATAGTCCCTTATTACAATCAGAAATTAAATACTATGATTCTCCAAAACTGGTTAGTTAAAGAACAACTCATAGAAACAATTAATAACTTTATTGAAGAAAATGACAATGATGAGACATCCTTTCAAAATCTAAGGGATGCAACCAAAGCAGGACTCAGAGGGAAATTTATATCCTTGAGTTCATATAGTAACAAATTAGGGAGGGAAGAGGTCAATGAATTGGGCATGCAAATTAAAAAACCTAAAAAGTGAACAAATTAAAAATCCTCAGATGAAGAGTAAATTAGAAATCCTAAAAATCAAAGGAGAAATCAATAAAATTGAAAGTCAAAGAACTATTGATTTAATGAATAAGACTAGAAGCTGGTACTTTGAAAAACAAAAAAAAGAGACAAAGTACTGGTAAGTCTAATTAAAAAAAGGAAAGAAAATCAAATTGACAGTATCCAAGATGAAAAGGGAGATCTCACCTCTAATGAAGAGGAAATCACATGATTATCTCAATAAATGAAGAAAAAGCCTAGTAGAAATAATCAACATCTTTAACAAAGTTTCAGGATACAAAATAAACCCACATAAGTCATCAGCATTTCTATATATTTCCAACTCATCTCAGCAGCAAGAATTAGAAAGAGAAATTCCATTTAAAATCACCCTAGACAATAGAAAATATTTAGGAATTTATCTGCTGAGACAAACACAGGAACTATATGAACCCAACTACAAAACACTATCCACACAGATCTGAAAAACTGGAAAAACATCAATTGCTCATGGATAGGACCAGCTAACATAATAAAAATGGCAATCCTATCCAAGTTGATTTACTTATTTAGTGCCATACCCATTGAACTACCAAAAAACTTTTTTACTGAATTAGAAAAAAACATAACAAAGTTCATTTGGAAGAACAAAAAAATCAAAGATATCCAGGGAAATCATGAAAAAAATGCGAAGGAAGGAGGCCTTGCTGTCCCAGATCTCAAACTATACTATAAAGCAGTGTTCATGAAAACAATATGGTACTGGCTAAGAGACAGAAAGGAGGATCAGTGGAATAGACTTGGGGTAAGTGACCTCAGCAAGACAGTCTAGGATAAGCCCCAAATCCCAGCTTTGGGGACCAAAATCCACTATTTGATCAAAACTGCTGGGAAAATTGGAAGACAGTATGGGAGAGATTAGGTTTGGATCAACATCTCATACCCTACACCAAGATAAACTCAGAATGGGCGAATGACTTGAATATAGAGAAGGAAACTATAAGTCAATTAGGTGAACACAGAATAGTATACATTTCAGATCTTTGGGAAAGGAAAGTTTTAAAAAACAGAGAAGAGTTAGAAAAAAATCACGAAATGTCAAATAAATAATTCTGATTACATCAAATTAAAAAGTTTTTGTACAAACAAAACCAATGCAACCAAAATTACAAGGGAAGCAACAAATTGGGAAACAATCTTCATAACAGAAACCTATGTCAAAGGTCTAATTTCTCAAATTTATAAAGAGCTAAACCAATTGTACAAAAAAAATCAAGCCATTCTCCAATTGATAAATGGGCAAGGAACATGAGCAGGCAATTTTCAGTTAAAGAAATCAAACCTATTAATCAGCACATGAAAAAGTGTTCCAAATCTCTAATCAGGGAGATGCAAATCAAAACAACTCTGAGATGTCACCTCACACCTAGCAGATTGACTAATATGCAGTGTTGGTGGAGTTGTGAATTGATCCAACCATTCTGGAGGGTAATTTGGAACTATGCCCAAAGGGCAATAAAAGACTGCCTGCTCTTTGATCCAGCCATAGCACTGCTGGGTTTGTATCCCAAAGAGATAATAAGGAAAAGACAAGTACAAGAATATTCATAGCTGTGCTCTTTGTGGTGGCAAAAAAATGGAAAATGAGGGGATGCCCTTTAATTGGAGAATGGCTGAACAAATTGCAGTATATGTTGGTGATAGAATACCATTGTGCTCAAAGGAATAAGGAACTAGAGGAATTCCATATAAACTGGAATGAGCTCCAGGAATTGATGCAGAGTGAAAGAGCAGAACCTGGAGAACATTATACACAGAGACTGACACACTGTTATACAATGAAATGTAATGGACTTCTCTATTAGTAGCAATGCAGTGATCCTGAACAACTCAGTGATCTATGAGAAAGAACACTATCCACATTCAGAGGAAAAATTGTGGTAATAGAAACATAGAAGAAAAACAACTGCTTGATTACACAGGTTGAGGGGGATATGATTGGGGATATAGGCTAAATTAATATCCTAGTGCAAACAACAACATGGAAATAAGTTCTGATGAAGGGCATATGTAATGCCCAGTGTAATTGTGTGTTGGCTGTGGGAAGGGTTCGGGGGAGAGGAGGGAAGGAAAGAATATGATTCTTGCAACCAAAGAATAATGTTCTAAATTGACTAAATAAAATTAAAAAAGAAATTAAAAAAGAAAAAGAAAAGAAAAGTATGACAAAAAAATGGGACTTTGCTTAATGATTCTGTCTGATTCCAGAAGAAGAGAATACAAAAAGAGCCTCTATATAGTGCCAAAGAAGCACAAAACTACCTGCCTAGTACCTATAGAGCACAAGGTCAAAGAGACAAATCCCAGTGGGACTGATGTAATTTTGAGCCAAGACAAGAGGACTTGAACTTGAACTTGGGATTAAAGGTTGTGGCTGTTTTGACATATGTCAGAGGCAGGACTTCCTCTGACCCCTAAGAAGGACCTCACTTTGGCTATCATTCTGGCTCCTATAATCTAGTCTCTCTTCTATCTGTTATAGTGTTGCAAACTTTCTGTTTGGGTAAGTATACAATTGCATATATCATTTTAATTGGTCCCTCATTCAAGGACCTGTTATAGATTTGTTTTTCCTTTACTTAGATTTTTTAGACATAAGATTTTGACATTTTGTATTTCATTCCACAAGTTTTTTCTCCTTTATTTGAAATTTTTTGGATATTTTGAATTTCTTTTGCAAATTGATTCATATACCTCATAACTCAGCCATGCATCCCTGAGTGATCCCTATGTTTGTTATTATCTCCCTCAGGGGGGACTATGTTATTGTTCTGAACTTTGATTTGAAATTGAGCAATTGTAGGATAAGAAATTTGATACCTCCCAGAATTTAGAAGGCACCATGAAAATGCCTGCAGAGACCACATGCTGCACCAGATGATCCAGAGCACTTTCATATATGAATTGAACTTTGGGGGGTAGAAATGCTTTTGTTTTGAATGTATGCTCTTATGTCAAAAAAAAGCCCCCAAACTGGCCTTTTGTCAACCCAGTAATCATTGGTTTTGTTCTCTTTTCCTTTTATCCACAAATTACTGCAATTTATGTTAGTTATGTTTCCATGATCCTTTTGGGGAGACTGGTCTCCTAACAGTATCACAGGGGAAAATGTTTAGTTGGAAATTCTTGAACCCCTAAAAACTACATTACCCAAAATTCCTTTCTGTGTTACCGAGGATTCTTTCCCTTTTCCTGCATCTTTAAATTTAAGTTTACTGTGACTCCTCCCTCTCTCTCTTCTCTTGTAACCCCAGCTGAGTTAAGTGTAAGTCTTATTTTAGTTATTATTAGTAAATCTTATAAACATAATAATTGAGTTATTGTATATTAACTTTTATTAATATTGTATATTAATTTAAAAACCCATACCTCTGAGCTCCTTGAGAACAGGACTGTATTTTGCCTTTCTTTGTATCTTGGGCATTTAGCATAGTACTTGGCATTTAGTAGGAACTTAATAGATACTACTTGACTTTTAATAGCATGCTAAAAAAACAAGTCTGGCCCTAAGGTTCATAAAACTGGCCCTAAAATTCCTAGAAACCTATAAACTACTTGGTACCCATGGGTTTTTTTTAAAACACTTCTCTCTAGAGGAGTTATGATGGAATATATTAGCTCCTCACATATAGGCAATAGACTCAAGGTACAGAGAGAAATACATTTTTGCATACAGTCATTTTGTGGATTTGGTATGCTGATTTGTTTCAAGAAATTTTTTATTGTTTTCTTTCTCTCATTTACTAATTGGAACAGTTTTTGGGGTAGTGTTATCCTTATTGATGGAAAAAAGAAGTCTATTGAAAGAGAGACATTTTAAGAAAACATAAGGAAATTCAGAAGACAGAGGCAAGGGAAAACAGACATACATTCAAAGTAGCATCTTGAAAGGGAATACTGTTATTACAATGTTATTGCTTTTGTTGATAACAAACACATCTGGAAATCTTTGACAGTCACTTCCAGGGCCTGTTTACCAACCATATATATTTTCCTTCCCCATTCTCTCTTATACTTCTCATAAAAGTCCAATGCAATCTTTTCTAACTTGATCCTCCACCTAATTTACAAATTTATTTATGCATAACTTTTGGGTATATCCAAAAGTTAAGTTCTTCTAATAAAGGACAGAAACTTACCAACATTGAGGATATTCCAAAGATTTTTAGGCTATTATATATAGGCTATTTTATAGTTCCACTTCAACAAATGTTTATTAAGTAACTACTGTGAGAAAGTTTAGATAGTTAGGTGGTGCCATGGATAAAGTGTTTAAATTTGGCCTCAGACATGTACTAGCTCTGTGACCCTAAGCAAGTCATTTAACTCTACTAACTTCAGTTTGTCATCTGTAAAATGGGCTGGAGAAGGAAATGGCAAACTACTCCAGTATCTTTTCCAAGAAAACCAAATGAGGTCCCAAAGAATCGGACATGACTGAAAATAACTGAAATGAGAAAGACACTGAATCAAGTAGTGGCAACACAAAAATGGCACAATCTAAGGAGTTAACAAAATGTTAAGTACAAAAATATAATTTATATTATTATGCAAAGACAACAATTAGGATATTGGTAACTCAGGTGAGAGGTGATGATAACCTGGAGCAAGATGGCTATAGTAAATGGAAAAGAAGGAGTAGATTTCAACTAATTGGATAGGGAGGAGGGAGGAGATACAAGAAAGAATAATGAAAGTTCTTCTCAAGCCTGAGGAAAAAAAGGAAAATTATCATCAACAGAAATAGAGTAGTTAAGAGAAAAAGCAAGTTTTAGAGTGAACATAATACATTCAGTTTGGGACATAGATCTATAACCAGAAAGGACCTCAGAGGTCATCTAGCCCAATCTCCTCATTTTACAGATGGATCAAGATCAAAGCTGGGTCAAGGTCACTTGGATTCTAAACATCTGGAATTAGTATCCAAGTCCTCTAACTCCAAAGAGTTGATCCTTCCTTCCTCCCTCCCTCCCTCCCTTCCTACTTTCCTTCCTTCCTTCTCTCCCTCATTCCCTCCCTTTCTTCCACCCTTCCTCCATCTCTTCTCCCCTTTTCTCCCTCCCTTCCTTCCTTCCTCCCTCCCTCCCTCCCTTCCTTCCTTCCTTCCTTCCTTCCTTCCTTCCTTCCTTCCTTCCTTCCTTCCTTCCTTCCTTCCTTCCTTCCCTCCTTCCTTCCTTCCTTCCCTCTTTCCCACTCCCTGCCATTTTCTTTCTCTTTCTTAAAAACCCTTACTTTCTCTCCTACTAATAACTATTGGCTGGAAGTACAAGGCAAATGGGGTTAAATTACTTGCCCTTGGTCACATATCTAAGAGTTGTCTGAGGTCACATTTGAACACAGATCCTCCCAACTCCAGGCCTGTCTACTGTGCTATCTACCTGCCCCAAGTGTTCTTTTACTTATACTGTACATTCTTTCTTAATTCTACTAATTCACTTTAATTTCAATCACCAAGGAGAGTTTTTAAAAATTGAAATTAGAAGGCAAGGTCACCAAGGGATAGCTTTGAGGGTTCTACCATTACCTGAAAGGAGCTTCTTTGTGGAACTGATCTTGGAATATATTCTGTTCAATAGCAAAAATGGCACATTTTTGACGGAGAGCTGTTACTTCATCTTCCTGCAGGGGAGCTACATGCTGTTTTACAATGACTGCCATCTTCTTTATGTTGCTCCATTTTTCTGGCAATTCCTGTCAGAAATACATCCATGTGATTCTCCCCCTGCCTTCTCATATAAGATCTCAGAGCAGGAAACTACCCATCTTTCTACTCTACCAGAAAGTATTACCTTACAGGGATGATAATTATAATGATGCCCTTGTCCTCAATGATTCCTCTACCTTTCTTGCCACACCTTTTTTCCCCTTTTAATTCCCCTGATACTTTCCTTTCTTGCTCCCTTTACCTCTAAGTTTTTAATGTATTTACCAATATTTTACATGTTCAACAATTTATCTACTTCTCTCCACACATCTTAATATTTGATTATAAATTTTCTACTCTTCTGATTACTTGTTTCCATTTTTATTTTTGGCATTCATTTTATCCTAGTAGTAAAAAGTTTTGTCCATTCCAGTTGAACAGCTCTCAAGTATATAGTCTTGAATTAACCCTCAAAACAGTTTCTCTTCCACACCAAATCACTTCATTATTAAATATTACAACATCTATCTTCCTAATCACATTTTTTCCTGAATTTGTCTTTCATGATTAGAAAGATTTTGTACTCACCTCTAGCTGTTTAAATACTGAATCAGGTAATTCTTGTTCATAGATCTTCAGTAAATCAATTGTGTGTTTCAGTGGCTCAAACATCTCATCAGTGCTGCTCTGTCGTTCTTTAAGAGCCATTAGAGTTCTCATAATTTCAACCAAACCAGCAAAATCACCTTTTTCTATCTTCTTGTTTAAACCACTCTCACCATTTCTTATAAAGACTTCAAGGTCTGCCAAACTAAGCAGAATAAATAGTAAGTGAGATAGTCTCTATTCATCATTTATGATATTATGCTTCAAGGAGTCTATCATATAGTTTCTATTTAATAAATGTTTGATTACCTGATTCACAATCAATGTAAATGTAACATAGATGACATGCTTCCAGTACAGCAAAATATCAGTACAAACCTTTTGTTTTACAAAGGAGGAAATCAAGGTCCAGAAAAAATAAAGAACTTGCTCAAAGTAAACAGGTAGCTACTGACATAGGTCTCCTGATTCTAGTTGAAATTTCTTTCCACTACAACAGTTAACTATCTTCAATTTAGGAATTTGAATGCTTAAATATGAACCATTTTGTTATTAATCAATAAGTATGTTACAGAGATCCTCAACTGGTAAAAAATGATTGATAGATTTAAAAACTTAGCCTCACAGATTTCTCAACTATTTGGAGAACTGAGTCAAATTTATGAGAATAGAAGTCTTTCTCTAATCTATAAATGTTCAAAGAATATGGATATGTAGTTTTTAGACAAAGAAATCATAATTATCTATATGACAGAAAAAGAAAATGATAAATGTTGGAGAAGATAAGAGAAAATTGGGACACTAATATGCTATTTGTGGGATTGAGAACTGATCTAACCATTCTCAAGAGCAATTTGGAACTATGTCCAAAGGACTCTAGCAATATCACTACCAGATCTGTATCACAAAATAGATTTTGGAAAAAGGTACAAAATTATGCATAACAACATTTTTTGTGGTGGCAAATAATTGAAAATTAAGAGGATATTCATCAGTTGGGGAATGGCTTAATAAGTTGTGGTTTATGATTTTAATGATATAAAAGAAAAGATGAACAGCTCAATTTCAGAAAAACCTAGAAACACTTATATGAACTGATGCAAAGTGAAGTTAACAGAACCAGGAGTGAAAATTGCATACAAAATAGCAATATTGTACAATGATCAACTGAATGGTTTAACTTTTCTCAAGCAATACAATGATCTAAGAGAGTTCTGATGAATTTATGATGAAAAATGTCCACTTCCAGAGAAAGAACTAATGGAGTCAGAATGATAAAAGCATACTATTTTCATTTTATTTTCTTCCTGGTTTCTTTTTATATGAATCTTCTTCCACAACATGACCAATGTGGAAATTTGTTTTGCATGATTGCACAAGTGTAACCTAGTTTAATTAACTTACCATCTTGAAGTGGGGAGCATGTGTGGAGGAGAGGAAGGGAGAGAATATGGAACTCAAAATTTTAGAAAATGGATGTTAAATTATTTTTACATAGAATTGAGAAAAACATTATTTTTTGTTTATCTTTTTAACATTAAATATTTTAAGTGATTCTATTCTAGAACTGCCTGAAAAGACATCCAAGAAGCAAAAAGAAAATAGCAAAGGGAGTCATCAGCAAAGTCAGTATAAGTGTATGTGTATGCACTTCACATTACCTGATACTTTTGTTTCCTATAAGGTTCTGCATACAGAAGTAACAAGAAGAGAGGCTTCCCTTGAGGAAGCCCTTCATTGGAGATCTGGGAATCCTGGAAGAGCTATAGCAGACAGAAACAGAGGCATTGCAATAGCACAAATCAGTATATTCTAGGTGTTGGGGCTCTAGAATGACTGGCATTAAATGTCAGAGAAGGCCTTACATATCCAGCCCTACAAAACTCAAAGGAATCCAGGAAGTTTTGGAATTTTCCCAGAAGGTAGAGGGCAGTGAAGGAATCCAGAGAACAGAGAATGAAACTAAGTTGGGTTGACCATGTCATCCAGCAGGAAGAGGAATGTAGATTTAGGAACTAATGGTATAAAGATAGATAAGTAAATCAGAGAAAATCTTGACCAGCATGAAAAATTATTGTAGAGAAATATCATTATGTATGATGATGTGGTGCTAACATTCTAATAGAAGAAGAGTAAACAGAGTGGCCTTTAAAAACCATAATGTTCTCAAAAGTTAATGAGAGATCTATTGATTTAGTTCTAAGGGTTCGAAGAGGGAAGGGATATAATGGTGTTAAAAAGGAATGAAACCTGTTATTTTTCAATTGTAGTATATGAGAAGAATACCCAGACATAAGGAAGGGATGGAGAGAGAATCTCATTACTCTCTGAAACAGTAAAATAAATGTTGAATATACACATTATAGATATGTCAAACTCAACAGGAAAATAAACTGAGATGAGAAGGGGGGAAAGAGAAGGTTAAGAAGGACTGTACTATCAGGGAGGGAAGAGACACAGGTAAAACAAATTTTTTGATCCTAAAAGGGAGATTAAAAAGTGGAAAAGCAAAAAAGCAGGTGGAGTTGTGAATTGATCCAGCCATTCTGGAGGGCAATTTGGAACTATGCCCAAAGGGTGATAAAAGACTGTCTGCCCTTTGATCCAGCTATAGCACTGCTGGGTTTGTACCCCAAAGAGATAATAAGGAAAAAGACTTGTACAAGAATATTCATAGCTGTACTCTTTGTGGTGGCCAAAAATTGGAAAACGAGGGGATGCCCATCAATTGGGGAATGGCTGAACAAATTGTGGTATATGTTGGTGATGGAATATTATTGTGCTAAAAGGAATAATAAAGAAGAGGAATTCCATGGAGACTGGAACAACCTCCAGGAAGTGATGCAGAGCGAAAGGAGCAGAACCAAAAAAACATTGTACACAGAGACTGATACATTGTGGTACAATCGAAGGTGATGGACTTCTCCATTACTATCAATGCAATTTCCCTGAACAATCTGCAGGGATCTAAAAAATACTATCCACAAGCAGAGGATAAACTGTGGGAGTAAAAACACCGATGAAAAGCAACTGCTTGACTACAGCGGTGGAGGGGATATGACTGAGGAGAGACTCTAAATGAACACTCTAATGTAAATTCCAATAACAGGGAAATGGGTTCGAGTCAAGAACACATGTGATAACCAGTGGAATCGTGCGTAGGCTATGGGAGAGGGAAAGGTGGTGGGAGGGGGCGAGGGGAGGAAAAGAAAATGATCTTTGTTTCCAGTGAATAATGTTTGGAAATGACCAAATAAAATAATGTTTAAAATTAAAAAAAATGGAAAAGCAAAAAAGCAAAGAAGTGGAAATGTAAGGGAGTTTATTAGGTTGCTTCTTGAACAACTAGAAAATGGCCAAACAATCATTGTATATGAATATAATGGGAATTGTAAGAGGTGAGATGATTTCAGAGAATAGTAGGTATGAACTGCTTTAGGATGAAGTAAACAGAATTATGAAAACAATTCAAAGACAACAACATTGCAAGGAAAACTAATTTTGGAAGATTTAAGGTTTTTGATTAGTGAAATGAGCAACAAACCCATAATCATGTCTCTGGGGTTCATGAGGCATGTTACCTACTTTCTGACAGGTAGGTCATAGACTCAAGATGTGGTCAGACTTACATCTTTAGATATGTCCACTCAGTGGGTTTGATTCACTTTAGTCTTTGTTACCAGGTATTTTTTCCTCCTGGTTCTTAAGCAGGGAAGGGTAAATGATTTGGAGAAAGGAGAAGTATTACAGAGGAAGGATTAGCCATAATGATATTAAAAAAGGTTATTGCAAGATTTTAAAAATGTGTAGAAGAGAACAGAAGTTCAGAAAGGTGTACAAACAAGGTAATTTTACAACTAATGAGTAGAATTTATCATATATGTTTTCTTTTTAAAAAAACTTTTTTTTAAAACCCTTACCTTCCATCTTGGAGTCACTACTATGTATTGACTCCAAGGCAGAAGAGTGGTAAGGGCTAGGCAATGGGGGTAAAGTGACTTGCCCAGGGTCACACAGCTGAGGTCACATTTGAACCCAGGACCTCCCATCTCTAGGCTTGACTCTCAATCCACTGAACCACCCAGCTGCCCCCTTAAAAAAACTTTTGTATTCTATTTATAATCAATATTGTGTGTTGTTTCTCAGGCAGATCAAGTGTAAGGGCTAGGAAATGAAGGTTAAATGGCTTGCCCAAGGTTACATTGATATGAAGTGTCTAAGGTCAGAAGCTCCCATCTCTAGGCCAGGCTCTCAATCCATAGAGACACCTAGCTGTCCCCCAATATACACTTTTCTTAAAGCAAGCAGTATGAAATAAAGATCTTTCAATTCATTCACATAGTTTCAGACATAATCTTTGTGTGTGTGTGTGTGTGTGTGTGTGTGTGTGTGTATGTACTGCTGACTGTATGAAAGTGTTTTGCATGTGTGTTTAATTCAGAATAAAGAAAAGTTTAAGCCATATAGGAACTCATTTGATATCTCATTTCACAGCTGGGGAAGCTAAGATATAGAGAAAACAGTAGAAATAAAACTTAAGAGCCTAATTAGCCACCCTTTGCTTTTCCAGCCTTAAAAGGTTTTCATAGTAAAGGAAGGTTGATTGCTATTAATACCTCTAAAATTACTTAATATTGCCCTGCATATCTTGGGTATCAAAGAAATCATAAAAAATGAACATGATATAGTCATAGTTATGAGTAAATTTGAAGGAGAATCCTCAGACTATTGAACCTACTTATGTTAAACAATTTTTTATCTGTTAAATAACTAAAATGGTCATGGTAAAAATCAGATTAATAAATATTATTAAATCTTATTTCAGGGCTTCAATGGATCTATGTTCTGCTGGATATCTATATTCCCTTTCCATCAGTGTAGATTAAACTATCCATTATGCCTTCTGATTCTGCATTAATTCTCATGCATATTTCTCTATAAATCTTCCACAGAGTACTGAATCATCATGCTGAGATTCTTTCTTTAGGTCCTTTTACATTACATGGATACTAAAGAAGTCCTCAGACTATCTATCTGCTAACTCATTTTCTCACCATATGACTGGCCCATCTCCTTTCATATTATATATCTACTCAATAAAAAACCTTTATATATTGGAAGGTTATCACTGGAAGGATGCTATATTCTACTTTCCTATCATGGATCATGTTTTATTTTTTTAAAATTGTGGAATTGAAAGATTCAAAACCACACGTTATTTCTGGGAGAACGTTAAATTGTGTTAAATATATTTTTTAACAACCTAACAGGTTCTACATTAAGGGATAAGAAGGCATGAAATATGTTATTCAGGAAGGTAAAAGATCCATGTTTACAATCCAGAGTCCTCTATCTCACAAAACTGAATATATTCTTCCAGAGGAAAAATTGAACAATCAATAAGATAGAAGATTTCCAAGCATTCCAAGGAATAAGCCAGACCTAAACAAAAAAATTCGAAGTCCAAGCACAAGACCCAAGGAAAGCCTAAAAAGGCAAATAAGAAAGAGAAAATTTAAAGGATTCATTAAGGTCAAATTGTTTCTTTTCTATATGGAAAAAAGATTCCTGTAATTCTCAAAAATTACTCTTAGTAGAGAAAAAAATTACTCTTAGTAGAAAAGAAGATAGAAGGAATATACTTAGAAAGAGAGTAGGGAAGTAAGCTGATTATGATGATATAATGTATATGTGTATGTATATATGAAGATATGAAATGATATGTATGATATATATGCATATATAAAAATCAATGGGTGAGAAAAGGATTGCACTCAGAAACAGGAAGAGAAGGGAAAGATAGAAAGGGATAAATTACATAACATAAAGAGGAGTGGAAAAATATTATCAAGAAAGGATTATAAGGGTGGTGATGGGCAATGCTTAAGCTATACTCTCATTGTAACTGCCTCAGAGATAAAAAAAATATACTCAGTGGGATGTATATATATTACTCTACAGAGAAGTAGAAGGGGAATAAGATAAGGAAGGGAGGCAGTAATTGGAGGAAGGGGAAGTGAGGAGTTATAAAAAGCAAAACACTGGTGAGGAGTGAAAGGGAATAGGGCAGTATCAAAAAGGGAAAATAAGATGCAGGGCAACAGTTAGTAATCATATCTCTGAATGTGAATGGGATATTCCATAAAATGGAAGCAGAGAGCAGAGTGGATTAAAACCAGAACAGTACTAAATGTTGTTTACAAGAAACACATTTGAGGCAGGGGAACACACAGATTAAAGGTAAAAGGCTGGAAAGGGATTTATTATGCATCACCCAAAGTCAAAACAGGAGTAGCAATCATGATATCAGATAAAGTCAAAGTAGAAATTGAACTGATTAAAAGAGATAAGGAAGGAAATTATATTTTGCAAAAGGGTACTGTAAACAATGACATAATATCAATACTAAACATTTATTCACCAAATGGTATAGCATCTAGATTTCTAAAGGACAAATTGAAGAAGCTCAAGGAAATAGATAGTAAGATCATACTAGTGGGGGATCTTAACCTTCCCCTTTCAGAATTAGATAAATTGAACCAAAAAATAAATAAGAAAGAAGTAAGGGATGTTAATAAAATGTTTAAAAAATAGTAAATTGACATCTGGAGAAAAATTAATAGTGATAAAAAGGAATATACCTTCTTTTCAGCAGTACAGGGTACATACACAAAGATCAACCAAGTATTAGGGCATACAATCATTGCAAACAAAATCAGAAATAATAAATGCAATTTTTTTCAGGTCAGACTACAATAAAAATAATTAATAAAGTTTCACAAAGAGGGAAATTTAAGATTGATTTGAAACTATATAATTTAATTCTTCAAAAGTGGTGAGTCAAAAACAAGTCATAGAAACAATTACTGATTTCATTAAAGAGAATGACAATGAGGAGACAGCATACCAAAATCTATGGGATACAGTCAAAGAAGTACTGAGGGGAAAATTTATATCCCTGAGTGCATATATCAACAAAATCAAGAGGGAGGAGATCAATGAATTGGACTTACAACTGAAATAGAATGCCTCTTCCACATAACATAAAAAATTAGAAAGAGAACAAATGAAAAATCCCCAGAAAAAAAACTAAATTGGAAATCCTAAAATTAAAGAAATTAATAAAATGGAAAATAAAGAACTATTAAACTAATAAATAAGACCAGAAGCTTTTACCTTGAAAAAAATAAATAAAATAGGTAAAGTATTGGTAAATCTAATTAAAAAATAGAAAGAAGAGAATCAAATTAACAGTATCAAAGATGAAAAGGGCAACCTCACCTCTAATGAAGAGGAAATTAAGATAATTATTAAGAACTACTTTACCCAACTATATCACAATAAGTATGACAATATAGATAAAATGAGTGAATATTTACAAAAATATAAACTGCCTAGACTAACAAAAGAGGAAATAGAATACTAAACAATCTCACCTCAGAAAAAGAAATTGAATAAGCTATCAAGGAACTCTCTAAGAAAAAATCACCAGGACCAGATGGATTCAAAAGTGAATTCTATCAAACATTTAAAGAACAGCTAATCCCAATATTGTACAAACTATTTGGCAAAATAAGCAAAGAAGGAATTTTATCAAATTCCTTTTATAACACAAATATGGTATTGATTCTAGAGCCAGGCAAACCAAAAGAGAGAAATAAAACTATAGACCAATTTCCTTAATGAACAAAGATACAAGAATCTTAAATGAAATACTTGCAAAGAGACTATAGCAATTTGCCACAAGAATTATTCACTATGACCAGGTGGGATTTATACCAGATATGCAAGACTGGCTTAACATTAGGAAAACCATCCACATACTTGACAATATCAATAACCAAACTAACAGAAAACACATGGTTATCTCAATGGATGCAGAAAAAGCCATCGACAAATTACAACATCCATTCCTATTAAAAACACTAGAAAGTATAGAAACAGAAAGACATTTCCTCAAAATGATAAACAGTATCTATTAAAAATTATCAACAAATATCTTCTTCAATGAGGATGCTAGAAGCCCTGCCAATAAGATTAGTAGTGAAGCATGGATGCCCATTATCACCACTATTATATAAGATTTTATTAGAAATACTAGAGATAGCAATTAGAGAAGAAAAAGAAATTGAAAGGCTTAAAGAAGGCAGTGAGGAAACTATACTATCACTCTTTGCAGATGATATGGTATACCTAGGGAATCCAAGAAAATCACCTAAAATGCTATTGGAAAGAATTAATAACTTTAGCAAAGTTGTAAGGTACAAAATAAACCCACATAAACCATCAGCATTTCTATATAATTCCAACAAAACTAAGCAGCAAGAGTTAGAAAGAGAAACTCCATTTAAAACCACTTTAGACAGCATAAACTACCTGGGAATCTATTTGGCAAGACAAATTCAGAAATTATATGAACATAATTAAAAAAACACTTTTCACTCAAATAAAACTAGGTCTAAATAAAAGGAAAAGCATTAATCGCTCAGGGATAGGACAAGATAATGTAATAGAAATGACAATCCTACCTAAACTAATTTACTTATTTAGTGCTATATCTATCAAACTACCAAAAACTTTTTTTATAGAATCAGAATGAAATATAACAACGTTCATCTGGAAAAACAAAAGACCAGGAATATTAAGGTAACTAATTAAAAAAATGTGAAGGATAGGAGCATACCAGTACCAGATCTTAAACTGTACTATAAAGCAATAATCATAAAAACAATCTTGTACTGGCTAAGAGATAGAAGGGTGGATCAATGGAACCTCAGCAAGCTAATGTTCAATAAACTTAAAAATCCTAACTTTTGGAACAAGAACCCACCATTTGACAAAACCTACTGTAAAAATTGGAAAACAGTCTTGGAAAAATTAGGTTAAGATCAACATCTCACACTCTATGCCAAGATAAAATCAAAATGGGTAAATAACTTAAATATAAAGAGAGAAATCATAAACAATTTAGGAGAACATAAAATAATATACCTGTCAGATATATGAGAAAGGAAAGAATTTAAGAACAAGGAAGAGATAGAGAACATTTAAAAAAATAAGTAAGAGATAGAGAACAGAGACTTCCGGGTAATCATGGCTGCAATCTAGACGCTGCACGCTTTCTCTCCCCAGCACCGAATGAAATAGACTACATCAAAGGAGCATAAAATCACCTTTGGAGGAACAGAAGGACTCCCCAGTACCCCACAGAGGCAAAGGTACGTGGGGCTTGAACATTTCCACACTAAAATAAGAAGGAAAAGCTTGCACAGAAAAGTGAACTGAGCCGCCCTTCCCCCACCCCACCTCCCCCACTAAACCAGAGTGAGCTACCTGA
The DNA here is from genome assembly GCF_027887165.1 of Monodelphis domestica. Lineage (NCBI taxonomy): Eukaryota > Metazoa > Chordata > Mammalia > Didelphimorphia > Didelphidae > Monodelphis > Monodelphis domestica. Next base: position 245,110,333 of record NC_077228.1, on the reverse strand, counting down.
GCGCTCACCGGGACAGCGAGTGAGTGGGGAGCGTCTCTGTCTGGGGGGGCACTCCAGGGTCCTTGGGATCTGGGGACTGCCAGGAAAAAATGTCTCAGGGCGCTTTCACTTGAGAAGCCAGCGGACCTGGACTTGGGGCGGGCTGCGCTGAACAACGCGGACCAGCTCTGATTATCTGGGCGGAGCTGAATACCTGGGCTCAGAGGCTGGGAAGAACTAGTCTGAAGCAACCTAAATTCACAGAAAAACCGCTCTTATAACCCAGACCCCAGACCAAAAAGGAAAGGGAAATAAAACCACCAAAGGGATGGCTCACATGGCCCAAAATCAAGCCTCCAGGAAGAAAGGGAAAAAAGTGACTATTGAAAACTTTTATGGTGGAAGTACCCAAGGAAAAGAGGAGAATGAGGAGGAAATCCAAAAAAATTCAGAACACGCCTCCCAAAATGGAAACTATCAACAAGCTCTGGAAGATCTCAAACTGGAACTTATCCAAAAGATGGAAACCTTCTGGAAAGAAAAATGGGAGAAAGAGATCAGCTGTCTGACAGATAAGAATGCTCAATTGGAAAAAGAACTCGAAAGATCCAATAGAAGGGCAGACAAGGCTGAAAAGCAAATCCAGTCCCTAATGACCAGAATTAAGCACCTCGAAGAAAGTGAGATGATAAAACAGCAAGAATCAATAAAGCAAACCCAAACAATTAATGAATTGGAAGAAAACATAAAATATCTCACTGAGAAGGTCACGGACCTGGAGAACAGAGGAAGACGAGAAAATCTCCGTATCATCAGTCTCCCAGAAAAACCAGAGGTAAACAACAAATTGGATTTTATTCTAGAGGAGATTATAAAAGAAAATTGCCCCCACGTTCTGGAGCAAGGGGGCAAAATAGAAATAGAAAGGATTCATAGAACACCTTCTATACTAAATCCCCAAAAGACAACGCCTAGGAATGTAATTGCCAAATTCAAGAGCTTCCAAGTAAAGGAGAAAATCCTACAAGAAGCCAAGAAGAAGAGCTTCAGATATAAGGGGGCTCCCATAAGGATCACACATGACTTAGCGGCTAACACACTAAGAGACCGCAAAGCATGGAACACGATATTTAGAAAGGCAAGAGAGCTGGGTCTCCAACCAAGAATCAACTACCCAGCAAAACTGACTATATACTTCCAGGGGAAAGTATGGGCATTCAACAAAATAGAAGATTTCCAAGCATTTGCTAAGAAAAGACCAGAGCTCTGTGGAAAGTTCGATATCCAAGCACAGAAAGCAAGAGAAACATGAAAAGGTAAATATGAAAGAAAGGGAAAAGGAGATAAATCTTATCTTTCTCTTTAAGTCAAACTCTCTTCTATAAGGACTACATTTACATCTAATTATATATATTAATATGTGGGGAAAATGTTTTGTGTAACTCTCATAAATTGTATCATCATAAGAGTAGTTAGAAGAAACATGCATAGGGAAAGATTGGGGAATCAAGAAGATTTGGGGAAAGTTGGGGCAAAAAAAGGAAAAGGGAGGGGGGAACCGTGATAATACTAAGATTAACTTCAAGAAATAGGGGGGGAATCAATAGAATAAACTTTCCCATATAAAGATACACATGGGAAGGGGAGGGGAAGAACTCTCATATGAGAAGGAGAGGAAGAGAGCGTGAAGTGGAATTACTTAAACCTTACTCTCAGTGAAATCAAATCTGAGAGGGAAGAACATCTAGATCCAGTGGGATACTGAATTCTATCTTATCCATTAGGGCAAGAAAGAAAGGAAAATTAAGGAGGGGGAGGGGGGAGGGAGTACAAAAAGGGAGGGAAGGAGAGGGGGGAGGGGAAGGGAGCATAAAAAGGGAGGGGCTAGAAAGGGAAGCATCTCAAGGGAGGGGACTAGGGGGACTGACCTAAAGTAAATCACTGGTTCAAAAGGAGAAAGCTAAAGAAGAAAGGTCAGAACTAGGGGAAGACATCAAAATGCCAGCGAATCCACAAATAACAATCATAACTTTGAACATGAATGGGATGAACTCACCCATAAAACGCAGACAAATAGCAGATTGGATTAGAACACAAAACCCTACCATATGTTGTCTTCAAGAAACACATATGAGACGGGTTGACACTCACAAGGTTAGAATTAAAGGTTGGAGTAAGACCTTTTGGGCCTCAACCGATAGAAAGAAGGCAGGAGTTGCAATCATGATATCTGACAAAGCCAAAGTACAAATAGACCTGATCAAAAGGGACAGGGAAGGTAAATATATTCTGCTAAAAGGAAGTATAGACAATGAGGAAATATCACTAATCAACATGTATGCACCAAATGGTATAGCATCCAAATTTTTAATAGAGAAACTAGGAGAATTGAAGGAGGAATTAGACAGTAAAACCATATTAGTGGGAGACTTGAAACAACCACTATCAAATTTAGATAAATCAAATCAAAAAATAAATAAGAAAGAGGTAAAAGAGGTGAATGAAATCTTAGAAAAATTAGAATTAATAGACATATGGAGAAAAATAAATAGGGACAAAAAAGAATACACCTTCTTTTCAGCACCACATGGCACATTCACAAAAATAGATCATACACTAGGTCATAGAAACATGGCACTTAAATGCAGAAAAGCAGAAATATTAACTGCAGCCTTTTCAGATCACAAGGCAATTAAAATATTGATCGGCAAGGGTACATGGAGACCCAAATCAAAAATTAATTGGAAATTAAATAACATGATACTCCAAAATCGGATAGTTAGAGAAGAAATCATAGAAACAATTAACAATTTCGTTGAAGAAAATGACAACGGCGAAACATCCTTTCAAACCTTATGGGATGCAGCCAAGGCAGTACTTAGAGGAAAATTCATATCCCTGAGTGCATATATTAACAAATTAGGGAGGACAGAGACCAAGGAATTGGAAATGCAAATCAAAAAAACTTGAGAATGAACAAATTAAAAACCCCCAGAAGAAAACCATACTAGAGATCCTAAAAATTAAGGGAAAAATTAATAAAATAGAAAGTGACAGAACTATTGAGCTAATAAACAAGACTAGAAGCTGGTACTTTGAAAAAACAGACAAAATACACAAAGTACTGGTTAATTTAATTAAAAAAAGGAAAGAAGAAAGGCAAATTAATAGCATCAAGGATGAAAAGGGGGATCTCACCTCAAATGAAGAGGAAATTAAGGCAATCATTAAAAACTACTTTGCCCAACTATATGGCAATAAATATACCAACCTAGGTGATATGGATGAATATTTACAAAAATATAAATTGCCTAGACTAACAGAAGAAGAAATAGTTTTCTTAAATAATCCCATATCAGAAATTGAAATCCATCAAGCCATCAAAAAACTGCCTAAGAAAAAATCCCCAGGGCCTGATGGATTCACCAGTGAATTCTATCAAACATTCAGAGAACAGTTAACCCCAATATTATACAAACTATTCGACATAATAAGCAAAGAGGGAGTCCTACCAAACTCCTTTTATGACACAAGCATGGTACTGATTCCAAAGCCAGGCAGGCCAAAAACAGAGAAAGAAAACTATAGGCCAATCTCCCTAATGAATATAGATGCAAAAATCTTAAATAGGATACTAGCAAAAAGACTCCAGCAAGTGATTAGAAGGGTCATCCACCATGATCAAGTAGGATTCATACCAGGGATGCAGGGCTGGTTCAACATTAGGAAAACTATCCACATAATTGACCACATCAACAAGGAAACCAACAAGAACCACATGATTATCTCAATAGATGCAGAAAAAGCCTTTGATAAAATACAACACCCATTCCTACTAAAAACACTAGAAAGCATAGGAATAGAAGGGTCATTCCTAAAAATAATAAACAGTATATATCTAAAACCATCAGCTAATATCATCTGCAATGGGGATAAACTAACTCCATTCCCATTAAGATCAGGAGTGAAACTAGGATGCCCATTATCACCTCTATTATTTGACATTGTATTAGAAACACTAGCAGTAGCAATTAGAGAAGAAAAAGAAATTGAAGGCATCAAAATAGGCAAGGAGGAGACCAAATTATCACTCTTTGCAGATGACATGATGGTCTACTTAAAGAATCCTAGAGACTCAACCAAAAAGCTAATTGAAATAATCAACAACTTTAGCAAAGTTGCAGGATACAAAATAAACCCACATAAGTCATCAGCATTTCTATATAATTCCAACACAGCTCAGCAGCAAGAACTAGAAAGAGAAATCCCATTCAAAATCACTTTAGACAAAATAAAATACTTAGGAATCTATCTCCCGAAACAAACACAGGATCTATATGAACACAACTACAAAACACTTTCCACACAACTAAAACTAGACTTGAACAATTGGAAGAACATTAACTGCTCATGGGTAGGACGAGCCAATATAATAAAAATGACCATCCTACCCAAACTCATCTATCTATTTAGTGCCATACCCATGGAACTTCCAAAAATTTTTTTTACTGATTTAGAAAAAAACATAACAAAGTTCATTTGGAAGAACAAAAGATCAAGGATACCCAGGGAATTAATGAAAAAAAAAATACAAAGGAAGGGGGTCTTGCAGTCCCAGATCTCAGACTATATTACAAAGCAGCGGTCATCAAAACAATTTGGTACTGGCTAAGAGACAGAAAGGAGGATCAGTGGAATAGACTGGGGGCAAGCAACCTCAGCAAGACAGTATATGACAAACCCAAAGATCCCAGCTTTTGGGACAAAAATCCACTATTTCATAAAAACTGCTGGGAAAATTGGAGGACAGTGTGGGAAAGATTAGGCTTAGATCAACACCTCACACCCTACACCATGATAAATTCAAAATGGATGAATGACTTGAACATAAAGAAGGAAACTATAAGAAAATTAGGCGAACACAGAATAGTATACATGTCAGACCTTTGGGAAGGGAAATACTTCAAAACCAAGCAAGAATTAGAAAGAATTACAAAATGCAAAATAAATAATCTGGATTACATCAAATTAAAAAGTTTTTGTACAAACAAAACCAATGTAACCAAAATCAGAAGGGTAGCAACAAATTGGGAAGCAATCTTCATAAAAACCTCTGACAAGGGTTTAATTACTAAAATTTATAAAGAACTAAATCAATTGTACAAAAAATCAAGCCATTCTCCAATTGACAAATGGGCAAGGGACATGAACAGGCAATTCTCAGCCAAAGAAATCAAAACTATTAATAAGCACATGAAAAAGTGCTCTACATCTCTTATAATCAGAGAGATGCAAATGAAAACAACTCTGAGGTATCATCTCACACCTAGCAGATTGGCTAACATGACAGCTATGCAAAGTAATGAATGCTGGAGGGGATGTGGCAAAGTGGGGACATTAATTCATTGCTGGTGGAGTTGTGAATTGATCCAACCATTCTGGAGGGCAATTTGGAACTATGTCCAAAGGGCGATAAAAGACTGTCTGCCCTTTGATCCAGCCATAGCACTGCTGGGCTTGTACCCCAAAGAGATAATGGACAAAAAGACTTCTACAAGAATATTCATAGCTGCGCTCTTTGTGGTGGCCAAAAATTGGAAAATGAGGGGATGCCCCTCAATTGGGGAATGGCTGAACAAATTGTGGTATATGTTGGTGATGGAATACTATTGTGCTAAAAGGAATAATAAAGTGGAGGAATTCCATGGAGACTGGAACAACCTCCAGGAAGTAATGCAGAGCGAGAGGAGCAGAACCAGGAAAACATTGTACACAGAGACTGATACATTGTGGTACAATCGAAGGTGATGGACTTCTCCATTAGTATCAATGCAATCCCTGAACAATCTGCAGGGATCTAAAAAAAAATACTACCCACAAGCAGAGGATAAACTGTGGGAATAAAAACATCGCTGAAAAGCAACTGCTTGACTACAGGGTTGGAGGAGATAAGACTGAGGAGAGACTCTAAATGAACACTATAATGCAAACTCCAACAACAGGGAAATGGGTTCGAGTCAAGAACACATGTGATAACCAGTGGAATCATGCGTCGGCTATGGGAGAGGGAAAGGCGGGGGTGGGGGGGGAGGGGAGGGGAGGAAAAGAAAACGATCTTTGTTTCCAGTGAATAATGTATGAAAATGACCAAATAAAATAATATTAAAATTAAAAAAAAGAGAGATAGAGAACATTTCAAAATGTAAAATGAATAATTTTGATTACATTAAATTAAAAAGGTTTATATAAACAAAAATTAGAAGAGAAGCAACAAACGGGAAAATTTTATAACAAAATTCTCTGACAAAGGTATATTTTCTCAAAATTATGAGTAATTGATACAATTGTACAAGAAATTAAACTATTCCCCAGTTGACAAATGGTCAAGGGCCATGAATAGGCAGTTTTCAGATGAAGAAACCATGACTATTAATAATCACATGAAAAAAGTGTTCTAAATCCCTCCCGATTAGAGAAATGCAAATCAAAACAACTCTGAGATACCACCTCACACCTTGCAGATCGGCCAATATGACAGTAAAGAAAAATATAAATGTTGGAGGAGATGTGGCAAAATTGAGACACTAATGCATGGTGGAATCATGAATTAATCCCACCATTCTGCAAGTCAATTTGGAATTATATTCAAAGGACTGTAAAAGAATGCATTCCTTTTGATCAAGCAATACCAGTATTAGGTTTGTACCCCAAAGAGATAATAAAAAAAGGATTGTACAAAACTATTCATTTCACAGCCACACTCTTTGTGGTGGCAAAAAGAAAAATAGAAAATGAGAGGCCGTTCCTCAGTTGGGGAATGGATAAATGAATTTTGGTATATGATGGCAATGGAATACTAGAAGAATGATGAACTGGAAGATTTATATTTGAACTGTAAGAACCTCCATGAATTGATGCAAATTGAAATGAATAGTGTACACAGAAAGTGAAACATTAGACTTTGCTGCTAGTAGCAATGCAATGATTTAGGACAATCCCCTGGGACTTATGAGAAAGAATTCTCATATATATTATATATATAAATATGAAAAGAAAGAGAATGAATTGTAGGAGTAGAAATGCAGAAGAAATACATATGACTTCATCACTTGTACATGATTAGGGGTTCTGGTTTTAAAAGATTGCTCTATTTAAAAAATGAATAACATGGAAATAGGCATAAAGTGATAACATTTGTATACACCAGTGGAATTGTTTATTGGCTCCAGAATGGGGGAGGGAAAGAAAATGAATCTGTAAACATAAAAAAAAAATTTAAACAAATAAAAAAAATTAAAAAGATTCTTCTTAAAAAAAAAAAAAAGTTACTTCCTGTCAAGATGGTGGCTTAGAGAAAGCTAAAGTTCAGATTTCCGGAAAACCCTTCCCGACCAATCTCAAACTATAAGCTCCTAAGGTGCCGAAATTCAAAACGATCAACAGCATAGACCCTGGGAATCCTCCTCCTGGACCTGGACCTGGATCAAAAGGTACAGCCCCCGTCAAAAGCCAGAACCCGAGATCACTCGGACCTAAGGGGTAGGAGCGCAGAGTCCAAGGCTCCGGGAAGCCGCGGCCCTGCCCCGCTCAGAGAGCAGGGTAGTCTGAAACAACAGCAACCCTCAGGGCGGGCAAGACAGCCTCAGCAGCTGGATCCTGCTATCCAAGTCTCAGTGAAAGTCACTGCCCTCGGAGCTCCGGGAAGCTGCTACTCCCTACCCCGCAGAGAGCAGGGTCGTCTGAAACAACAGGAACCCTCAGGGCCGACAAAACAGCCTCAAGGCCAGCTATTCTGAAGGCAACTTCCGGAGAGCAACCTGAGCCAGTCCAGTCGAGGGGGCACCTTAGCAGCAGGGAAGCAGATAGAGCCAGGGGAGAGTGTGGCCCCCTGGTCCAACCCTTCCATTCCAGTTCTAGTAAAAGTCATTGCTGGAAGGCATACTAAGTTTAACCCAGGGAAAGCTCATAGAACTGACAATCTGCCCAGGACTAAAGCATCTGAACACCAGAAAGAGATAAGAAAAGCTAATCCTCCCCATTCAGAGATGGCAAATACCACAGAAGCACAGAAGCCCCAAAATCCCAAGAAAAATAAGAAGGGGCGACTTTGGACACATTCTATGGAACGAAAATACAAAATACAGAGGAGATAGAATACGATGCACAAGAAAATGCTCCTAAACCTTCCAAAGGAAATGGAAACTCTCCACAAACCCAGGAAGAATTTGAATCAGAAATGACCAAAAAGATGGAAGCCTTCTGGGAGGAAAAGGGGGAAATAATGCAAAAGAAATTCACGCATCTACAAAACCAGTTTGACCAAAGTGAAAAGGAAAACCAGGCTTTAAAGGCCAGAATCAGGCAGCTGGGAGACAACAATCATGTAAAAGAGCAAGAATTAATAAAGCAAAGCCAAAATACCAAGAAATTAGAAGAGAACATAAAATATCTCACCGAAAAGGTGACAGATCTGGAAAATAGAGGGAGAAGAGATAATTTAAGAATAATTGGACTTCCAGAAAAGCCAGAAATAAACACCAAACTCGACATCGTGATACAAGATATAATCAAAGAAAATTGCCCAAGAGATTCTAGAAAAAGGGGGCAATACAGCCACTGACAGAGCTCACAGAACACCTTCTACACTAAACCCCCAAAAGACAACTCCCAGGAATGTAATTGCCAAATTCCAAAGCTATCAAACAAAAGAAAAAATCCTACAGGAAGCCAGAAAAAGACAATTTAGATATAAAGGAATGCCAATCAGGGTCACACAAGACCTTGCAAGTTCTACTCTGAATGATTATAAGGCATGGAACATGATCTTCAGAAAGGCAAGAGAGCTGGGTCTTCAACCAAGAATCAGCTACCCAGCAAAACTGACTACACACTTCCAAGGGAAAGTATGGGCATTCAACAAAATAGAAGACTTCCAACTTTTTGCAAAGAAAAGACCAGAGCTCTGTGGAAAGTTTGATACGGAAAAACAAAGAGCAAGGAATACCTGAAAAGGTAAATATTAAGGAAAGGGGAAAATGTTATCTTCTTCTTTTACTCAAACTCTCTTCTATAAGGACTACATTTATATCAATCTATGTATACTAATATGTGGGGGAAATGTAATGTATAAATAGGGGGAAAAGAAAGACCAAATAGAATAATCTTTCTCACACAAAGATTCATATGGGAAGGGGAGGGGAAGAAAACTCCTATAAGAAGGAGAGGAAGAGAGGGTTTTTTACTTAAACCTTAATCTCAGGGAAATCAACTCTGAGAGGGAAAAACATCCAGATCCATTGGGATCTTGAATTCTATCTTACCCAACAAGGGTAGGGAGAAGGGAAAACCAAGGGGGGCAGGGGGAGAGGGAAAAAAAAGGGGAGGGAAAGAGAGGGGGCAGAAGGAAGGGAACAAAAAGGGAGGGACTAAAAAGGGAAACATCAAGGGAGGGGACAAGGGGGACTGATTCAAAGTAAATCACTGGACTAAAAGGTAGAGCCTAGAAGAAAAGGTTAGAATTAGGGAAGGCTATCAAAATGCCAGGGAGTCCACAAATGACAATCATAACTTTGAACGTGAATGGGATGAACTCATCCATAAAATGTAGATGAATAGCAGAATGGATTAGAATCCAAAACCCTACCATATGTTGTCTTCAAGAAACACACATGAGGCGGGTTGACACCCACAAGGTCAGAATTAAAGGATGGAGTAAGACCTTCTGGGCCTCAACTGACAGAAAGAATGCAGGAGTGGTAATCATGATATCTGATAAAGCCAAAGCAAAAATAGACCTGATCAAAAGGGATAGGGAAGGTAATTATATTTTGTTAAAAGGGACTTTAGACAATGAGGAAATATCATTAATCAACATGTATGCACCAAATAATATAGCACCCAAATTTCTAAAGGAGAAACTAGGAGAATTGAAGGAAGAAATAGACAGTAAAACCATATTAGTGGGAGACTTAAACCAACCATTATCAAATTTAGATAAATCAAATCAAAAAATAAATAAGAAAGAGTTAAAAGAAGTGAATGAAATCTTAGACAAATTAGAATTAATAGACATGTGGAGAAAAATAAATAGGGATAAAAAGGAATACACCTTCTTCTCAGCACCACATGGCACATTCACAAAAATTGACCATATATTAGGTCACAGAAACATAGCACACAAATGAAGAAAAGCAGAAATCAATCAATTGGAAATGCAAATGAAAAAACTCGAAAGCAATCAAATTAAAACCCCCCAGCAGAAAACCAAACTAGAAATCCTAAAAATTAAGGGAGAAATTAATAAAATAGAAAGTGATAGAACTATTGATTTAATAAATAAGACAAAAACTGGTAATTTAAAAAAACAAACAAAATAGACAAAGTACTGGTCAATCTAATTAAAAAAAGGAATGAAGAAAAGCAAATTAACAGCATTAAAGATGAAAAGGGGGACAGCACCTTCGATGAAGAGGAAATTAAGGCAATCATTAGAAATTGTTTTGCCCAATTATATGGCAATAAATACACCAATTTAGGAGATATGGATGAATATATACAAAAATACAAACTGCCTAGACTAACAGAAGAGGAAATAGAATTCTTAAATAATCCCATATCAGAAAATGAAATTCAACAAGCCATCAAAGAATTTCCTAAGAAAAAATCCCCAGGGCCTGATGGACTCACCAGTGAATTCTATCAAACATTCAGAGAACAGTTAATCCAAATATTATATAAACTATTTGACATAATAAGCAAAGAGGGAGTTCTACCAAACTCCTTTTACGACACAAACATGGTACTGATTCCAAAACCAGGTAGGTCAAAAACAGAGAAAGAAAACTATAGACCAATCTCCCTACTGAATATAGATGCAAAAATCTTAAATAGGATACTAGCAAAAAGACTCCAGCAAGTGATCAGAAGGATCATTCACCATGATCAAGTGGGATTTATACCAGGGATGCAGGGCTGGTTCAACATTAGGAAAACCATCCACATAATTGACCACATCAACAAGCAAACCAGCAAGAACCACATGATTATCTCAATAGATGCAGAAAAAGCATTTGATAAAATACAACACCCATTCCTATTAAAAACACTAGAAAGCATAGGAATAGAAGGGTCATTCCTAAAAATGATAAACAGTATATATCTAAAACCATCAGCTAATATCATCTGCAATGGGGATAAACTAGAGATCAGGAGTTCAACAAGGATGCCCATTATCACCTCTATTATTTGACATTGTACTAGAAACACTAGCAGTAGCAATTAGAGAAGAAAAAGAAATTGAAGGCATCAAAATAGGCAAGGAGGAGACCAAGTTATCACTCTTTGCAGATGACATGATGGTCTACTTAAAGAATCCTAGAGATTCAACCAAAAAGCTAATTGAAATAATCAACAACTTTAGCGAAGTTGCAGGATACAAAATAAATCCACATAAATCATCAGCTTTTCTATATATCTCCAACACAGCTCAGCAGCAAAAACTAGAAAGAGAAATCCCATTCGAAATCACCTTAGACAAAATAAAATATCTAGGAATCTACCTCCCGAGACAAACACAGCAACTATATGAATACAACTACAAAACACTCTCCACACAACTAAAACTAGACTTGAGCAATTGGAAAAACATTAACTGCTCATGGATAGGACGAGCCAATATAATAAAAATGACCATCCTACCCAAACTTATTTATCTAATTAGTGCCATACCCATTGAACTCCCAAAATACTTCTTCACTGATTTAGAAAAAACCATAACAAAGTTCATTTGGAAGAACCAAAGATCAAGGATATCCAGGGAAATAATGAAAAAAAAAACACATAGGATGGGGGCCTTGCAGTCCCTGACCTTAAACTATATTACAAAGCAGCAGTCATCAAAACAATTTGGTACTGGCTAAGAAACAGAAAGGAAAATCAGTGGAATAGACTGGGGGAAAGAGACCTCAGCAAGACAGTATACGATAAACCCAAAGATCCCAGCTTTTGGAACAAAAATCCACTATTCGATAAAAACTGCTGGGAAAATTTGAAGACAGTGTGGGAGAGACTAGGAATAGATCAACACCTCACACCCTACACCATGATAAATTCAAAATGCGTGAATGACTTAAACATAAAGAAGGAAACCATAAGCAAATTGGGTAAACACAGAATAGTATACATGTCAGACCTTTGGGAGGGGAAAGGCTTTAAAACCAAGCAAGACATAGAAAGAATCACAAAATGTAAAATAAATAATTTTGACTACATCAAACTAAAAAGCCTTTGTACAAACAAAACCAATGTAACTAAAATCAGAAGGGAAACAACAAATTGGGAAAAAATCTTCATAGAAACCTCTGACAAAGGTTTAATTACTCATATTTATAAAGAGCTAAATCAATTGTACAAAAAATCAAACCATTCTCCAATTGATAAATGGGCAAGGGACATGGATAGGCAGTTCTCAGATAACAAAATCAAAACTATTAATAAGCACATGAAGATGTGTTCTAAATCTCTTATAATCAGAGAGATGCAAATAAAAACAACTCTGAGGTATCACCTCACACCTAGCAGATTGGCTAACATAACAGCTATGGAAAGTAATGAATGCTGGAGGGGATGTGGCAAAGTAGGGACATTAATTCATTGCTGGTGGAGTTGTGAACTGATCCAACCATTCTGGAGGGCAATTTGGAACTATGCCCACAGGACGACAAAAGAATATCTACCCTTTGATCCACCCATAGCACTGCTGGGTCTGTACCCCAAAGAGATAATGGACACAAAGACTTGTACAAAAATATTCATAGCTGCGCTCTTTGTGGTGGCCAAAAACTGGAAAAAGAGGGGATGCCCATCAATTGGGGAATGGCTGAAGAAATTGTGGTATATGTTGTTGATGGAATACTATTGTGCTAAAAGGAATAATAAAGTGGAGGAATTCCATGGAGACTGGAACAACCTCCAGGAAGTGATGCAGAGCGAGAGGAGCAGAACCAGGAGAACATTGTACACAGAGACATAATCGAACGTAATGGACTTCTCCATTAGTGGCGGTTTAATGTCCCTGAACAATTTGCAGGGATCTAGGAGAAAAAAACACTATTCATAAGCAAAGGATAAACTATGGGAGTGGAAACACAGAGGAAAAGCAACTGCCTGAATACAGCGGTTGAGGGGACATGACAGAGGAGAGACTCTAAATGAACACTCTAATGCAAATATTATCAACATAGCAATGGGTTCAAATCAAGAAAACATGTAATGCCCAGTGGATTTACACGTCGGCTATGGGGGTGGGGGGGAGGAAAAGAAAATGATCTATGTCTTTAATGAATAATGCTTGGAAATGATCAAATAAAATATAATTAAAAAAAGTTGATTCTATATACCAAGTATCAGTTTGAGATTGTTGAAAGCATGATGTAATTTCCCAAATAGGATGCAATCTACTTTCTTCTTCATACTTAATTCTGTGCCTAACTCACTATCCTACCTGCAGGGCCATATGTCAAAGATATAACATAATGATGTACCAATTCAATTAACTGAATGTTATATCAGTCTGGATTTGGAAAAAAGAGTAGACACTATTCATTGGAACCTTCCCTTTTCCTTGCTTCTCATTATTCATAATCTTCCGCCATTATCTCTTCCTTGGTCTCAAATGAGGAAGTACTTTTTAAAATTTTAAAATTTTTTTTGCCAAGGAAAATACAATTGTCCCTCACTATATTGTGGTTCACTTATGACAGCTTCACTTTTTAGGGTTTAAAAAAAATTTAATTCTGTGTCAAGGACACTTATTGCAGCTCACTATTGGCTGATGGAATGAACAATCACAGCATCACAGCGCTGAGATATCCTGGGTGCTGATTGGCTCTGTGACTATATGTTAATAAGAGTATGGAAAAGGTTTATAAGAGAGAGGGAAGGGTTTATAAAGCCATAAAATATATATAAATAATACAATAAATATAATGTGCTTCACAGATTTTCACCTATCATGCAGGTCTCTGGAATATAACTCCCATTATAGGTGAAGAATCACTGTACCTCTATATATGTATCTTTGATACCATCCCTTCCCAATTCCTCCAATATATTGCCCACATCCTCTTTCCTATACATTATCTTATCTTCAATCCTCCATCTTCTACTGGCTTTTTTTTTTCTTGCTAATATATTTGTCTCTCTTATCCTTAGAAAAACCCTCACTTGATCCTACTATAATACCTATAGTCCTATATTGTCTCAAGCAAATTTGATAAAACTGTATTCTGTGCCTTTGCTTCCTCTTCTACTCTTCCAAATCTCTGCAATCTGACTTCTAACTTCATTATTCAACTTAATCAATTCTCTCTAAAATTATCTCTAAAATAATCTCTTAATTGCTAAATGTAACAGTCTTTTCCCACTACTTGATCCTCCTTGACCTCTTTGCAGCATATGGCACTGTCTCTTCCTGGAAATTGACTGTCCTAAGTTCTGTGATAAAGCTCTCTCAGAAATCTCCTATATGTCTACTCTTTTGCAGTCTCCTTTGCAGGTTTTTTATCCATGTCATGCCCTCAAGGCTTGTTTTAGTGAAAATATCACCTTTAAAGATTGCTATGATATTAAAACTATGGTTGCCAAGGAATTTACTTATGAAATTCCTAAAATGAAACACTCAAGTCAGAATGGAGTTTATGGTGGTTTAATCACAGTGGGAGTAAGAAAGGAGAGAGGGAGAGAAGGAGAAAGGAGAAAAGGGGAAAGGTTAACTCAACCTTCTGGCCAGAGCCAGAGGGAGAATAGGCCCTAAGGCTAAGGTAGAAAGGAAAATCAGTCCTTGACTCACGTGACTGAACTGAAGGGAAGCTATCTGCCGGCCTCCTCCCTCCTCAAGCTCCTAGCACGAACTGGCTTCTAGCCCTGTCCACAGGAAGTCAGCGAATTCCAGAGGCTGTTCCCTACCTCACTTCCTGTGCCTCACAAGTGCCAATGGTGGCTCAAGCTTGGCTTAAGACAGCCCAGGTGGGCAGTTAGTTATTTCTCATTTGACATTGACTAGCACATGTCCATGTAGTGTGGGTGTACACAATTTTTGGTGCAAGACCAAGCAAGATGGAGATTTTAAAATTCACAGGCTCTGTCCTTGATCTCCTCTTTTTATTTCACATGATATCTTATTTGGTGACCTAATTATCTCCTATTGGTTTAAATATCATAACTATGGAGGTGATTTCTGGATCTACATATCCAGACTGTAATTTTGGTAAGTTATAGTTACACATTTACAACTATCTTTTGGATGTCCTCACTTGGCTTAGATCCTGCCCTCTATAGAAGGCTCTGAGATGCTAGCACCTTCCCCTTACATCATCTATTCTATTCATATCTTGGGTATACCTAGCTATTTATATGCTGTCTCCCTCTTTAGAATATATTCTCCTTGAAGGTAAGAACTTTTATTTTGCTTTGTTATTTTGCTTTTTTTTTTTTTGGTATCATTTTAGAACTTTGCCTAGTGCCTTTCATATAGTTAGTGCTTAAAAAAATGCTTTTTGACTAACTAAAATTTTCTTGTATGTATTTTTGGCCAATCTTTTTTTGATTAGTTGGGGATCTCAGTGAGGAAGCTCTGTAATATTTTGAGGCTTGATGCATGATCACCAAATAAGATCCATAAATAAGATCATCTGGAATGACCTCATCCCTCTTCTCTGTAGACTTTGCAAAATATATCATCTGTTTCATAAAAATGGTAAACATACAACTCTAGGTTTTTTGATTCATTGAATATTAATAAGTGATTCACTGAATAATTATCATTATTGCTGCATTTATCAAGGAGTCTTATATAATCTGATTTACATGTGTGATTCTTTGCTCTATGAATCAAATGCTTTTTGAAAACAATATACAAACATAGACCTATTCTCTGTTCTTTTCAATCAGGTGTGTGACTATAAATGTGATGTATTTTAGAGAAGTCTTTCCAAATGCCTTTCTGTTTTTAAACAGCTAGGTTTCCAGGAGCCACAGACAAAGAAAAATATGGAAAAAAGGAAAAGGGAAAAAGATAAAGACAGCATTACCTGTGAGTGACATGATCAATGAGATACTGTTTAAGCATGAAGCTCCATCTCTTAATTACATTTAGTAGAGTCATCTTAAATGGACGAATATCAATTTTCATCCAGTTGTCAAAAATTCTGAAAGGCTCTAGCTGGTTCACCTCTTCATAAATCTTTTCATAGGAATCAATCTGCAATTTAAATTGCTGAAGAGTGGGAGGATTTTCAGGGATCTCATCTTCTCCATGGGCTTCTAAATCCTCTGGTGTGAGCATATGTCCATATAAAAGAAATTGTCGCATAAATTCCTTTCGGTCATCCATGTAAAGGAAAGAGTAATGGTCAAAGGAGTTCCGATAGTCACAGCAGATGGTCATCATATTCTTGACTCTCTCCATTAATATATTCCTCAGGTTTGACAGATCTTCTGTGTCCTCCATGTCAGCCTATAAAGAGATGAAATTATAAATTGAAAATTATGAATACACTTGGAATATTACTCCAAATATGGAAGGTGAAATAATAGTTTCAGTCAGTACCTGATAATGAGGGGAACTTTTCTGTGCAAGTCGTGGGACCATAGAAGATATTTTGAAAATGTCATTGATAAGTCCCTCCACAATGCTTTGAAAACCACCATTAGCAAAAGGGTCCAGAGAGGGACAAAAGATCAGTTCTGGTATAACTAGATCCAATTGTGTTTCAAAAAAGGGAGGAAGTCTGTTCTTAGAATCTGATAAAAGCAAAAGGAGCCAAGGTAAATGAATAAAAAAGGAAAAATATAATATTGTTCAAAAGCTAATAAAGTATATATTAAAGTAGTATTATAATATACCTTCAAAGAGATGATGCACAATTTCAAGGGGATTCCCTTTATTCCTCCCGTGAATGAAGAAGAACCATAAACCATATATAAACACAAAGTCTTGAACAGCATTTGCTGAACGAGAGAAAACTTATCAATAGAAAGGAATTTCTTAGTAAGAAAAGTTGTGTAGTAAAGGTGAGTTTGTAGCTAGTTAAAGTGAGTCCACAGCTGGGTAATAGCAACAATTTCCAGAATAAAGCCAGAAATTTCTTGAGTATCAATAAAGTAGTGGTGTCATGTGAGTTCCACAGTGTAACAGGGCAGATAAAGACCAAGGGAAGTGATAACATCAAAAGAGATCCTAGATCACTGTATTAGGTGGTTGTTCTTAAGAATTATGGTAATGCAGAATCAGATGTGCCACCCTCCTCCCTTTCTCCCCCTCCTGCCTTCTCCTTCCCCCTTCAGTTAGTCTCTTCAGTTGGTGACAACTGGAAGTCACTTCTGAGTAAGTTTCCTGATATATCTAATAGATAACTCACTCTTTGAATGGTTGGAACAAGGGGTTTATTTAAGGAAAACGGGGAGGAAAAGGAAATTGTATGGGAGAGAGGGGTTAGGGTTTCCCTGATCTTAAAATAATCCTAAATTGAGAATAATATCATAAAGTCTTGAATGAGGATGTGACCAACAGGGTTGAGGATCTTTGAGTCACTTTCTGATACAAAAGAGAAAGTCAGTAAGAAGAGGATCTTCTCAGTCCTTACTCCTTCTTGTCTCAGGAGAAAGAGAGACCTCCAACAGCTTGGATGTTTCCTTTTAACAGTCACATTCTTTTCCCGAATGCTCCTTGATTGACAACTTCTGCAAATCTTCATCCATTGCTTCTGTTTGCAGGTTTTCTTCAATTTACTTATCCACAGAAAAAAAGATTAAACTTTTGCTAATACTTAATAAGAGCAGTGGTGATTGTGAAGGAGTTTGGGTAGGAGAATGGCAGAGAAAGGAGGAAATGACACTCCCTGGAAAGTATGCTGAAACTATTCCCATGCTAACCAGGCTTGGATGTGAAGTGAGTTCATTTTTTTGGTCTACATGAAGGACAACAGAAAACCTCTAAGAGAGAGCTAGAAGTAGGTCACATTCAGATGTTCCCTGGGTTAGTGCTGAGTTATTATTGAATATTGTTATAAAGCCCATCAATATTGAACCTGGCCTATGTGAGCCACGAATTAGTGTGTAATATATAAACTATTTCTACCCCCTGGTAAACATAAATGTATTATTTGCTGCAACACTAATAATTGTGGGTGAGATTTTATGGACCATTTAGGTTTAATTTTAGAAGACCAAATTTATGGAAGCTTGTAATAGAGTGTAGTAGGCTGATATCAGGACACCTGAGTCCTCTTTCTAACTCTGCCATTAAGTAGCTTGGACTTGTCACTTGGACAAGTCACTACCTATCTAGACTCAATTTACTCATCTAGAAGTTGAGAGTTTAGATAAAATTATCTTAAAGAGTTTTTTCAGATTTAATATTCTATATACTGCTCAGCTAATTATTTTCTCCTGCTATTCCATGTTTACAATTCCACTAAAAACCAACTTGTGAAATGTGCTTTGAATTAAAATATGTGTAGGTCCAAAGGCAGAATCTTGTCAGGTGTGGAAAACTAACAATAACCAAAAATAGGACATAATCTGACTAGTTAGAGATGTCAAACATGAGGTAAACTCCTTAGTGAAGTATGAAGTAGATTAAAATGTAATTGGGAAATATTTAACAATTTAAATAAAAATACAATATAATACACAGCCTAAGGGGATTGCAAATGTACATTTCAGTGGTCTTTCTATTTAACCAGTTTAAATTAATATTCAATTTGTAATTATTATTTTACTTTATAAACTTAAAAAAGAAATGCCATTAAGATTTAAAGAAATATAGTCATTCAAGAATACCTTAATTCATTCACTAATAAATAATTTTTGAATGCAGAAATAAAGCTAGGCCTATAGGGGGAATACAGAGATATTTAACACACAGTCCCTCATTATGCATGAATAATTACAAGGTAAGACAGTATGATTTAAATGTCACAGTTATGTATACAAAAAAACCCTGTATGAGTTTAGAGGAAAGAGAATTCACTTCTGCCTATTATGATCAAGGAAGGATTTTCCTGAAGGAGGTAACATTTACAATAGGCCTTAAAAAATAGTTGTAATTTAAACAGATGAAGTAAAGAAAATGCTGAGAGACAGAGATAGAATGAGCAAGATCAAAGAGGCAGAAATAGACAAAATAAGGAACAATACGTAGTCATTACATTTGGCTGGGAATATATATTATTAATTCAGATTTTCCTTTTATCAGGGAGTATGTGGTTCCCTCTTCTTTTGTTTTTTTCTTCACATATATATAAAGATTCATCCCAATCACCTATGGGAATTACATAATAATTATATATAGGGAATATATTTTTAATAACATGGGGGTTATATAATATATATAATTCTGCCCATGGGCTAACTTTAGCTTAGAGGAGTGAAGGATCCCCTTCTTCAAAAAAGACAGTATCACAAGCCTAAATTTTCACTTTGGATTTAAAAAACCTTCATAATCCAGCCTTACTACTTGTTATTCCTCTTATGCAATATGCATTTCCCATGTCCATACCTTTATATGGATTCTGACATCTGGATGTTTTTACTTCCTTAGCACCACATTTTTTCATTTTTAATTAACAAATTTTTATTTAGAATATTTTCCCATGGTTACATAATGCATGATTACCCTCGCCTTATCTCTTACCTTACCTCCCCATCCTGAAGCTGACAAGCAATTCCACTGAGTTATCCAGTTATCCATATATTGTTCCAGTTCCCATGGATATACAATAGTATTCTGTCACCATCAGATACCACAATTTATTCAGCCATTCCCCAACTAATGGACACCCCCTCATCTTTCAATTTTTCCACCACAAAGAGCGCTACCACTACATTTTTTAATAACTCAAGGATTGAAACATATGTCATATCCTATGGGAACCCTTTCCTGACTCTCCTAGCTAAGTATTCCACCTCTTCAAATATAGTTTATTTTTAAGAACACATTATAATAATATGTTAGTATTATTATATATTTATTAATGATGATAATACTACTGTATTATAGTTATATAGTGGCCTTCTATGTGAAAAGATACTGTGCTAAATGTTTTATAAATGTTATCTCATTTGATTCTCACAACAACCTTGTGAGGTAGATACTATTATAATCCTTATTTTACAGATAAGGAAACTGAGGCAAAGGTTAAATGACTTGCATAGAACCACTCAGTTAATAATTGTCCAAGTCTGGATTTGAAACCTATAAAAGTAAATTAATGATGAGCTACATAAAATAAAATATTTAGATGGAAAAACTGTTCCGATATAGGTTCAAAACCATTTAACTGGCCAATCAGGTTCAAACTGTTCAGATACTTTTGATAGAGGTAATCAAAAGTATCCTCAGTAATGAAATGAAGCTCAGATGTGAACTTCCCTTCAGGGCCAGGCACAAGGATGCTAAAGAGACTCTTATTATAAAAATAAAATGTTTACTGAAATATATAAGGATAAATAAAGGATTCCTAATTCTAAGGGATTCTAAATCCACCCAAATAAACTCCCAGATTCCACAAGGAACTGCTTCTCCTGTACTTCACAGGCTACACTAATCCTCCCTGATATGACAACCCAAATTTATACTATCTAAATAAAACTACCACTAATATCTTTATAAATCAATGGCTAGCGGGTTGAGTCTCAACAAGAATCAAGTTAGAACTTAAGACTCAGAGTCCAAACCAAAGACCAGGTTTTTCTTTGGTCTTCTCAGATATAAACCAATCTATAAAACACTACAGTGTTTCCCAAGTTGGGAAAGGAAAACACTGAGCACCTTCAGATCTTTCCCTCAGACAGAGAGGCAAAGATGTTACCTCCTCCAGCCCTGAGAGAGAGTCTCTGAGTGTGTGTCTCTGCCAACTGCCAGAGAGCAACTCCCAACTGCCAGAGAGAGTAAATGACATGGAAAAAACAGTTATAACTGTCAGCAGTTGAAATTAACATGCTCTCTCAGCTCTGCTTCAAACTCCAGTTCTTTTCTCAAGCAACCACTTTACTTCTTATCTCTAAACTAATAAAACAATACTTATTTTCTAATATCATCCTTACAAACCAGATCTTCCTGATTCCAGGCTTAGCATTCTACATGCTGTGCCAGCTACCTGCTTATAAGTTGCACTTCCAGGAGAATGTAACCTTCTTGAAAACAGCATAATGAGTTGCACTTTAAAGACAGTTAAAAAATGCTAGCTGATTGAGTCAGGTCCCTAAGCTTGTAGTACTCCTGGACCAAACTTCTACCTGAGCTGGAACTCTGGAGATTAGTTTCTGTACACTGTCTGTGTTCCTTTCTGCTATGGCCATTCACTCCAGGGCATAATCTCAGGTTTTCTAGGTGGGTAATGCTCCTTATTTTTCTTGACCTAATTTGACCTCTTCTGTTTTATGGATATATCCTATCTAAATCTAAGTACTGATATGTTTCAGGTTTCATTAAAAATTCTTGTCATATAAAAGGTGAAGTCTCGCTGTGGTTTCCCATAAGTTCATTGGTTCTATCATTAAAGTTTATAACTATCTATTTATAGCTTTAGTTGCCTTCTTAATTTAACTTTCCATTTGTTTAAAAAATTTAATGTTTTTATTAAGGTTTATTTTTTAATCACATTTTCCTCCAGTATTTATCCCTTTCCTCCTCTGAGAGCCATCTTGTATGATATTTTATAAGAAAAAATGAAAAAATAATCCATTAATACATAAGTCTGAAAATATGTACAATTTACCACACTTAGAGACTGCCTATTTCTGTAAAGGATATTTCTGTAAGGGTATTTTCTCAGATCTCCTATTTAGAACAATACTTATTCATTGTAATTTCACATTAACTTTTGATTTTTTAGGGTAATAGTTTTGTGATAGTATTTACACTGTTGGGGTTGCTATTATATTTTTTTCTTGGATCAGCTTAATTCTCCCTACATCACTTCATGTATTTTCCATGCTTCTCTGTTATGTACCACATACTCAATAATGCTATATTACTTTTATATATCACAATATGTTTAGTCATTCCTAGCCAAGTGGTGCCTATCTTGTTTTCAGTCCTTTGCTATCAAAAAAAGTACAGCAGACCAAGACATTCTATATCTCATTTTCTTTTGTTTGAGTTCTCTTTCACAAGAGGACTAATGTGGAAAAGTTTTGTGCTATAATACATGTAAAATCTGTATTATATTGCGTGTTCTCTCAGGAAAGGGGAAAGCAAGAGGAGGGCAAGGAGAGAAGGATGGTGAGAACTTGGCTCAAATTTTTTTAAATGAAGGTTAAAATTGTTTTCTCATGGAATTGAGGGGAAAAGTATTAAAGAAAAAAGGATAATTATGTGTCTTTGGTTTTAGATACAATTAATTTTTCTATTACTGGAACATTTTGAATCACTGGTAAAGTTGGTTTTGATGAATAACTTCTTGAATAAAATTCTATATTCTGCTCGATAGGAGTTTGTTCAAATTTTATGAATATTCATTCAAAATAAAAAATATTAATAAAATGTATAATTCTTTAATATTCTGATAATACTTTTTATTTTGGGGTTTTGTTGTTATATCAGCGTGTTCATTTGTCATTTGATTTGATTTTCTGCCTTCTTTAAATCATATTGTCTAGCAGTGAACAAATTTTATTAATCTTTTGAAAGAATCAATTTTTAGTTTGATTTATTCTTTCTAGAGCTTTTTTGTTCTCATTTTTTTCACCTATCATTTAAAATCTTTTTTTGTGCTTATTTTAAGTTTGTCTCTGATGGGTTTGGAATTTTTTTTTACATTATTTTATTTGGTCATTTCCGAACATTATTCATTGGAGACAAAAATCATTTGCTTTTCTTCCCTCCAACCTCCCACCTACCCATATCCAATGTGTGATTCCACTGGGTATCACATGTGTTCTTGATTCGAACCAATTTCCATGTTGTGGGTATTTGCATTAGAGTGTTCATTTAGAGTCTTTCCTCAGACATGTCTCCTCAACCCATATAGTCAAGCAGTTGAATTTCTTCGGTGTTTTTACTCCCACAGTTTGTCCTCTGCTTGTGGATAGTGTTTTTTCTCCTAGATCCCTGCATATTGTTCAGGGACATTGCATTGACACTAATGGAGAAGTCCATTATGTTCGATTGTACCACAGTGTACAGTCTCTGTGTACAATGTTCTCCTGGTTCTGCTCCTTTCTCTCTTCACCACTTCCTGGAGGGCATTCCAGTCTCCATGGAATTCCTCCACTATATTATTCCTTTTAGCACAATAGTATTCCATCAAAAAAATATACCACAATTTGTTCAGCCATTCTCCAAATGAAGTGCATCCCCATATTTTTAAATTTATAGCAATCACAAAAAGAGAAGATATGAATATTCTCCTACAAGTCTTTTCCCTTATTGTCGCTTTGGGGTACAAACCCAGCAGTGCTATGGGTGGATCAAAGGGTAGATATTCTTTTGTCACCCTTTGGGCATAGTTCCAAATTGCCCTCCAGAATGGTTGGATCAGTTCACAACCCCACCAGCAGTGAATTAATGTCCCGACTTTTCCACATCCCCTCCAGCATTCATTACTTTGCTTTGCTGTCATGTTAGCCAATCTGCTAGGTGTGAGGTGACACCTCAGAGTTGTTTTGATTTGCATCTCTCTGGTTAAAAGAGATTTAAAACACTTTTTCATGTGCCTATTAATAGTTTTGATTTCTTTATCTGAAAACTGCCTATGCATGTCCCTTGCCCATTTATCAATTGGAGAATGGCTTGATTTTTTGTACAATTGATTTAGCTCTTTATAAATTTGAGTAATTAAACCTTTGTCAGTGGTTTTTTTTTTTTAAACATTATTTTATTTGGTCGTTTTCGTACATTATTCACTGGAAACAAAGATCGTTTTCTTTTCCTCCCCTCTCCTTCCCCCCCCCCCCACCCCGCCTTTCCCTCTCCCATAGCCGACGCATGATTCCACTGGTTATCACATGTGTTCTTGACTCAAACCCATTTCCCTATTGTTGGAATTTCCATTCTAGTGTTCATTTAGAGTCTCTCCTCAGTCTTATCTCCTCCAACCCTGTAGTCAAGCAGTTGCTTTTCATCGGTGTTTTTACTCCCACAGTTTATCCTCTGCTTCTGGGTAGCATTTTTTTTAGCTCCCTGCAGATTGTTCAGGGAAATTGCATTGATACTAATGGAGAAGTCCATCACTTTCAATTGTACCACAATGTATCAGTCTCTGTGTATAATGTTTTCCTGGTTCTGCTCCTTTCACTCTGCATCACTTCCTGGAGGTTGTTCCAGTCTCCATGGAATTCCTCCACTTTATTATTCTTTTTAGCACAATAGTATTCCACCACCAACATATACCACAATTTGTTCAGCCATTCCCCAATTGAAGGGCATCCCCTCGTTTTCCAGTTTTTGGCCACCACAAAGAGCGCAGCTATGAATATTCTTGTACAAGTCTTTTTGTCCATTATCTCTTTGGGGTACAAGCCCAGCAGTGCTATGGCTGGATCAAAGGGCAGACAGTCTTTTATCACCCTTTGGACATAGTTCCAAATTGCCCTCCAGAATGGTTGGATCAATTCACAACTCCACCAGCAATGAATTAATGTCCCCACTTTGCCACATCCCCTCCAGCATTCATTACTTTGCATAGCTGTCATGTTAGCCAATCTGCTAGGTGTGAGGTGATACCTCAGAGTTGTTTTGATTTGTATCTCTCTGATTATAAGAGATGTAGAGCACTTTTTCATGTGCTTATTAATAGTTTTGATTTCTTTGGCTGAGAATTGCCTGTTCATGTCCCTTGCCCATTTGTCAATTGGAGAATGGCTTGATTTTTTGTACAATTGATTTAGTTCTTTATAAATTTTAGTAATTAAACCTTTGTCAGAGGTTTTTATGAAGATTGTTTCCCAATTTGTTGCTACCCTTCTGATTTTGGTTACATTGGTTTTGTTTGTACAAAAACTTTTTAATTTGATGTAATCCAGATTATTTATTTTGCATTTTGTAACTCTTTCTAATTCTTGCTTGGTTTTGAAGTATTTCCCTTCCCAAAGGTCTGACATGTATTCTATTCTGTGTTCGCCTAATTTTCTTATAGTTTCCTTCTTTATGTTCAAGTCATTCATCCATTTTGAATTTATCATGGTGTAGGGTGTGAGGTGTTGATCTAAGCCTAATCTTTCCCACACTGTCCTCCAATTTTCCCAGCAGTTTTTATGAAATAGTGGATTTTTGTCCCAAAAGCTGGGATCTTTGGGTTTGTCATATACTGTATTGCTGAGGTTGCTTGCCCCCAGTCTATTCCACTGATCCTCCTTTCTGTCTCTTAGCCAGTACCAAATTGTTTTGATGACCGCTGCTTTGTAATATAGTCTGAGATCTGGGACTGCAAGACCCCCTTCCTTTGTATTTTTTTTTTCATTATTTCCCTGGATATCCTTGATCTTTTGTTCTTCCAAATGAACTTTGTTATGTTTTTTTCTAAATCAGTAAAAAAATTTTTTGAAAGTTCCATGGGTATGGCACTAAATAGATAGATGAGTTTGGGTAGGATGGTCATTTTTATTATATTGGCTCGTCCTACCCATGAGCAGTTAATGTTCTTCCAATTGTTCAAGTCTAGTTTTAGTTGTGTGGAAAGTGTTTTGTAGCTGTGTTCATATAGATCCTGTGTTTGTCTCGGGAGATAGATTCCTAAGTATTTTATTTTGTCTTGGGTAATTTTGAATGGGATTTCTCTTTCTAGTTCTTGCTGCTGAGCTGTGTTGGAATTATATAGAAATGCTGATGACTTATGTGGGTTTATTTTGTATCCTGCAACTTTGCTAAAGTTGTTGATTATTTCGATTAGCTTTTTGGTTGAATCTCTAGGATTCTTTAAGTAGACCATCATGTCATCTGCAAAGAGTGATAACTTGGTCTCCTCCTTGCCTATTTTGATGCCTTCAATTTCTTTTTCTTCTCTAATTGCTACTGCTAGTGTTTCTAGTACAATGTCAAATAGTAGAGGTGATAATGGGCATCCTTGTTGAACTCCTGATCTTATTGGGAATGCATCTAGTTTATCCCCATTGCAGATGATATTAGCTGATGGTTTTAGATATATATACTGTTTATCATTTTTAGGAATGACCCTTCTATTCCTATGCTTTCTAGTGTTTTTAGTAGGAATGGGTGTTGTATTTTATCAAATGCTTTTTCTGCATCTATTGAGATAATCATGTGGTTCTTGTTGGTTTCCTTGTTGATGTGGTCAATTATGTGGATAGTTTTCCTAATGTTGAACCAGCCCTGCATCCCTGGTATAAATCCTACTTGATCATGGTGGATGACCCTTCTAATCCCTTACTGGAGTCTTTTTGCTAGTATCCTATTTAAGATTTTTGCATCTATATTCAGTAGGGAGATTGGTCTATAATTTTCTTTCTCTGTATTTGGCCTGCCTGGTTTTGGAATCAGTACCATGCTTGTGTCATAAAAGGAGTTTGGTAGAACTCCCTCTTTGCTTATTATGTCAAATAGTTTGTATAGTATTGGGATTAACTGTTCTCTGAATGTTTGATAGAATTCGCTGGTGAATCCATCAGGCCCTGGGGATTTTTTCTTAGGAAGTTCTGTGATGGCCTGTTGGATTTCTTTTTCTGATATGGGATTATTTAAGAAAACTATTTCTTCTTCTGTTAGTCTAGGCAATTTATATTTTTGTAAATATTCATCCATATCACCTAGGTTGCTATATTTATTGCCATATAGTTGGGCAAAGTAGTTTTTAATGATTGCCTTAATTTCCTCTTCATTGGAGGTGAGATCCCCCTTTTCATCCTTGATGCTATTAATTTGCCTTTCTTCTTTCCTTTTTTTAATTAAATTAACCAGTACTTTGTCTATTTTGTCTGTTTTTTCAAAGTACCAGCTTCTAGTCTTGTTTATTAGCTTAATAGTTCTGTCAATTTCTATTTTATTAATTTCTCCCTTAATTTTTAGGATCTCTAGTATGGTTTTCTTCTGGGGGTTTTTAATTTGTTCATTCTCAAGTTTTTTGATTTGCATTCCAATTCCTTGGTCTCTGTCCTCCCTAATTTGTTAATATATGCACTCAGGGATATGAATTTTCCTCTAAGTACTGCCTTGGCTGCATCCCATAAGGTTTGAAAGGATGTTTCGCCGTTGTCATTTTCTTCAACGAAATTGTTAATTGTTTCTATGATTTCTTCTCTAACTATCCGATTTTGGAGTATCATGTTATTTAATTTCCAATTAATTTTTGATTTGGGTCTCCATGTACCCTTGCCGATCAATATTTTAATTGCCTTGTGATCTGAAAAGGCTGCAGTTAATATTTCTGCTTTTCTGCATTTGAGTGCCATGTTTCTATGACCTAGTGTATGATCTATTTTTGTGAATGTGCCATGTGGTGCTGAAAAGAAGGTGTATTCTTTTTTGTCCCTATTTATTTTTCTCCATATGTCTATTAACTCTAATTTTTCTAAGATTTCATTCACCTCTTTTACCTCTTTGTTGTTTATTTTTTGGTTTGATTTATCTAAATTTGATAGTGGTTGGTTCAAGTCTCCCATTAATATGATTCTACTGTCTATTTCCTCCTTCAATTCTCCTAGTTTCTCTATTAAAAATTTGGATGCTATACCATTTGGTGCATACATGTTGATTAGTGATATTTCCTCATTGTCTATACTTCCTTTTTTCTCGTCTCCCTCTGTTTTCCAGGTCTGTGACCTTCTCAGTGAGATATTTTATGTTTTCTTCCAATTCATTAATTATTTGGGTTTGCTTTATTGATTCTTGCTGTTTTATCATCTCACTTTCTTCGAGGTGCTTTATTCTGGTCATTAGGGACTGGTTTTGCTTTTCAGCCTTGTCTGCCCTTCTATTGGATGCTTCGAGTTCTTTTTCCAATTGAGCATTCTTATCTGTCAGACAGCTGATCTCTTTCTCCCATTTTTCTTTCCAGGTTTCCATCTTTTGGATAAGTTCCAGTTTGAGATCTTCCAGAGCTTGTTGATAGTTTCCATTTTGGGAGGCGTGTTCTGAATTTTTTTGGATTTCCTCCTCATTCTCCCTTTTCCTTGGGTACTTCCACCATAAAAGTTTTCAATAATCACTTTTTTCCCTTTCTTCCTGGAGGCTTGATTTTGGGCCATGTGAGCCATCCCTTTGGTGGTTTTATTCCCCTTTCCTTTTTGGTCTGAGATCTGGGTTATATGGGCGGTTTTTCTGTGAATTTAGGTTGCTTCAGACTAGTTCTTCCCAGCCTCCGAGGTTTCTTAGAGAGCTGGTTCCCTGATCACAGCCACACTGCCCAGGTTTTCAGCTCCGCCCAGATAATCAGTGCCTGATCTGCTCCTGGTGCTCAGCACCCCTGGGATGTTCCGCGCAGCCTGCCCCAAGTACAGCTCCGCCCTGGATTCTCCAGTGAAACCGCCCTGAGACGCCTTATCCTGGCAGTCCCCAGATCCCAAGGACCCTGGAGTGCCCCCCCCAGACAGAGACGCTCCCCACTCACTTGCTGTCCCGGTGAGCGCCCAGGTAGCTCACTCTGGTTTACTGGGGGAAGTGGGGTGGGGGAAGGGCGGCTCAGTTCACTTTTCTGTGCGAGCTTTTCCTTCTTATTTTAGTGTGGAAATGTTCAAGCCCCACGTACCTTTGCCTCTGTGGGGTACTGGGGAGTCCTTCTGTTCCTCCAAAGGTGACTTTATGCTCCTTTGATGTAGTCTATTTCGTTCGGTGCCGGGGAGAGGAAGCGTGTGGCGTCTAGATTGCAGCAATGATTACCCGGAAGTCTTGTCAGTGGTTTTTATGACGAATGTTTCCCAATTTGTTGCTTCCCTTCTGATTTTGGTTACATTGGTTTTGTTTGTACAAAAGTTTTTTAATTTGATGTAGTCAAAATTATTTATTTTACATTTTGTGACTCTTTGTAAGTCTTGCTTGGTTTTAAAATCTTTCCTTTCCCAAAGGTCTGACATATATACTATTCTGTTTTTCCTAATTTATTTATAGTTTCCTTCTTTATGTTCAAGTCATTTACCCATTTTGAATTTATCTTGGTGTAGGGTGTAAGGTGTTGATCTAAGCCTAATCTCTCCCACACTGTCTTCAAATTTTCCCAGCAGTTTTTATCAAATAATGGATTTTTGTCCCAAAAGCTGGGATCTCTGGGTTTATCATATACTGTCTTGCTGAGGTCACTTACCCTGATCTACTCCACTGATCCTCCTTTCTGTCTCTTAGCCAGTACCAAATTGTTTTGATGACCACTGCTGTATAGTATAGTTTGAGATCTGCGACTGCAAGGCCCCCTTCCTTTGTATTTTTTTTTCGTTATTTCCCTGGATATCTTTGTTTGTTCTTCCAAATGAACTTTGTTATGGTTTTTTTAAGTCAGTAAAAAAAAATTTTGGAAGTTCAATAGGTATGGCACTAAATAGATAAATAAGTTTGGGTAGGATGGTCATTTTTATTATATTGGCTCATCCTACCCATGAGGAGTTAATGTTTTTCAATTGCTCAAGTCTAGTTTTAGTTGTGTGGAGAGTGTTTTGTAGTTGTGTTCATATAGTTTCTGTGTTTGTCTCGGGAGATGGATTCCTAAGTATTTTATTTTGTCTTAGGTGATTTTGAATGGGATTTCCTTTCTAGTTCTTGCTGCTGAGCTGTGTTGGAAATATATAGAAATGCTGATGACTTATGCGGGTTTATTTTGTATCCTGCAAATTCGCTAAAGTTAATTATTTAGATTAGTTTTTGGTTGAATCTCTAGGATTCTTTAAGTAGACCATCATGTCATCTGCAAAGAGCAATAACTTGGTTTCCTCCTTCCTTATTTTAATGCCTTCAATTTCTTTTTCTTCTCTAATTGCTACTGCTAATGTTTCTAGTACAATGTCAAATAATAGAGGTGATCATGGGAATCCTTGTTTCACTCGTGATCTTATTGGGAATGCATCTAGTTTATCCCCATTGCAGATGATATTAGCTGATGGTTTTAGATATATACTGCTTATTCATACTGTTTATTATTTTTAGTAATGATCCTTCTATTCCTATGCTTTCTAGTGTTTTTAATAGGAATGGGTGTTTTATTTTATGAAAGGCTTTTTCTGCATCTATTGAAATAATCATGTGATTTTTGTTGGTTTGCTTGTTGTTATGGTCAATTATGTGAATGGTTTTCCTAATATTGAACCAGCCCTGCATCCCTGGTATAAATCCTACTTGATCATGGTGAATGACCCTTCTGATCACTTGCTAGAGTCTTTTTGCTAGTATCCTAGTTAAGATTTTTGCATCTATATTCATTAGGGAGATTGGCCTATAATTTTCTTTCTCATTGTCTATACTCTTTTATAACAAAATATATTTACCTTCCCTATCCCTTTTGATATGGTCTATTTTTGCTCTTTGGCTTTGTCAGATATCATGATTGCAACTCCTGCCTTCTTTCTATCAGTTGAGGTCCAGAAGGTTAATCCATCCATCCTTTAATTTGGACCTTGTGTCTACCCACCTCATGTGTGTTTCTTGAAGACATCATTTGGTAGGGTTTTGGATTCTAATCCATTCTGCTATTAATCTACATTTTATGGGTGAGTTCATCCCATTCACATTCCAAGTTATGATTGTCACTTGTGGATTCCCTGGCATTTTGATATCTTCCCCTAATTCTGACCTTTCTTCTTTAGCTATAACCTTTTAAGCCAGTGATTTACTTTAAATCAGTCCCCCTTGTCCCCTACCTTTTTTTTCCCTTCCCCTCCCCCCCTCTCCTTCTCTCCCTTTTTGTGTTTCCTCCCCGCTATCCCCCTTGGTTTTCCCTTCTTCCTTACCCTGTTGGATAAGATCAAATTCAAGATCCCAATGGATCTGGATGTTCTTCCCTCTCAGAGTTGATTTCAATGAGAGTAAGGTTCAAGTAAAAACTCTCTTCCTCCCCTTCTTATAGGAGAATTCTTCCCCTACTCTTCCCATGTGTATCTTTGTGTGAGAAAGAATATTAATTTAGTTTTTTTTTTCTATTTCTTGGAGTATATCTTAATACCATCAAACATTCCCCCCTCCCTATTTCTTTCTATCCCCCCCTTTCTTCACATCATATTGATGCCCCAGACCTTCCCTATGCATGATTCTTCTTACTACTCTAATGATGCATATAATTTTGAGAGTTATACTTTACATTTGCCTCACATATTAATATACATAATTTGATACAAATTCTTCCTCATAGAAGAGAGTTTGAATAAAAGAAAAAGATAACATTTTTCTCCTTTTTCCTTTCCTTCATGTTTCTCTTGATCTTTGTGTTTGGATACCAAACTTTCCACAGAGCTCTGGTCTTTTCTTTTTTTTTTTAATTTTATAATACTTTATTTGATCATTTCCAAGTATTATTAATTAAAGACAAAGATCATTTTCTTTTCCTCCCCCCAGCCCCCATAGCCGACGTGTGATTACACTGGGTATCACATGTGTTCTTGATTCGAACCCATTGCTATGTTGTTAATATTTGCATTAGGGTTTCCTTTAGAGTCTCTCCTCTGTCATGTCCCCTCAACCACTGTAGTCAGGCAGTTGCTTTTCCTCGGTGTTTCTACTCCCACAGTTTATCCTCTGCTTATGAATGGTGTTTTTTCTGCTGAATCACTGCAGATTGTTCAGGGACATTACACTGCCACTAATGGAGAAGTCTATTACGTTCGATTATACCACAGTGTATTAGTCTCTGTGTACAATGTTCTCCTGGTTTTGCTCCTCTCGCTCTGCATCACTTCCTGGAGGTCGTTCCAGTCTCCATGGAATTCCTCCACTTTATTATTCCTTTTAGCACAATAGTATTCCATCACCAACATATACCACAATTTGCTCAGCCATTCTCTAATTGATGGGCATCCCCTCGTTTTCCAGTTTTTGGCCACCACAAAGAGCGCAGCTATGAATATTTTTGTACTGGTCTTTTGTCCATTATCTCTTTGGGGTATAGACCTAGCAGTGCTAACGCTGGATCAAAGGGTAGATATTCTTTTATCGCCCTTTGGGCATAGTTCCAAATTGCCCTCCAGAATGGTTCACAACTCCACCAGCAATGAATTAATGTCCCTACTTTGCCACAACCCCTCCAGCATTCATTACTTTCCATAGCTGTCGTGTTAGCTAATCTGCTAGGTGTGAGGA
This sequence comes from Monodelphis domestica, assembly GCF_027887165.1. Classification (NCBI taxonomy): domain Eukaryota; kingdom Metazoa; phylum Chordata; class Mammalia; order Didelphimorphia; family Didelphidae; genus Monodelphis; species Monodelphis domestica. The sequence goes on along the minus strand of NC_077228.1, from coordinate 245,078,124 downwards.
GATACCTCAGAGTTGTTTTGATTTGCATCTCTCTGATTATAAGAGATTTACAACACATCTTCATGTGCTTATTAATAGTTTTTATTTCTTTATCTGAGAACTGCCTATGCATGTCCCTTGCCCATTTATCAATTGGAGAATGGCTTGATTTTTTGTACAATTGATTTAGCTCTTTATAAATTTGAGTAATTAAACCTTTGTCAGAGGTTTTTATGACAAATGTTTCCCAATTTGTTGTTTTCCTTCTGATTTTAGTTACATTGGTTTTGTTTGTACTAAAGCTTTTTAATTTGATGTAGTCAAAATTATTTATTTTACATTTTGTGATTCTTTCTATGTCTTGCTTGGTTTTAAAGTCTTTCCCCTCCCAAAGGTCTGAAATGTATACTATTCTGTGTTAACCCAATTTACTTATAGTTTCCTTCTTTATGTTTAAGTCATTCACCCATTTTGAATTTACTTTGGTGTAGGGTGTGAAGTGTTGATCCAAGCTTAATCTCTCCCACACTGTCTTCCAATTTTCCCAACAGTTTTTATCGAATTGTGGATTTTTGTCCCAAAAGCTGGGCTCTTTGGGTTTTTTGTATACTGTCTTGCTGAGGTTGCTTTCCCCCAGTCTATTCCACTGATCTTCCTTTCTGTCTCTTACTGCTTTGTAATATAGTTTAAGGTCTGGGACTGCAAGGCCCCCATCGTATGTGGTTTTTTTTTTCATTATTTCCCTGGATATCCTTGATCTTTTGTTCTTCCAAATGAACTTTCTTTATGGTTTTTTTCTAAATCAGTAAAGAAATATTTTGGGAGTCCAATGGGTATGGCACTAAATAGATAAATAAGTTTGGGTAGGATGGTCATTTTTATTATATTGGCTTGTCCTATCCATGAGCAGTTAATGTTTTTCCAATTGCTCAAGTCTAGTTTTAGTTGTGTGGAGAGTGTTTTGTAGTTGTGTTCATATAGTTCCTTTGTTTGTCTCGGGAGATAGATTCCTAGGTATTTTATTTTATCTAAGGTGATTTTGAATGGGATTTCTCTTTCTAGTTCTTGCTGCTGAGCTGTGTTGGAGATGTATAGAAAAGCTGATGACTTATGTGGGTTTATTTGGTATCCTGTAACTTTGCTAAAGTTGTTGATTATTTCAATTAGCTTTTTGGTTGAATATCTAGGATTCTTTAAGTAGACCATCATGTCATCTGCAAAGAGTGATAACTTGGTCTCCTCCTTGCCTATTTTGATGCCTTCAATTTCTTTTTCTTCTCTAATGTTTCTAGTACAATGTCAAATAGTAGAGGTGATAATGGGCATTCTTGTTTCACTCCTGATCTTATTGGGAATGCATCTAGTTTATCCCCATTGCAGATGATATTAGCTGATGGTTTTAGATATATATTGTTTATTATTTTTAGGAACGACCCTTCTATTCCTTTGCTTTCTAGTGTTTTTAATAGGAATGGATGTTGTATTTTATCTGGGTTGGGGGGATGGGTCCTGGGACCTTCCCTTTGCCTTCCCCTTAGATCCGAGTGATCTAGGATTCTGGCTTTTGAGGGGGGGGGCTACCTTTTGATTTGAGTCCAGAAGGAGGGTTCCCTGGCTCTGTCCGAGTGATCTCAAGCTCCGACTCTTGGGGGGGGGGCAGTTCCTTTTCATCCAGGTTCAGGAGAAGTGTTTCCGGGGGTCTATTCTGCTGTTTGTTTTGAATTTCGATGCCCTAGGAGCATTCTGTTTGAGATCAGTAAGGAAGGGTTTTTTGGAGCTCCGATCTTTAGCTTTCTCTAAGCTGCCATCTTGACCAGACGTCTCGCTCTGGTCTTTTCTTTACAAACACTTGGAAATCTTGTATTTTGTTGAATGCCCATACTTTCCCTTGGAAGTATATAGTCAGTTTTGCTGGGTAGCTGATTCTTGGTTGAAGACCCAGCTCTCTTGCTTTTCTGAATATCATGTTCCATGCCTTATGGTCTTTCAGAGTGGAATTTACTAGGTCCTGTGTGACCCTGATTGGTGTTCCTTTATATCTAAATTGTCTTTTTCTGGCTTCTTGTAAGATTTTTTCTTTTGATTGGAAGCTTTGGAATTTGGCAATTAAATTCCTGGGAGTTGTCTTTTGGGGATTTTGTGTAAAGGGTGTTCTGTGAAATCTTTCAATGCATATTTTGTCCCCTTTTTCTAGAATCTCTGGGCAGTTTTCTTTGATGATATCATGTATCATGATATCAAGATTACTGTTTATTTCTGGCTTCTTGGTAGACCAATGATTGTCAGATTGTCTCTCCTTCTGCTGTTTTCCAGGTCTGTCACCTTGTCAGTGAGATATTTTATGTTATCTTCTAATTCTTTAGTCTTTTGACTTTGCTTTATTACTTATTGCTCTTTTGCAAGATCATTGTCTTCCAGTTACCTGATTCTGACCTTTAAAGACTGGTTTTCCTTTTCAATTTGGTGTGACCTGTTTTTTGAGGCTTCAAGCTGTTTCTGCATTTGCATATTTTGGTCTCTCAGATTGCTGAGTTCCTTTTGCATTGTTTCCCATTTTTCCTGCCAGAAGGCTTCCATCTTTTTGATAATTTCCGACTTGAATTCTTCAAGAGTTTGTGGAGAATTTCCATTTCCTTTGGAAGGTTTTGGAGCATTTTTTTGTGTTTCCTCTTCTATCTCATCTATATTTTTTTAACTCTATAAAATGTGTTCAAAGTCACCCCCTTCTTCTTGCTTTTCTTGGTGTTTGGAGGCACTTCTGTACTTTTTGCCATCTCTATGGTTTTTCTTCCCCTTTCCAGTCAGAAATCTGAGTGAGGAGGACTGGCTTTTAGTGTATCTGTCTGATGGTCTGAGGCTTTAGCCCCAGGCAAATTGTCCGTTCTCCTCAGCTGCACTGTCTTCCTGGGGAAGCCCAGGGTCTGCCCTCCCCTGCCTGCTGGCGTTTCAGGTGTTACTGCTCTCAGTTCCCTCCAGTTGCTTCTCTGCTGCCTTACTTCCACGCTCCAAGCCTGGCACAGTACTGTCCTTTGCCGGTCCTGAGGTTCCTGTCTTTTCAGAGGGCCCTGCACTCTGGGGGGGGGGGGGTGTGGGGGAGGGAGGGGTCCTGGTCTCCTTGAGCTCTGAGGGCTCCTGATGGGATTAGGTTTAGTTGTGTTGGTCTGGATGTGCCCCGTGGCAAAAACCTCCAGTGAGACTCTGATGGAAGGACCCAGCCAGGGGGCTACAGGCTCCCCCCGACTCTCTCAGGCTGCTTCCCTGCTGTCTGTATTGGACCCGAGACTGGCCCAGGTTGCTTTCAAGGGAAGCCCTTCAAAGCAACACCTTTTCAGGCCCTGAGGTTCCCACTGCTGCTGCGGGCTCAGTGCTCTGGGTTGGGGGGGGGGGGAAGGGTCCTAGGACCTTCCTTCTGCCTTCCCCTTAGACCTGAGTGATCTAGGATTCTGGCTTTTGAGGGGGGGCCTACCTTTTGATTTGAGTCCAGAAGGAGGGTTCCCTGTCTCTGTCCTGTTGTTAAGTTTGAATTGCAGTCCCCTAGGAGCATTCAGTTTGTGATCGGTAAGGAAGGGTTTTCAGAGGTCTGAACTTTTGCTGCTTCTAAGCTGCCATCTTGACCAGAAGTCTCGATTTGGAATTTTTAAAATATATATTTAATCAATACTGTCCTGTTTTATTTGGTTAATTTATGTTTGTTGGGGTATGTTTTTTCCCATAAAGATTACTATAGCAACATGCAAGACATTTTGGCCTTTTGTTTAATTGTTATCAACTTCTTTCATGTAACTAATCATAAATTATTTCTATAATTTATTCTTTGACTCACTTGCTATTTAGGATTTCATTGTTAAGTCTCCATTTGGGTTTATATCATTTGTTTGTGTTCCCTAAATTGATTACTATTTTAAATTGTAGTATGGTCTATAAAGGAAATGTTTATTACTTCTGAATTTTTCCAGTTGTTTGCAATATCTGTTTTCTAATACATAGCCAGTTTTTGTAGATGTAGTACTCTAAAATACCAATATTCTTTTTTTTTACTCTTTACCTTCCCTCTTAGAATCAATACTGTATATTGGTTCTGAGGCAGAAGAGTGATAAGGCCTAGGCAATGGGAATTAAACTCTTGCCAGGATCACACAATTAGGAAATGTCTGAGGTCAAATTTGAACCCAGTACCTCCTTTCTCTAGACTTGGCTCTCAATCCATTGAGCCACCTTGTTGCCCGGAAAATACTTGTGTTTTTAGAGATAATTGTTTAAAAGATTGTCAAAGTCTTTTAGTGCTGATTACTTTAGCAATTTGATTAAAAATAATCAAATATTTTCTCTTTTGCTTATCTTTTTGTTAAACTTACCTAAAACTGAGAGACATTAAATTGTCCTGCCACTATTGTGTAATGGTATCTTCTTAAAATTTAGTTAGTTTTTCCTTAATGAACTTTGGTTACTAATGCATTTGTAGCATTTAAGTTTAATACTGATATTAGTTGTTTGAGCATATGATTTATTTTAGTATAATGCAGTTTCCTTATTTAGCCTTTTCATGCATATAAATTTTATTTCAGCATTTAATGTTTCTTCTGTTTATATCTTTTTAGAAGTATTTCTTATAAACAACATCTTCTGGAGTTTTGTTTTCTTATCTGACATTAACTGAAAAGACTGAACAGTGGGGAAATCCTAATTTAGAAAAACATATTAGAGAGAAATGGAAGTGAATAGAAACATAATTTAAATGTCAGTTATTTTAACTTAATCTACATTAAAGTTTTCTTCTCTTTATCACAAGTTAGCCTACTTCTTTTTGATATTCTTTTCCCTTGGAATGGAGTTTGATTAATTTATTTCTTTAAAGTTCTATTTACATAATAATTTCATTCTTTCCCTTTTTTCTCTGTTAAATAAATCTCTTTCCTTCCCTTCAACTTGTTTTCTTTATTTTTATTTAATTTTCCATGTTTTTAAAAAAGATTTCTTTCCCTAATTCTCTTTACTATTCATTTTCCCTTTTGTCTTTTCTATCTTTATTCTTCAATTTGTGGCTTTATACTTATTTCATTCTTTAGCTTTTGTATTCCTCATAGAATTACAGTTTCTAATGGACCTACTTTGGATTTTTCTTCAAAACATTTTCTGTGTAGATCTTGACCCTTGCATTCTTTTCCTGTTATGCTTTACTTTTAGAAATACTATTTCCTAGAGATGGTAGAAAGGATATTGCCTCCTTAAAAAAATTTTATATCTCTGCTTGATTGTACAGTTCATTATTAACCTTTGTCCTCCATATAGTCATTTTTCCCTATTTGCCTTGGAATCTCCTCCATGGGTCCTTGTAATCCTATTTTCCTCTAGAAGTTCTGTTTGCCCTTCTTCTAAGTGGTTACTCTAGGTACAAATCCTTGCAAATCATACCCATCATAAAGTCCCCATCTCCTTTTACAGAATCTTTCTTTTTCACCAAAGGAGTTGTTATCAATGATATACCTTCCCAATACTGAGTTCCTCTCTTTTCTTATCCCTCCCTTTATCTCCTCACTTATATGGAAGAAACTAGGGAACTTATTTCCGAAAGATTTGATGAGGTAGGTATAATGGAAAGGCCATATAAAGATACAGAGTATACATTCTACAACTTGTTTTGATCTGATAACCACAAGATGCATATTTTTTTGGTTGGCTATGGATAAATTATTGCTATATTCTGAAAAAGGCACAAAACAGCTGGTCCTCATTATCTTGTGGGCTCTTTCTAGACTTGTCATTGAAGAAAGAAAAAAAAAACTGCTGAGCGAGGGTGTCTTAGGTAGGCCTAAGTTCCTCTCACCTGAAGCCAGCATGAAAATGAGTATGCAGGACCTCAGTATTGTTTATTTCTGTTTTCCCATACCTTCTTGCTTTTAAGGATACTGGAGATGGTAATGATCTTGTGAGCTTCAGAAGCTCAGAAGAGCAAGCCAGTAGCAGGTCTGGGTTAATTAATATTAAACTAGCTAACTCTAAAACCTAGTATGTTCTATGTTCCCAGACACAATTCATGACTCAGTCCAAAAGTAGCTATGATAAGGCTGTCATATTTGGACATAAACTTATGTTTATGTAGAAATTTGCATCAAGTTGGAGTCCACTCACTTAAAGGACTAAGACAGTATTGAGGAGAGGTATTAAAAGCTAACTGATGTTAATTAGTTAAATATAAGTGGGGCATGAATTTGGTGCAAATAGTAGGAGGAATACACTTGAAGTCACATGGGGTAGTGAAATAGGAATACATTGAAATTAAATGATGATTCCCCTGAACTGACTATGTAACCATCCTTGCTATAAGTGGAACCTCTAGGATAAAAATCAGACCCTTTGAATTTGTGGGTACTCTTAGATAGATTCTCTATCTCTAATTAATCACTATGTCTATCTAGATTCTACATCTCTAAAAAATTGATTATTTGATAAACTAGTTTTCAGGATGCAGATTTGCTATCCTTTTCCACCTAGAGAATTTCATCAGCATTCATATTCCACAATAATCATCACACAGTCCAAAGCCATTTACCAGTATTTTCCAGGAGATAATTTAGAGAAGATTCAATAGCAATGAAGAATCCATGAAGAACCATGTTATCAAGGTAGTCAATGTATGCCTTCCACATACTGGATGCTGGATCTGCAAGGAAGAGTTTCATGTTTTCCTGGAAAGAAAGAAAGCATGGAAGCACTGGCTCATGTGTCAGGACTTAAATATACAAGTACTCATGAAAACTGACTGCTCAGGCATGAAGGAGTTGAGGTCTGTATCATTGCAGGGAATGTACATGCCAGTGAAATAAGAGGTCTTTTGAGCATTTGGAATATTTGTTGTTCAGTTGTTTTAGTTGTATCTGACTCTTCTTGGACACATTTGGAGTTTGACTGGCTCTTTGCCAATCAAAAAGAAAAGCTGTTTGCCATTTACTTTTACAGATCATTTTATAGATGAGGAAACTGAGGCAAACAGGGTTAAGTCTTTTGTTCAGGATAACGCAGCTAGTAAGTGTCTGAGGTCAGATTTAAACTCAGGAAGATGAGCCTTCTTGACTCTAGACCTGGCACTCTCTCTACTCTGACACTTAGAGGACATATCTGAAATATTATCCTCATATTGAATCTCTAGCAGAGTAGGTAGCAACAATCAAGTATAGAGTTATAAGGTCCAACAAGTGTATTATCCTTTAACAGGTTCCTTGTTAACAAGAGATTTTACTCTCTTTGAACACCAGCCTAACTTTGTTAGCCTGAAACATATGCAGAGAAGAACCCGTGGTCTGTGCCTAATGTCTTCTGGGCCTTTTTTCTACTTATAGCTGATTCTCTTAATTTTATGAATAAGATTACTTAAAAGGAATCCTCAGGCTTTGATGGTACATACTATATTGATTTCCTGCCAGTTAATGGATATTTTCTACTACTTGTGGCTCATTATAATGTTCTGCAATTTCATTTCCTTCCCATTCAAAGGCAGCTATTCCTTAGAAATCATATCCTTATCTCTTCTCTTTAGTTTGTCTAATCAGTTTTAGGTTATCAAGAGGTTTATGGAGATGGGGTAGTTTAATGTGTCTTAAAATTCTGTGGTTACTGACACTGTCATTTAATTTACTTTTCTTTGGGTTATTTCATATGTGGGTTGACCCATGTCACTAACATGAAGACTGTTTGACCATTTACTTTTGAAATGTGTTTTAGTCCTTTTTAAAAAACATATAAAGCTTTAACAATTGACTATGAAAATTATAAAATTCAGTGATGCATTTAATTTCTGAATTCCTTTACATTACTTACGTATACACACATATAAATATATATACATACACATAAATACACATACACACATGTATACATATATATGTATATATCATATATATATATATATATATATATATATATATATATATATAGAGAGAGAGAGAGAGAGAGAGAGAGAGAGAGAGAGAGAGAGAGAGAGAGATGCACATACACATGGATGGTGTAGTGGATAGAGTACGGAGCCTGGAGTCAGGAAGACATCAGTTCAATCTAACCTTAGACACTTACTAGTTGAATAAACCTAGACAAGTCACTCAATTCTTTGCTTCAGTTTTCTCATTTGTAAAATGAACTAGAGAAGGAATAGAAATCCAATATAGTATCTTTGCTAAGAAAACTCCAAATGGGGTCACAAAGAGTTGTCCATGACTGAATGACAGTAATAGACACAATCACACACTCTCAGAGAAGTTTTTGTGTGTAATGCACAGGTCTCATTCTCTAGAGTTTCTTATTTTATTTTTTTCATAAGCCCTTACCTTCCATCTTAGATTCAATATCATATATCCAAGGCAGAAGAACAATAAGGGTTAGGCAGTGGGTGTGAAGTGACTTGCACAGGGTCTCACAGCTAGGAAGTATCTGAGGCCATATTTGAAATCTGGACCTCCCGTCTCTGAGCCTGGCTCTCAATTCACTGAGCCACCTAGCTGCCCCCATCTAGAATTTCTTAACACTACTAATCTCCCCACCCCAAACCCCATCCCCCTGGCCATTTCTTTGTAGGCTATATTTGTTACCTGAACAAGGGCATGGATCTTAAGGCCACACTCTTTGATAAAAGCATAATATTTCTCCAGTTGTTCTTGATGGTCTTCTAGATAAAGAAGAGATTCTTTTTTTCCATCTTTCCTCTTAAAAATAGGAGATTCCCAAGTTTTCATGATATTCTGAATCTCATCTACATTATCTTTTGTCTTCTGAATCCTTTGCTCAAGATCATGTACACTAGTAGTGATTTTTATAATATAATCCCAAACACCTGTTCTCCCCCCCAAAAAAAGAAAGTCCATTAAAGTAACTCAGATTTATATAGATATTTAGCTATCATGAAGATAATACAAGTTAAGTGTCTGTAATATTTTTCTGACATTTTCTACAGAGGTGAACACTTTTCATTTCCAGCCACCCCAAGAAAACAACTCAAAAACCTCAAAGAATAATTAGAGGGCAATTAGGAGATGAATCTTTATTCCAAGACTCCAGACTAATTACCATTTAAAAGTTAATCAATTGGTATTTAAATAATCAAGTAAGTACCCAGTCCTACAAATGTGCAATGGGTGGGAGGGGAAAAAAAGAGAAAATAAGTCATTGATATTTTATTTTTATTTATTTTGTTAAAATTTCCCAATTATATTTTATATGGTTCAGGTTGCACTTAGGATTTTTGCTGACATGACCAGTTTAGTCAAACTTCCTCATTTAATTGTTGAGGAAAGGGAAATCTAAAGAAAGGAAGTGGCATGCCCAAAGTCACACAAGGAACATGAGGTATAACCAAATTTTGAACCCAGATTTTCTGACTCTGAATGCAGTACTCTGGCATTTACTAATCACCTTCCTACTTATTGCTTCAAAGATAAAATATAAAATCCTTAGTTTATTATTTAATGCTCTTTATTGTAAGATCCTTTGATCTTGGATCATTCTTCTTGATGCTATATTTCAGTCAAACCAGTGCCAATCATTTCAATACCTTTGTACTAGTTCTAGCCTTCGTAGAGGAAAAGATGTATACCAGGACTATGGAGACAAATAGGGTAGGTTTGGACCAAGGGAAAATCTTGAAAGAAAACATTTTGGATTTGGTCAGAACAGAGAACCACTGTAAATTCTTGAGTAAAGTATTAATGCTACTTACTGATCCTTATATACACATATATACATATGTGTGTGTGTTCTTGATTCCAAATGCTGCCTTGCAGGACCTCATCACTTCACACTCAGATTACTACAACAACCATATAACTTGCTTTTCTTTACTCTGTTCTAAAAAATACTGATGGATATCTTCCTAAAACATGGCTTTTGGGGAGGTGGAGTCAAGATGGTGGCATAGAGGCAGAGAAAGTTCAGACCTCTTAAGGCTCTTCCTTACCAATTTAAAAATCAAATGCTCATAGGGGACTGAAAACCAGACCTAACAACAGGACAGAGCCAAGAAACCCTCCTGCTGGACTCAACTTAAAAGGTATGCCCCCTCAAAAAGCCTGAATTAGAGAACACTAGGGTTAAAGGAGAAGGAAGAAGGAAGGTCCCAGGACCCCTCCCCCACTTAGAGACCTGAGCCTCCAGTGGTTCCTGGAATGTTTGCATGGGCAAGAGTGCAGGTCTGGATTTTTTTTTTTTGTATGTGCTAAATTTGATGCATTTATGGTATAGCTTAGTGGTGATGCCCTATAAAAAGTTGAAAATATTTTGCTGTAGTACAGTTGAAAAGTCAGGATTAAAGATATAGATTTGAGAGTTAAAATTAATGATGATTGATCTCTTTTGGCAAGACCTTGATTTGAAGGTTGATTCTTCAGGTAAGATTCCCATATGGAACTGATTAGTGTTTCATTTCCATCACCAAATTTTTAAACAAATTGTTCTGAAAACAGCAACACACTAAGACAGAGATTCATTTCAAATCCTAAACCAGATTACTTGGTAGAGAAAAAGGAAATAGTTAACAAGGTTCTCCTAGCCTCATTACTTTCCCTCAGACTTCCATCTGAATGAGCTGTTACCTTCTGTCTTCCACGTCAGTTTCTCCTCTGCTGTTCTTAGTTGGAGGTCAATAATCAGCAGCTGCTCTTCTACCAATGGAAACTCCACTTCTAGCATAGTTTTCAAAATCTTGTTGTACCAATTTTTCATCAGTTCTAAATTGGCAATTAGTTGCCTATAATACTCCCTTGAGGAAAAGATTTCTGCTGCTGTCTCAGGAATGTGTCTTTTCTGTCTCATTTTGAGATAATTCACTTCTCTCAACACAGAAATCAGCTGAAGAAAAGAACCAACACAAGTGAGGTCAGTTTCATCTGTAATTTTTGGGCCAGTGAAGTATTTTCTGGAGGGTTTTCTTTGTCATCATTAATATGAAGAGGTCTTGGCACTGGTTAAGTTACACAACAGACTATGACTGAAGAGTCTCAAAGTTGTTTTGATTCTGCTCCTAAATTTGGAGCCCTAATCATTTTATGATGATGTGAATTATGTAGCAACAAGTAAGAAACCCAAAAGATCATAAAATTCTTCTCCTATCTCTAAAAATCTCTTAAATTCAGCTTTATATTTAGCAAAGGCATTTAATGGTATAAGACCATTCGATTTACTTGGCAAACTGTTAATAAATTCCCACAATGTCTCAATCATTGAACTAGATTCCAAGGAAATAAAAAAAATTGTCATCTTTTCTCAATAAGCTTAAAAATTTTTTGGATAGATAAGATATGAACAAAAACAAATATAAGAAAATAAATGCAAATGAGAGTTCACATAAAGTAGTAGGAGAAATATGAGGAGGAAAGGAGCATTTCCAGCTGGTGTAAAATCAAGGAAAGCTTTAAGGAAAAGGGAAGCCCTGAGTTGGGCCTTTAAAGGAAGGATTATGAAATCCTTATGAAATGGGAATGGAAGAGCAGCTAAAATTAAAGAGAGTCAATTACAGTGTAAGCAAAAGGTATGGCAAACAGAATAATGAAGTTGGCTAGATAACAGAATATATAAAGATTATTTTGAGATAAGATGGGAAATACCCGTTGGATCCAAATATAGAAAATCTAAGTAAAAATCTATCTAGGGCCTCTCCTACTTTCATTTTCTACTTCTATGAATCATATTTGCAAAGTAGAAGGAAGAAGAGGGACAGAAAAAAACCATTAAAACAGCAATAATAGCAGAAGAAGCACTTTATCACTTGGGGCTGTGCCTTATGTTAATATTTAACATTGGCTGAGAAACAATGTAAGAAGAAGGGGATTATTTGACGGTCGGGGCTTGGATGTTTTTGAGGTGATTATTATAGCAATAGTGATGCCCCATGTATAATTCCTGGGGCTTACTCTTTCTATGTTCTAAGCTCCCATGAAAGAATGACCAACTAACAACGAATGAATTTTAAAAAGCATTTATTAAGAACTGAAATGTCAAGCAATTATCTTTTACTTTCTAAGATTTTCATGCTGCTATCTTCATTACCACAAGGAATGTGCTTAGCAAAGGCTTGGTTGGAAAAGGGGGAAAGTGAGAGATTTTGGAAAGGGAATAGGCCAATTTAGCTATATAATAGAGGATGTAGACAGAGGATGTGAAGCAATGTACCTTTTTTGGGAAGTAAAGTTGAAACTCAATTCTTTACAGGATGGCAGCTATCAGATCTGCATTAATAATGAATATGCTTGGTAGACAAGAATTTTCTCAGTGCAAGTTAATATAGCATTAACATCTCCAATATCAAGCCCTTTAGAGATTTTTCCATCTTGTGAAGTTGTGTCTTAATGTCTGTGCCATTTCTCTGGAATTTGCCAAATGGTACCTTTATTGTTAGTTACCTTCTTAAGTACGCAATCTCAATATTGTGGAAGAGAATTTACATGCATGCAATACAGAAAGCTGAGGACAGAAGATCTGTCAATCAAAATGTTCCTGGGGAAAGACAGTGGGAGCCAAGCCAGCAGCTGAATTGGGCTGAACTTACTTCTGACCTAGGCTAAGAGACTCTTTTGGCTTCTGGAGCTTGGGGAGAAACTTTTGGACTAAGTTTTAGGCTGATGGTGAAGACCCTAATGCTTTTGCTAGTCAGCAAATTGATATTTATCTGGCTGGTTAAAAGAAGAAAGAAGAAAAATATTTGTCCTCCAGACTTTCTGACTCTCCCTGCTAGTGACTGATTGCCATTTCCACAATATCCTCCTAACCCTCCTTGTATAGATTAGGGAAAACCCCCATTCCTCTTACCTCATCCTCTATCCTTGTCCTGTCTTCCCCAATAAACCTACTTACATGAGAAATTAAGAGGAAAGAGTATCTTCTCTTAAACCTCATAGTATAGGAAACCTTTCCCTCTGGGAAAGAGGGGGAAGGAGAATCAAAGGCTTCAGAAGAGGGGAGGAAACTGGGAGGCATTGAAGGGAGGAGGGTAGGCAAAAACCTTGATCCATTAGTCATCCAGTATTGATCAATAGACACCCTCAGGAATATTTCCTATTACAATTTATCCCTCTATTACAATATACACTCCTTACCTTATATAATATTACACATAGCAGGCACTTAAATGCTGGATGAATTAAATTGTCATTGTATCCCTTACTACCTGGCACATAGCAGGAATTCAATCAATTATTTTTTGAATTATTATATATTTTATATTAAAAAAAAAAACCCTAGATGTGTGATTTCATTTATGTGGGGAATTCCTGGTGAGGTAGTACTCTTTACCAACTTGCCTAGGGAATTGAGAGGTAAAATGACTTGCCAAGAATCTTAGTCACCCTGTATTAAAGAAAGGACTTGAATCAAGGTCTTCTGAACTCTGAGGCCTGCTCTCAATACACTATGACATACTGATACAGATTTTTAAATAGTCATAACTTTTTTATGATTTTTTTTCTGAACTTAAAACATTAATGAAAAGCCCATGTAAAAACATGGAAGCTCTACAAACCAATCAATTTATTAACATATTGTACTTTCTAAGGTATAAAAGGTATAATATTATATTATAAGGCCGACAGGAAACAAGGCCGACCAAAGAAAAGATTCAAGGATCAGCTAAAGTTAAACTTGAAGTGGGCTGGCATTACACCAAAGCAACTAGAACTTGCTGCCTCTGACAGAAGCAGCTGGCGAACCCACATTAACCATGCCACCACCACCTTTGAAGATGAACGATATCGACGTCTTGCTGCTGCGCGTGAACGCCGACACCAGGCCACAACCGCACCTCCCGTAACAACTGGCATCCCATGCCCCATGTGCCACAAACTTTGTGCCTCAGTCTTTGGACTCCAAAGCCACATGAGGGTACACCGTAGATGAAACTGCACAAAGACAATAGTCATTCTCGATCACCGAGAGACTACCATGACATAAAGTATAAAAACTAAGGCCTCTGCCTTCAAAGATAACATTCTTTCAGTGAAACAAAAGTTTTTTTTATAGAAGGCAAGCCAGAGAACATACTTTGCTTACTATCCCTCATTCATTCTTATTTATTTTGCCAAAGATTAAACAAGTGGCTTTAGAGTCTCACAGTGGATTCTTACCAAAATTTTCTATAGTTTGCTTACCTGTGGGTTAAAGTTGACAATGATCTGCTTAGTTTCTGGATCATGACAGAGGAGTGGCTGAGTGAGATTGTATTGTGACTTCTCTGACACTGTCTGGCACCAGCTATCATAAAGTTTTGTCTCATACCTTCAAGAGGAAAACAAATTCCTTGTTAAAACCCATAGAACTATCCCAGGACACTGGGAGTTGACAGTCAGTTTAATGTGGTATAAACAATAATAATTTCAAAATAAAATTTTCAAAAAAAAATAATTTCAAAATCCTGCCTTTTAATTTGAGTGGTAAATCCAACAAAAAGTTGTGGAACAGAATGGGTAAATAATTCTTCCAGCTTAAGACAACTTAGGAGGTTAGAAAGAAAGGGGTGGAGGCCCAAAGGCCATGTAGATAAATGGAGGAGCTGTTTTTTGGAGCCATTCAAGTCACCTTTGGGGATTTCTGACACTAAAAGAAACCCTATCATGGGTTTCTGTTTAAAACATTGCTGCTCTAATTTCTTCAAAGACTTTCATTCCATGAACTATTGAGATACTGGACTCAAAATCGGTGAGCAGGAATTAGTTTTATTTAGAAAGAGATTTAGGGCAACCTACAAACTCTCTAACCTCTACCCTTTGCCCCAATCAACAGTTAAATCAAATAAGCAGTCAGATAGCAAATTCAAACTCATTTATTTACATCTAGAGAGTAAGCCCATTGCAGACTCCACCTTGTTGCCAGTTTTCAAGAAGACATGAGGCTTGTGAGGGCCCCAAAACAGCGCATATCTGGATTAAGGTCCCACATACCTCTCCTGGTAGAGAAGACCTCCTCACTGCCCTTGAGGGCCGGCATGGCCATCAAAGGTCAAGCCTTCACTGAGTGGAGATCTCTATTTTGTCTGGGAGGGAGGAGCAAAAGAAGCCATTTTCATCAACCCTTTCCTCACTACCTTCAACCCTTATTTCTCCATCTAAGGAGTGAGTCACCCAAAATTACAGTGACTTTTCCTCCACTCCTCACTCAAGGAATGGGGTCCAGTATTAATATAAAGTTCCAAATCAAGGGCATAAAAATGAGCAAATATCAAAAGAACCTGACCATAAAAATTTGCTAAAGTAACAGAGAAGATCAAGACACAAACTCAGAAGAAGATGATGAAGTCAAAACAATTACAAACAAAGCCTCAAAGGGAAAGAAAATTGGGAATTGGGTATATGCCCAAAAAAATTCTTGGAAGAGCTAAAAATTATTTTCATAATCAAAGAATAAAAATAAGCCCATCATGAACAGTTTTCAGATGAAGAAATCAAAGCCACATATAGGTAAATGAAAAAATGCTCTATCAATATTGCTTTAAAAAATGGAAACCAAAACAATGCGGAGGTATCATCTTACATACATAAGATTGGCTAAAGTAACAAAAGGGCAAAATGACAAATGTTGGAGGGAATGTGGAAAAATAGGGATACTAATACACTGTTGGTGGAACTGTAAAATAATCCAATCATTTTGGAGAGCAATTTTAAATTATCCCCAGATAATTTCTAAAACTGTTTTTAACCTTAGACCTACCATGGTATCATTGCTGAATTTGTTTCCCATGGAAATCAGGGGTAAAGGAAAATAATCTATGTGTTCCAAAATATTTACATCAGCTCTCTTTTTGATGTCAAAGAACTGTAAATCAAGGGGATGTTCCTCAAATGGAAAATGGCTAAAAAAATTGTGGTATATAATTGTGATAGAATGGTAGAATACCACTACACCACAAGAAATAAGCATATTAGGTTGAAAAATACATGGAAGGAACTATATGAGTTAATGAAGAGTGAAATGAGTAGAACAAAGAGAACATTATATATAGCTACAGATGTCACATTTGAGGAATTCCAGAGGATGAACTAAAAAATGAAAGCATGAAGATATAATGTATGTACACACATATATATGTATATATGTTTACATATATATATTTGCTGGATGATGCCTTCTGTGGAGCAGAAGGGAGAGACTGAGATATATGGAAATAAATTCCATTAATAAAAATTAAAAAAAAACAAAAAAGAGTAAATTATGCAAGAAAATAAAATAAGAACAGAAGAAAAAAATTAGGTAAAAAATAAAAGCAAAGGAAAATATATGAGAGGACAATTAACAGCTTGGGAAAGATGAACAATAAAACTGAAGAAAATAACATTTAAAAAACCTACCTGGCTAAATGGAAAAAGAAGCAAAAACAAGTTCATTTAAAAAAAACTCTTAAAATTCTTAAAACTTAGAATCATATAAGTGGAAACTAATGACTCCATAAGACATCAAGAAATAATTAAAAAAAATCAAAACAATGAAAAAATAGGAAAAATGTGAAATATCTCATTGGACAAAACTAAACTTGAAGATAGATCATAAATAATTTTTAAAATATTGAAATAAGGAGCATCTAGGTGACTCAGTAGATTGAGAGCCAGGCCTACATAGGATAGATCCTGGTTCCAAATGCAGCCTTAGACTCTTCCTAGTTGTGAGATCCTGGTCGAGTCACTTAACCCCAGTTGCCTAGCCTTTACCACTATTTTGCTTTGGAACCAATACTTAGTATTAATGTAAGATATAAAATAAAGTTTTTAAAAAAAAATAATTATTGAACTAATTGAAAACCATGTTCAAAGAAAGAGCCTATATATCACATCTCAAGAAATTATCAAGGAAAATGCCCCAATATACTACATCCACTGATATAATGAATAAACTGATCACCTCCTGAAAGCGATCATGAAATGAAAATTCCCTGGAATATTATTATTCAAATATTATGTATCAAATTCCAGAGGTACTAGGTCAAAAAGAAAATACTTCAAGCAGATAGAAAGAAACCAATCAAATACCATGGAATAAGAGTTTGGGATCACACAAGATTTAGCAGCACCTTATGGGAGTGGAGGATTTGGAATATGATATTCTGGAAGGGAAAGGAAGAATCACTAGTCCAGCAAAACTAAGTATAATCCTTCAGAAGAAAAATTTTATATTTAATAAAATAGAGGACTTTCAAGTTTTCCTGATGAAAAGACCAGCGCAGAAGAGAATATCTGACTTTCTAATACAAGATTCTAAAAAAGCATAAAAAGGTAAACTTGGAAGAAATATCATAAGGGACTTAATCATAATAAGATTAGCATATTTACTTACCTTTCTATATGGGAAGATGATTCATGTATTTCCTAAGAATTCTTTAATTATTAGGGCAGTTAGAAGTAGGCTACATAGAAATAAAATGTGGGAGTGAGCTAATTATGTTGGGATAATGTAACAATATAGAAAAAGAAAGAGGGATACTGTGGAGATGGAGGAAGAAGAGGAAGGATGGGGGAAATTATCTCACATAGAAGAGGATACAATAAAGACCTTTTACAGTGGAGAGGAAAATAGTGTGTGGGGAGCAATGGTTGGATTTCACTCACATCTAACTAGATTCAAAGAAGGGAAAACACACATACATACATACACAAGCATATTTGTTGCCATTTAGTCATTTCTTATACCTGACTCTTTGTGACTCTATTTGGGTTTTCTTTCTTTTTTTTTAATTAAAAAAAACTCACTTTCCATATGAAAATCAATACTATATACTGGTTACAAAGTAGAAGAGTGGTAAGGGTTAGGCAATGGGGGGTTAAGTGACTTGCCCAGCTAGAAAATGTCTGAGGCCACATTTGAACCCATGCCCTCCCATCTCTGGGCATGGCTCTTAATACACAGAGTCACTTGGCTGTCCCCCATTTAGGGTTTTCTTGGCAAAAGATGTGTTAAAATCTCTAATTAAATACCAAAATAGAAATCTTAAAAAAAAATCAATGAAGAGATTAATAAAATGGGAAGTAAAAAAAATTTATCTAGAAGAATTAAAGTTCAAGAATGTCAAGAAAATCAATTAAAAATATTGAGGAAGGCAACCTAACAGTTCCATATTTTAAACTATAATATAAAGTGTTAATCATAAAAAAAAAAAACTGACACTGGCTAAGAAATAAGTGATAGATTTTAGAAACAGATTGGTAGTAGTCTCTCAGTAACCGAGAATGACAATTGTCTTTGTGCTTTTTCATCTATGCTGAGTGGGGTTAAGATAGATGAGTATGCACAAAGACACTTGTGCCTGAAAGAGATTTAAGTGGAAAAGTCAATGCACAGAGACAGTCCCACTCTCTCGGCATTGGAAGCCTGGGTCCAGTGGCACGAAAAGTCGTTACACCTGAAGACTTCATCAGCTACATTGGATGGCCGTGTTGTCTTTTGTGCTCCAACACGCCCTAAGCACTCCACAGTGCTTTGCTGCGTTGCCATCTCAGCCGTTGAACCTTCTTGGTTTCTTCCACCTGTTCAGTTGAAGCAGTCTTCACATGCTGGGTGAGCAAAGCCCTAGTTCACCAGGGGTTGATGACGACCCGCTGGCTACCCTCACAAGGTTTAGCCGGCCTGTTGAAGCCTTTGCCCGGGGTGTGGCTGCTGCCGCATGCTAGCAGCTACTGGGAGCCACAAGTGAGAGCTGGGGGTCAGGTGGGGGGTCAGAGGCTCCAGGCCCTAGGAGCCCTCCATACCAGAGATACTACCCCTCTCTGAACACCCCATACACCCCAGAAACAGATTAAATACATAATAAACAGCAGTAAATGACCATAGTACTCTAATGTTTGATAAAACCTAAGATCCATGCTTTGGGAGTAAGAACTTAAAATTTGACAAAAATTGCTTGGGAAAACTGAAAAACAATTTGGCATAAACTAAGATAAAGTCAAATGAATGAATGATTTAGGTATAAAGGACTTTTAATATCAGATAAAAGAAGTTGCATTTCATTCTAAAGAAATTCATGATATTATCTTAATGGATAAGGTAATCCAAAGCTTTTCATCTATAACTTTGGTTTCTTAGTAAAGCAGCCAAACTGAGAGATTTTCCTCCTTTCTTTATTAATTTCTGGTAGAAAGATTAGGGTCAGTCAGATAGCCTCGGAAAGGGTTTTAGATAGCATAAGGGGAACAGAAGGCTCTCCTTTTGCAGGAGACTTAGAAGCTGGGTGCAGGTAGTTCATTTATTCATTCATTTATTTATTTTTGTTTTTAAACAGTATTTTATTTGGTCATTTTCAAACATTATTAATTGGAAACAGAAATCATTTTCTTTTCCTCCCCACCTCCTCCCGCCACCCTTCCCCTAGCCAAAACACAATTCCACTGGGTATCGCATGTGTCCTTGCTCCGAACCCATTTCCATGCCAGATACCAAGAGTATCTCCATTAGGGTGCTCATTTAACGTCTCTCCTCAATCATATCCCCTCCACACCTGTAGTCAAGCAGTTGCTTTTCCTTGGTGTTTTTACTCCCACAGTTTGTCCTCTGCTTGAGGATAGAGTTTTTTTTTCTCATAGATCCCTGCAGATTGTTCAGGGACATTGCATTGCCACTAATGGAGAAGTCCATTACGTTTGATTGTACCACAGTGTATCAGTCTCTGTGTACAATGTTTTCCTGGATCTGCTTCTTTCACTCTGCATAACTTCCTGGAGGTCATTCCAGTCTCCGTGAAATTCCTCCACATTATTATTCCTTTTAGCACAATAGTATTCCATCAACAACATATACCACAATTTGTTCAGCCATTCCCCAATTGAAGGACATCCCCTCATTTTCCAATTTTTGGCCACCACAAAGAGCGCAGCTATGAATATTCTCATACAAGTCTTTTTCCTTATTATCTCTTTGGGGTAAAAACCCAGCAGGGCTATGGCGGGATCAAAGGGCAGACTTTTATCGCCCTTTGGGCATAGTTCCAAATTGCCCTCCAGAATGGTTGGATCAATTCACAACTCCACCAGCAATGAATTAATGTCACTACTTTAACACATCTCCTCCAGCATTCATTACTTTCCATAGCTGTCATGTTAGCCAATCTGCTAGGTGTGAGGTGATACCTCAGAGTTGTTTTGATTTGCATCTCTCTGATTATAAGAGATGTAGAGCACGTTTTCATGTGCTTATTAATAGTTTTGATTTCTTTGCCTGAAAACTGCCTGTTCATGTCCCTTGCCCATTTATCAAATGGAGAAGGGCTTGATTTTTTGTACAATTGAGTTAGCTCTTTGTAAGTTTGAGTAATTAAACCTTTGTCAGAGGTTTTTATGAAGATTGCTTCCCAATTTGTTGCTTTCCTTCTGATTGTAGTTATATTGGTTTTGTTTATACAAAAGCTTTTTAATTTGATGTAGTCGAAATTATTTATTTTACATTTTGTGACTCTTTCTATGTCTTGCTTGGTTTTAAAGTGTTTCCCTTCCCAAAGGTCTGACATGTATACTATTCTGTGTTTACCTAATTTACATATAGTTTCCTTCTTTATGTTCATGTCATTCACCCATTTTGAATTTATCTTGGTGTAGGGTATGAGGTGTTGATCTAATCCTAATCTCTCCCACACTGTCTTCCAGTTTCTCAGCAGTTTTTTTCAAATACTGGATTTTTGACCCAAAAGCTGGGATCTTTGGGTTTATCATATATTGTCTTGCTGAGGTCACTTGCCCCAATTCTATTTCACTGATCCTCCTTTCTGTTTCTTAGCCAGTACCAAATTGTTTTGATGACTGCTGCTTTGTAATATAGTTTGAGATCTGGGACTGCAAGGACCCCTTCCTTTGTATTTTTTTTTTCATTATTTCCCTGGATATCCTTGATCCTTTGTTATTCCAAATGGATTTTGTTATGTTTTTTTTCTGGATTTAAAGAAATTTTTTGGAAGTTCTATGGGTATGGAAATAAATAGATAGATGAATTTGGGTAGGATGGTCATTTTTACTATATTGGCTCGTCCTACCCATTAGCAGTTAATGTTTTCCCAATTGCTCAAGTCTAGTGTTAGTTGTGTGGAGAGTGTTTTGTAGTTGTGTTCATATAGTTGCTGTGTTTGTCTCAGGAGATAGATTCCTAGGTATTTTATTTTGTCTAAGGTGATTTTGAATGGGATGTCTCTTTCTAGTTTTTGCTGCTGAATTATGTTGGAGATGTATAGAAATGCTGATGACTTATGCGGGTTTATTTTGTATCCTGCAACTTTGCTAAAGTTGTTGATTATTTCAATTAGCGTTTTGGTTAAATCTCTAGGATTCTTTAAGTAGACCATCATGTCATCTGCAAAGAGCGATAGCTTACTCTCCTCCTTGCCTATTTTGATGCCTTCAATTTCTTTTTCTTCTCTAATTGCTACTGCTAGTGTTTCTAGTACAATGTCAAATAGTATAGGTGATAATGGGCATCCTTGTTGAACTCCTGATCTTATTGTGAATGCGTCTAGTTTATCCCCACTGCAGATGATATTGGCTGATGGTTTTACATATATACGGTTTATTATTTTTAGGAACGACCCTTCTATTCCTATGCTTTCTAGTGTTTTTAATAGGAATGGGTGTTATATTTTATCACAGGCTTTTTCTGCGTCTATTGAAATAATCATGTGATTTTTGTTGGTGTGCTTGTTGATATGGTCGATTATGTGGATGGTTTTCCTAATATTGAACCAGCCCTGCATCCCTGGGATAAATCCTACTTGATCATGGTGGATGACCCTTCTGATCACTTTCTGGAGTCTTTTTGCTAGTAAACTATTTAAGATTTTTGCATCTATATTCATTAGGGAGATTGGTCTATAATTTTCTTTCTCTGTTTTTGATCTGCCTGGTTTTGGAATCAGTACCATGTTTGTGTCATAAAAGGAGTTTGGTAGAATTCCCTCTTGGCTGATTATGTCAAATAGTTTGTATAATATTGGGATTAACTGTTCTCTGAATGTTTGATAGAATTCACTTGTGAATCCATCAGGCACTGGGGATTTTTTCTTAGGGAGTTCTTTGATGGCTGGTTGGATTTCATTTTCTGATATGGGATTATTTAAGAATTCTATTTCTTCTTCTGTTAGTCTAGGCAGTTTGTATTTTTGTATATATTCATCCATATCACCTAGATTGCTGTATTTATTGCCATATAATTGGGCAAAGTAATTTTTAATGATTGCGTTGATTTCCTCTTCATTTTAGGTGCTGTCCCCCTTTTCATCTTTGATGCTGTTAATTTGCACCACTTCTTTCCTTTTTTTAATTAGATATACCAGTACTTTGTCTATTTTGTCTGTTTTTTCAAAGTATCAGCTTCTAGTCTTATTTATTAAATCAATATTTCTATCACTTTCTATTTTATTAATTTCTTCCTTAATTTTTAGGATTTCTAGTTTGGTTATCTGCTGGGGGTTTTTAATTTGATTGCTTTTGAGTTTTGTTATTTGCATTTCCAATTGATTGATTTCTGCTCTCTCTAGTTTGTTAATATATGCACTCAGGGATATGAATTTACCTCTGATTACTGCTTTGGCTGCATCCCAAAAGGTTTGAAAGAATGTCTCGCCATTGTCATTCTCCTCGATGAAATTGTTAATTGTTTCTATGATTTCTTCTCTAACTAAAGGATTTTAGAGTATCATATTGTTTAATTTCCAATTAGTTTTTGATTTGGTTTTCCATGCACCATTACTGAACATTATTGCCTTGTGATCTGAAAAGGCTGCATTTATTATTTCTGCTTTTCTGCATTTGTATGCCATGTTTCTCTGACCTAGTGTATGGTCAATCTTTGTGAATGTGCCATGTGGTGCTGAGAAGAAGGTGTATTCCTTTTTGTCCCTATTTATTTTTCTCCATATGTCTATTAACTCTAATTTTTCTAAGATTTCATTCACTTCTTTTACCTCTTTCTTATTTATTTTTTGATTTGATTTATCTAAATTTGATAATGGTTGGTTTAAGTCTCCCACTAATATGGTTTTACTGTCTATTTCTTCCTTCCATTCTCCTAGTTTCTCCATTAGAAATTTGGGTGCTATGTTATTTGGTGCATACATGTTGATTAGTGATATTTCCTCATTATCTAAAGTCCCTTTTAACAAAATATAATTACCTTCCCTATCCCTTTTGATCAGGTCTATTTTTGCTTTGGCTTTATCAGATATCATGATTGCAACTCCTGCCTTCTTTCAATTAGTTGAGGCCCAGAAGGCCTTACTTCATCCTTTAATTCTAACCTTGTGGGTGTCTAGCCGCCTCATGTGTGTTTCTTGAAGACAATATATGGTAGGGTTTTGGATTCTAACCCATTCTGCGATTCTTCTATGTTTTATAGGTGAGTTCATCCCATTCATGTTCAAAGTTATGATTGTGACTTGTGAATTCTCTGGCATTTTGATATCCTTCCCTAATTCTAACCATTCTTCTTTAGCTCTAACCTTTTAATCCAGTGATTTACTTTAAATCAGTCCCCCTTGTCCAGTCCCTTGATATATTTCCCTTTCTAGCCCCTCCCTTTTTGTTCCCTCCCCCTCCCCCTCTCCTGGCCCTTTTGTTTTCCCTCCCCCCCTTCCCCACCTTGGTTTTCCCTTCTCCCTACCCTTGTTGGGTAAGATAGAATTCAAGATCCCAATGGATCTGGATGTTTTTCCCTCTCAGAGTTGATTTCCCTGAGAGTAAGGTTTAAGTAAAAAGTCTCATCCTCTCCTTCTAATAGGAGTTTTCTTCCCCTCCCCTTCCCATGTGAATCTTTGTGTGAGAAAGATTATTCTATTTGATCTTTCTTTTCCCCCTACTTACACATTACATTTTCCATACATTAATATATATATATATATATATATATATATATATATATATAGATTGATATAAATGTAGTCCTTATAGAAGTGAGTTTGAATAAATGAAAAGATAACAATTTTCTCCTTTTCCCTTTCCATCATATTTACCTTTTCAGGTATTCCATGGTCTTTGTTTTTTGTTATCGAACTTTCCACAGAGCTCTGGTCTTTTCTTTGCAAAAAGTTGGAAATCTTCTATTTTATTGCATGCCCATACTTTCCCTTGGAAGTATTGATGGACAGCAGATTCTTAGTTGAAGGCCCAGCTCTCTTGCCTTTCTGAAGATCATGTTCCATGACTTATGATCATTCAGAGTGGAACTTGCAAGGTCTTGTGTGACCCTGATTGGCTTTCCTTTATATCTAAATTGTCTTTTTCTGGCTTCTTGTAGGATTTTTTCTTTTGCTTGAAAGCTTTGGAATTTGGCAATTACATTCCTGGGGGTTGTCTTTTGGGGATTTAGGGTAGAGGGTGTTCTGTGAGCTCTTTCAGTGGCTGTATTGCCCCCTTGTTCTAGAATCTCTGGGCAATTTTTTTTGATAATATCTTGTATTACGATGTTGCGTTTTCTGTTTATTTCTGGATTTTATGGTAGTCCAATTATTCTTAAATTATTTCTTCTTCCTCTATTTTCTAAGTCTGTCACCTTGTCCGTGAGATATTTTATGTTCTCTTCTAATTTCTTGATCTTTTGGCTTTGCTTTATTGATTCTTCCTCTTTTACCTGCTCGTTGTCTTCCAGTTGCCTAATTCTGACCTTTAAAGCCTGGTTTTTCTTTTCAGTTTGGTCAAACCTGTTTTGTAGTTGCTTGAAATTCTTTTGCATTAATTGACACTTTTCCTGCCAGAAGGCTTCCATTTTTTTGATCATTTTCAATTCAAATTCTTCAAAAGTTTGTGGAGAGTTTCCATTTCCTTTGGAAGGTTTCGGCGCATTTGCTTGTGTTTCCTCTTCTATCTCCTCTGTATTTTGTATTTTTGCTCCATACAATGTGTCCAAAGTTGTCCCCTTCTTGTTTTTCTTGTTCTTTTGAGGCTTTTCTGCTTCTGTGCTGTTTGCCATCTCTATCCGAGTGAGGGGGGGGGGGGGCTGGCTCTTCTGTTATCTGTCTGGTGTTCAGTGGCTTTAGCCCCAGGCAAATTATCTGTCTTCCCCAGGAAACCCGGAGTTGCTGGTGTTTTGGTGTTTCGCTGTTACTACCCTCCTCAGTTCCCTCCCGATGCTTCTCTGTTGCCTTACTTCTATGCTCTGCGCCTGGCTTGACACTTTCAGATGTATTTCAATGCCTTTGCTGGCCAGAGGAGCCTGCACTCTGCTGGTGATAGTATTAACCTCATACTGAGTATGCCCTGAGGTAGG
Organism: Monodelphis domestica; assembly: GCF_027887165.1. NCBI lineage: Eukaryota > Metazoa > Chordata > Mammalia > Didelphimorphia > Didelphidae > Monodelphis > Monodelphis domestica. Next base: position 245,052,957 of record NC_077228.1, on the reverse strand, counting down.
GCTCTTCGGTGAGACTCAGATGGAAGTCTCTGGTCAGGGGGCTACAGGCTCCCCCCATCTGTCTCTGTTTCCCTGCTGTCTGGGTGCCCCCTTGACTGGGTCAGGTTGTTTTGAGGATTCGGCCTTCAGCTCCGAGGCCCTTTTGCCAGCCCTGAGGGTTACTGTTGTTTCTGAGGACCCTGCACTCTGAGGGGGAGGGCCCATGGCTTCCAGGAGCTCTGAGGGCTGGTGATAGGATTAACCTCAGACTGAGTATGCCCTGAGGCAGGGACTTTCAGTGAGACTCAGATGGAAGGATCTGGTCAGGGGGCTACAGGCTCCTCCTGTCTCTCTCTGTTTCCCTGCTGTCTGGGTGCCCCGGCAACTGTCTCAGGTTGTTTTCAGGATGCGGCCTTCAGAATAGCGGCCTTCAGAATAGCTGCCTCCCGAGGCCCTTTTGCCTGCTCTGAGGTTCCTGCTGCTGCCTCGGATTCAGTGCTCTGGGTTGGGGGGATGGGTCCTGGGACCTTCCTTTTGCCTACCTCTTAGATCCAAGTGATCTAGGGTTCCGACTCTTGGGGGGCCGTATCTTTTGATCCAGGTCCAGGAGGAGTGTTTCCGGGGTCTATTCTGTTGTTTGTTTTGAATTTCTGTGCCCTAGGAGCATTCAGTTTGAGATTGGTAAGGAAGGGTTTCTGGAGCTCTGAACTTTAGCTTTCTCTAAGCTGCCATCTTGACCGGAAGTCCCTAGTCTTATTTATTAGTGCAATAGTTCTTTTACTTTCACTTTTATTAATTTCTCCTTTAGTTTTTTAGGATTTTTGATTTAGTTTTTATCTGGGGGGTTTTAATTCGTTCTTTTTCTAATTTTTAAGTTGCAAGGCCAATTCATTGATCTTTGGCCTCTATTTTTGGTTGATACAGGCATTAAAGGATATACATTTTTCTCCCTGAGTACTGCTTAAACTGTATCTCATAGGTTTTGATATGTTGCCTTCTCATTGTCATTCTCTTTAAGGCAGTCTGTAATTGTTTTTATGATTTCTTCTTTGACCCATCAATTTTGAAGAATTAGATTATTTAGTTTCCAAATAATTTTAAATTTGCCTTCCATGGACCCTTGGTAAGTATAGTTTTTATTGTACTAAGATCTGAAAGAGTTGCATTTATTATTTCTGCTTTCCTGTATTTGTTTCCAATAATTCTAAGGCCTAGTACATGGTCAACCTTTGTATATGTACCATGTACTGCTGAGAATAAGATGTATTGCTTTTTATCCCTATTCAGTTTTCTCAAGAAATCTATTAACTCTAAATTTTCTTCCCCCCCCCTTTTTTCCCCCAATTTAAACATTATTTATTTGGTCATTTTCAAACAATATTCCTTGGAAACATAGATCCTTTTCTTTTCCTCTCCCTCCCACCATCCCTCCCTAGCCAATACATGATTCCACTGGGTAGCACATGTGTCCTTGATTCAAACCCATTTCCATGTTGTTGGTATTTGTATTAGGGTGTTCATTTACATGTAGACATGTAAACATTTTGACCCTAATGAATCCTTAAAATTTTGTCTTTCTGGGACTTCCGGGTAAACATGGCTGCAATCTAGACACCACTCGCTTCCCCTCCCCAGCACCGAACAAAATAGACTACCTCAAAAGAGCATAAAAATCACCTTTGGACAAAAGGAGGGACTCTCCAGTACTCCACAGAAATGAAGGTACGTGGGGTTTGAACATTCCCACACTATAAGGAGGAGGAAAAGCTTGCACAAAAACATGAACTGAGCCGCCCCTCCCCCTGACCCCCACCAAACCAGAGTAAGCTATCAGAGAGCTCACTGGGACAGCGAGTGAGTGAGGAGCTTCTCTGTCTGGGGGGGGGGGGCACAACAGGGTCTTTGGGATCTAAAGATTGCAAGGAAATGGCCTCTCAGGTTGTTTTCACAGGAGAATCCTGCGCTGAGCACAAGGGGATGAGGAGCTGAACTCTGGGTGGTTGCAATTAACAGCTGGGAGGAGCTAAACACCTGGGCTGGCTGCCCTGATTGCCTGGGCAGTTGGGCTGAACAAAGGGACCCGTGCTCTAAGAACCCTCGGAGGCTGGGAAGAACTAGTCTGAGGCAACTTAAATTCAAAGAAAACCCGCCCTTATCACCCAGACCCCAGACCAAAAAAAGAAAGTGTCATAAAACCACTAAAGGGATGGCTCACATGTCCCAAAATCAAGCCTCCAAGAAGAAAGGGGGAAAAAAAGTGACTTGATACTGTAAACCTTAAAATTTCTTAGACTTGTGAATGTTGGAAATTTCACCATTGGAAGGTTTCATGCTTATAGGGAATTTCCTACTGATAGTGGGAACTCTATTGGAATGTGAACCCCATTGGCATGGGAGGTTCCTTCTCCTCCCTACTTGGGACTGCTTTAGGACAGAAACCTTTTGCTGAACAATGGAAAGGGCTTTGACCTATGCTTAAGCATAGAACAGGAAGTTCTTTGAGTCATGATTGATTTTAGAATTGATACAATAGAGATACTTGGAATGACAGAACCAGGTCTTAGAACTTCCAATCTCCACCCTACTCAGGGTAACAAGATTTAGGAAGGGCTGCAGCAAAGGATCAAGATTTAATTATTTGAGAGTATGACCTTCAACAGACATGTGCAAAGCCACAGAACTCTGGGTGGTCCTGGGTTAAGCTAGAGCCACCATTAGCACAGGGAAGACATGGACAGTGATTGGTAGATGTGAGAACTGAGGGGAGGCAACTTGGATGGTTTCATTAAAGATAACGGGGTCTGAGGACTGGGAGAGGTTGGAGAGGTTTTGCTCTGAGAGGTTGTGCTCTGTGAAGCTTGCTCTGAAGGAAGCTGGAGGTGGAGGCCCCTGAGACTGTTTCTCCATTTTGGCCAAATGAGTGATAGGGACTAATCTCTTTTCTTTGCCCCAGCTATCTAAGGGCTTGGGCCTTTGGCCCAGCCTAAGCAGAGGGGGTATTTAAGCCCTATTCCCTTCTCTCCCCTTTCTCTCTCTCTCTCTCTCTCTCTCTCTCTCTCTCTCTCTCTCTCTCTCTCTCTCTCTCTAACTCTCTCTCTCTCTAATACCTTTCTTCCTCCTGTTTCTAATTAAAAACTCCATAAAAGGTTGACTGCTAACTTGAGTTTCATTTAGTAATTACATAGCTGAATTCCTTGGCGACCTTAAGTTAATATATATCAGTCTTTTAAAGTAATTTCCTTGTCACAATACTCACAAGGTTAGAATTAAAGAATGGAGTAAGACCTTTTGGGCCTCAACTGATAGAAAGAAGGCAGGAGTTGCAATCATGATAGCTGACAAAGCTAAAGCAAAAATAGACCAGATCAAAAGGTATAGGGAAGGTAAATATATTCTGTTAAAAGGGAGTACACCTACACCAAGATAAATTCAAAATGGATGAATGACTTGAACATAAAGAAGGAAACTCTAAGAAAATTAGGCGAACACAGAATAGTATACATGTCAGACCTTTGGGAAGGGAAATACTTCAAAACCAAGCAAGAATTAGAAAGAATTACAAAATGCAAAATAAATAATCTGGATTACATCAAATTAAAAAGTTTTTGTACAAACAAAACCAATGTAACCAAAATCAGAAGGGTAGCAACAAATTGGGAAACAATCTTCATAAAAACCTCTGACAAAGGTTTAATTACTAAAATTTATAAAGAACTAAATCAATTGTACAAAAAATCAAGCCATTCTCCAATTGACAAATGGGCAAGGGACATGAACAGGCAATTCTCAGCCAAAGAAATCAAAACTATTAATAAGCACATGAAAAAGTGCTCTACATCTCTTATAATCAGAGAGATGCAAATGAAAACAACTCTGAGGTATCATCTCACACCTAGCAGATTGGCTAACATGACAGCTATGCAAAGTAATGAATGCTGGAGGGGATGTGGCAAAGTGGGGACATTAATTCATTGCTGGTGGAGTTGTGAATTGATCCAACCATTCTGGAGGGCAATTTGGAACTATGTCCAAAGGGCGATAAAAGACTGTCTTCCCTTTGATCCAGCCATAGCACTGCTGGGCTTGTACCCCAAAGAGATAATGGACAAAAAGACTTGTACAAAAATATTCATAGCTGCTCTCTTTGTGGTGGCCAAAAATTGGAAAACGAGGGGATGCCCTTCAATTGGGGAATGGCTGAACAAATTGTGGTATATGTTGGTGATGGAATACTATTGTGCTAAAAGGAATAATAAAGTGGAGGAATTCCATGGAGACTGGAACAACCTCCAGGAAGTGATGCAGAGCGAAAGGAGCAGAACCAGGAAAACATTATACACAGAGACTGATACATTGTGGTACAATCGAAGGTGATGGACTTCTCCATTAGTATCAATGCAATTTCCCTGAACAATCTGCAGGGATCTAAAAAAAAATACTACCCACAAGCAGAGGATAAACTGTGGGAGTAAAAACACCGCTGAAAAGCAATTGCTTGACTACAGGGTTGGAGGAGATAAGACTGAGGAGAGACTCTAAATGAACACTATAATGCAAACTCCAACAACAGGGAAATGGGTTCGAGTCAAGAACACATGTGATAACCAGTGGAATCATGCGTCGGCTATGGGAGAGGGAAAGGCGGGGGGGGGGGGGAGGGGAGGGGAGGAAAAGAAAACGATCTTTGTTTCCAGTGAATAATGTATGAAAACGACCAAATAAAATAATATTAAAATAAAAAAAGGGGGGGAGTATAGACAATGAGGATTATCACTAATCAACAAGTATGCACCAAATGGTATAGCACCCAAATTTCTAATGAAGAAACTAGGAGAATTGAAGGAGGAAATAGACAGTAAAACCATATTAGTGGGAGACTTGAACCAACCACTATTAAATTTAGATAAATCAAACCAAAAAATAAATAAGAGAGGTAAAAGATACGAATAAAATCTTAGAAAAATTAGAATAAATAGACATATGGAGAAAAATAAATAGGGAGAAAAAGGAATACACCTTCTTCTCAGCACCACATGGCACATTCACAAAGGTAGATCATACACTAGGTCACAGAAACATGGTACTCAAATGCAGAAAAGCAGAAATAATAAATGCAACCTTTTCAGAACATAAAGCAATAAAAATACTGATCAGAAAGGGTACATGGAGAGCCAAATAAAAAATTAATTGGAAATTAAATAATATGATACTCCAAAATCAGTTAGTTAGAGAAGAAATCATAGAAACAATTAATAATTTCATTGAGGAAAATGAAAATTGTGAGACATCCTTTCAAACCTTACGGGATGCAGCCAAAGTAGTACTCAGAGGAAAATTCATATCCTTGAGTTCATGTATTAACAAATTAGGGAGGGCAGAGATCAAGGAATTAGAAATACAAATCAAAAAACTTGAAAGCGAACAAATTAGAAACCCCAAGAAGAAAGCCAAAATAGAATATTCATTTCATTAAGGGAGAAATTAATAAAATCGAAAGTGATAGAACTATTGCACTAATAAACAAGAAAAGAAGCTGGTACTTTGAAAAAACAGACAAAATAGACAAAGTACTGGTCAATCTAATTAAAAAAAAAGGAAAGAAGAAAGGCAAATTAACAGTATCAAAGATGAGAAGAAGGACCTCACCTCCAAGAATAGGAAATTAAGGCAATCATTAAAAACTACTTTGCCCAACTATATGGCAATAAATATACCAATCTAGGTGATATGGATGAATATTTACAAAAATATGAATTGCCTAGACTAACAGAAGAAGAAATTCTTAAATAATCCCATATCAGAAAAAGAAATCCAAAAGGCCATCAAAGAATTCCCTAAGAAAAAATCCCCAGGGCCTGGTGGATTCACAAGTGAATTCTATCAAACATTCAAAGAACAGCTAATCCCAATACTATACAAACTATTTGACATAATAAGAAAAGAGTGAGTTCTACCAAATTCCTTTTATGTCACAAACATGGTACTGATACCAAAGCCAGGCAGGTCAAAAATGGAGAAAGAAAATTACAGACCAATCTCCCTAATGAATATAGATGCAAAAATCTTAAATATGATACTAGCAAAGACTCCAGCAAGTGATCAGGAGGGTCATTCACTATGATCAAGTAGGATTTACACCAGGAATGCAGAGCTGGTTCAATATTAGGAAAAACATCCACATAATTGACCATATTAACAAACAAACAGACAAAATCACATGATTATCTCAATAGATGCAAAAAAAATCCGTTGATAAAATAAAACACCCATTCCTATTAAAAACACTAGAAAGCATAGGAATAGAAGGGTCGTTCCTAAAAATAATAAACAGTATATATCTAAAACCATCAACTAACATCATCTGTAATGGGGATAAACTAGATGCATTCCCAATAAGATCAGGAGTGAAACAAGGATGCCTATTATCACATTTATTATTTGACATTGTACTAGAAACACTAGCAGTAGCAATTAGAGAAGAAAAAGAAATTGAACGTATTAAAATTGGCAATGAGGAGACCAAGTTATCACTCTTTGCAGATGACATGATGGTCTACTTAAAGAATCTTAGAGATTCAACCAAAACGCTAATTGAAATAATCAACAACTTTAGCAAAGTTACAGGATACCAAATAAACCCACATAAGTCATCAGCTTTTCTATATATCTCCAACACAGCTCAGCAGCAAGAACTAGAAAGAGAAATCCCATTCAAAATTACCTTAGACAAAATAAAATACTTAGGAATATATCTCCCGAGACAAACACAGGAACTTTATGAACACAACTACAAAATAGTCTCTCCACACAACTAAAACTAGAGTTGATCAATTGGAAAATCATTAACTGCTCATGGGTAGGAAGAGCCAATATAACAAAAATGACCATCCTAACCAAGCTTATTTATCTATTTAGTGCTATACCCATTGAACTTCCAAAAATTTTTTTTACTTAGAAAAAATCATAACAAATTTCATTTGGAAGAACAAAGGGTGAAAGATATCCAGGGAAATAATGAAAAAAAAAATACAAAGAAGGTGGCCTTGCAGTCCCAGACCGCAGACTATATTATAAAGCAGCGATCATCAAAACAATTTGGAACTGGCTAAGAGACAGAAAGTAGGATCAGTGGAATAGACTTGGGGCAAATGACCTCAGCAAGACAGTACATGATAAACCCAAAGATACCAGCTCTTGGGACGAAAATCCACTATTCGATAAAAACTGTTGTGAAAATTGGAAGACAGTGTGGGAGAGATTAGGTTTGGATCAACACCTCACACCCTACACCAAGATAAATTCAAAAATGGGTGAATGACTTGAACATAAAGAAGGAAACTATAAGTAAATTAGGCAAACACAGAATAGTATACATGTCAGACCTTTGGGAAGGGAAACACTTTAAAACCAAGCAAGACTTAGAAAGAGGCTCAAAATGTAAAATAAATAATTTTGACTACATCAAATTAAAAAGCTTTAGTACAAACAAAACCAATGTATCTAACATCAGAATGGAAGCAACAAATTGGGAAACAATCTTCATAAAAACCTCTGATAAAGGTTTAATTACTCAAATTTACAAAGAGCTACATCAATCGTATAAAAAACCAAGCCATTCTCCAGTTGATAAATGGGCAAGGGACATGAACAGTCAGTTCTCAGCCAAAGAAATCAAAACTATTAACAAGCACATGAAAATGTGTTCTACATCTCTTATAATCAGAGAGATGCAAATTAAAACAACCCTGACATATCACCTCACATCTAGCAGATTGGCTAACATGACAGCAAAGGAATGTAATGAATACTGGAGGGGATGTGAAAGTGTAGGGACATTAATTCATTGCTGGTGGATTTGCGAATTGATCCAACCATTCTGGAGGGCAATTTGAAACTATGCCCAAAAGTTGATAAGAGACTGTCTGCCCTTTGATCCAGCTATAGCACTGCTGGGTTTTTACCCCAAAGAGACAATAAGTAAAAAGACTTGAACAAGGATATTCATAGCTGCACTCTTTGTGGTGGCCAAAAATTGGAAAATGAGGGGATGCCCTTCAATTGGGGAATGGCTGAACAAATTGTGGTATATATTGTTGATGGAATACTATTGTGCTAAAAGGAATAATAAAGTGGAGGAATTCCACGGAGACTGGAATGACCTCCAACAAGTGATGCAGTGTGAAAGGAGCAGAACCAGGAAAACATTATACACAGAGACTGATACACTGTGGTACAATCAAACGTAATGGACTTCTCCATTAGGGTCAATGCAATGTCCCTGATCATTCTGCAGGGATCTAAAAAACACTATCTACAAGCAGAGGATAAACTATGGGAGTATTAGCACTGAGGAAAAGCAACTGCTTGACTACAGGGGGGAAGGGGATACAACTGAGGACAGACTCCAATTGAACACTCTAATGCAAATACCAACAACATGGAAATGGGTTCGAACCAAGAACACATGTGATACCCAGTGGAATCGTGCACCGGCTGGCAGAGGTGGGGGGAAGCGGGTGGGGGGGAGGAAAAGAACATGGTCTTTGTTTCCACTGAATAATGTTTAGAAATGACCAAATAAAATAATGTTTAAAGTGAAAAAAATTTTCTTTCTTATTTACCTTTTTGGGCTTCCTTGTGTCTCATGTTTTCACTTCAAATTTTTTGTTTAGTTTTGGTTTATTCTTCAGAAGTGCTTGGAAATCTATCTTATTGAATGACCATTCCCCCCTGAAAGAATACACTCAGTTTTGTGTTGGATAGGTGACTCTGTATTGTAAACCCAAATCTTTTGCCTTCCTTTAGATCATATTCCTTGCCTTTTGATCCTTTAATATAAAAGCTGCTAGGTCCTGTGTCATCCTGATTGTAGCTCCATGGTATTTGAGTAGTTTCTTTCTAGTTGACTGAAGGAGTTTTTCCTTGGTTTGGTGGCTTTTGAAGTTGACTATCACATTCCTGGAAGTTGTCAACTGAGGATTTCTTTCTGGAGGCAATCTGAATTCTTTCAATTTCAATTTTATTTTCTTTTTAGAGAATCAATCTTTGATAATTTCTTGTAATATGATGTCCAAGGTTTTTTCTTGATCATGGGTTTCAGGTAGTCCAATAATTCTCAGATTGTCTCTCCAAGATCTGCTTTCTAGGTCAGTTGTTTTTTTAATAAAATATTTCATGTTTTCCTCTGTTTTTTAATTTTTGTAATTCTGCTTTATTTTTTCTTAATTTCTCATGAAATCATTAGTTGCTAAATGGTCAATTCTGATGGTTGAGTCCCATTTTTCCTCTGTCAGTTTTTGTTCTCCTTTTTCAATTGACCTGTTTCATCACTTTCATTTCTCTTTCCCACTTTCCCTCTGCCTCTCTTAATTGTTTTTTGACGTCTTTCAGAATCTGTGTCCAATCCATATTTTTCTTTTGGCCTTTCTCTGTATTTCCTTTGCTTTCATTATCCCCTTCTGTGTCTGCGACTTACTCTTTGTCTCCATAAAAAACTCTATAGAATTAGATGCTTTTTTTTTGGTTTGCTCATTTTTTCTATCTAATTATAGGTAGACTGTTTTCTGGGAAGCTAAGATACCAACTTAAACTTCAGTCCTTCCTTGATGCTATTTTCACCTTATTTTTGGGTTGTTACTAGTTTACCAGATGGTCTGATGGCTGAGAGCTCTGAGAGCCCCCTCAGTTATAAGGGGTATTAACCCTTATTGATTATTGGTATTAGTATGGGTATACCTGTGACACTGGTTTGGACAGGCTCTTGAGGTTGACTTGAGTATGAGGAAAATGGCTGCTTGAGTAGCTAAACAGAAACTACTACTTAGGCCAGTTATATTAAAAAAAAACTATTTTAACTATCAATAATTATAAAAAAGGAAAGTAAGTGCTAATAAGAGATTCCCTACTAACTAATAAATCTACATAAATTTCCCACCAAACCTTTCCCTCATGGGAATGCTTTGTGACCACCAAGAGTGATCCTCCTTATAGTACTCTGCCTAATTAAATTCCCCAAATCTATCTTACTATCCTTACTGTATTTAAAAATGGAATATAAATTTTATAAAAAATGAGAAATGGTTGGATTTCTTTCTGCCACTCAGATGTAGGTTTTCAGGCTGTCAGAAGTCCTTTCACTGACACTCTCACACTGTCTTGCTCTCTATTGCCACCAACTGGTGATAACGGAGGAACTGTACCACAATCTCCTCTTCTTTTTACTTGGATGGTTTTCAAGTAGCAAAATATCACCAAATCTTTTGACTTTCAGAGAAAAACTCCTTGGACCACCTTCCTTGAACCAGGACAGCCCAAAAAGTCAGTCGTTGATCCATCAGTCTTTCCCAAGACTTCTAGGGAATATTCTCTACCTTCCAGAATTCTATTGTGGCTTAAATAAATCCACCTTTGAAATTCATTTCTCTATTTACCTATTGAAAATCTTATCAGGGGCAGCTAGGTAGCTAAGTGGATTGAGAGCCAGGCCTAGAGACGGGAGGTCCTAGGTTCAAATCTGTTCTCAGACACTTCCCAGCTGTCTGACCCTGGGCAAGTCACTTGACCCCATTGCCTTACCACTCTTCTGCCATTGACTCCAAGATGTAAGGTAAGGGTTTAACAAAAAAAAGAAAATCTTATCAAGAAATGTTGTTCATCAACCCTATTTCCTAACTCTTAATTAATGAATATCCTATTATACTTCTCCCTGTTGATTTAATTGACCCTTGAGATGATGATAGCTTAAAGACTTTCCTCAGGCTTGGGTGTAACTTCTTGATCTCAGTCTGAACTTGATCAGGACCAGGCAAGCTCAAGTTTTTGGTCTCCCTGTGTTCTTGATTCAATCAGGCACACCCCTGATTTCTCTGGCTTGGAGTTTTGGTCTTAGTTTGGGGCAAAAAGATCTGAGGGGGCGGGGGAGGTGAAATAGAATAAGTAAACTAAAGGGAACTTTTACTTGTTGAACTAGAGAGAATAAACTGAGGGGAACCTGTTTCCTCTTACAATGACTGCTGTTCTCTGGCTGGCTATGTCTAGAGAGGCCTGCTAATGGGTCCTGAGGCTGCTTATTTGTAATGGAGGTAGGAATAAGAAATGCTGAGGGATGCCACAAAGGGATACTGGCCCACAGGGATGCTGGTACACAGAGGACTGCTCTGGGGTTTACTCTGGGATTTGCCTGCTGATCCCTACCAATAGCTGATAGATCAATCTATTTCTTAACCTCCTTTCTCCCTCACTCCCTCCCTTAACCAACCCTCTCCACCCAGTTCATCTTGAAGCCTTTGGCTCCTTCCCTCCCCACTTGAGTAAACTATAAAGAGTTTCTTTTCCTTTCCTTTTTCAAGTCAAGGGATTTATTGGGATAACAGGATGGGAAACTGAGGTAAGAGGGATGAGGATTTCCCTAATCTAAATGAGGTAAAATTGAGGGTTTGAGAAGACACAAGTGTGACTCTCAGTTAGGGAGATGGAGGACAACAGCCTTTTAAGATCTTTTTTTCTTCTTCACAAGAAATCAGCAAGGTCTCTCAGCTTAACCCCAGAAAGAAAACAAAGTTCAAACTCTCTAAGTTTTCTTCTGGCCAGCTCAACTCTCAAATGCACCACCAACTCAAAAGCCAAGTTTCTTTTTCTTATTAGCTTCAACTTCCCAGAGTCAGAGAGACATAGACCAAGTCCAAAAAGCCAAGTTTCTCGTCTCCATGTGAACTTCAACTGCTCAGAGCCAGAGAAACCCCAAAAACCAAGTCTTTCAGCCAGCTTCAAACCTCCAGGGAGAGAGAGTGACTTCCAGTCAGAGACAAAGTCCCCTCCCCCCTGTCAGCTCAAACTGCCACCAACTGGGAACATTCTGTTGGAACCCTGGTTCTTGCATCTTGGTCCACAATTCCTGCAAAACCTCTCTCTCTTCATGTCTCTATCACAGAGGCCTCCCCCTGAGAACTGTGTTCTCACCCCAAACTGTGGATTATGTCTTCATCCCAAGCCCAGATTGGGATTCCTGGCCCTGGGCCCACACAGATCATCCCCCCTTCAGCCCAGATTGTCCTGGGTTGGAACTTCTCCACATTTGAAATTTCAAGGGGTGTGAGTTGTCTTGGACCACTATTTGCCCAGGAAGATTCTCAGGATCTGAATGTTAGATTGGGCTGAAGTTCAGAAACTGTAACAGCATATGTGGAGAAATGGAGAGAGGGCGGAATTGTGGTTTGCTCTTGGCTAGCTCTTCACTTGCTGCTATGCCTCCTGCTGGCTCTGCTCTCCTTTCTCCTCAGTTCTCCAGATGGTCTCTGCCTACCTTTGTTATTTTTTTAACGTTGTTTCCCTTTATCTCCTTGTTGGTTCTTTCACTCCTGTATTCATTTTGTGGCTATATTTTATTCTTGGTCAGAGAAGATTTTTGTGGTGAAAAGGAGCTCTGGCTCTAGTTACTCTTCCATCTTGACTTCACTGTCAGAAGCCTATACCTCTTCTTCCATTTGTAGCCAAACTCCTTGAAAAGGCTATCTACAATAGGTGCTTCTATGCTTTCTCTTCTCACTCTTAATTCTTTTTAATCTGGCTTTCAATTTCATCATTCTATTCAAAATGTTCTCTCCAAATTTATAAATGATTTGTTAATTGTCAAATCCATGGCTTTTTCTCAGTCCTCATTCTTCATGACCTTCGATACTTTTGAACATCCTCTTCTATTTGATACTGTCTTCTATCTTGGCTCTCCCATCTATTTAACAACTTCATTTCAATCTCCTTGGCTGGATCCTCTAGTAAGTTATACCCTCTAACCCTGGGTGTCCCACAAGATTCTGACCTGGGTTCTCTTCTTTTGCTTCTCTATACTGATTTATTTGGTGATCCCATATGTTCTTATGGATTTAATGAGCACATCTATATTGATGACTCTCAAATCTATTTATCCTGCTCCAATCTTTGTTCTGATTTCCACTCTTACATTTCCAGTATCTAAAACTGTATATTCATTAGACATCTTAAACATATGTACAAACTGAATTCATTATCTTGCCTTCTCAACAGTAACCTCCCAGCTATAATGTAGAAGATAACACCATTCTAGTCTTTCAGACTCACAATCTACTGTCATTCTTGATGCCTCACTATCTCTCATTTTGTATATCCAAATGTTTCTTAGATTTTTTGATTTCCTATTGAGGTCTCCTTTGTAACAGCTCCAAAAACTATCCCTTTCTCTCATACAATATTGTCACTATAGGCCTTCATCACCTCACATGGAATATTGTAATGGCTTGCTGTTGAGTCTTCTGCCTCAAATCTATTCTTATTTTAATTCATCATGGCTGAATGCAGCCACCAAAGTGACATTCCTAAAATACAGGTCTGACCATGTTACCTCTCTACTCCAGTATCTCCCTTTTGCTTTCATGATCAAATACAAAATGCTCTGGCATTTCAAGCCCTTCCACTTTTCCAATCTCTTTATACCTTACTCCTCAACACATACTCTTTGATCCAATGACACTGGCTTGAGTATTCCACAAACAAGACACTTCATGTTTCAGCTCTGGTCATTTTCTCTGACTGTTTTGCCTCCCTGACACTTTTCTTTTTTGTCTCCATTTATTTGCTTCCCTATCTTCTTTTAAGTATTAACTAAAAGAGCATTTTCTAACCATTGTGGAAAGCAATTTGTAACCATGCCAAAAAGACCATAAAACCCTTGACTTATCAATACACTACTAGATGTGTATGCCTAAGAGATCAAAGATAGGGGGAAAGGACCAAATTGTATTTAAAAAATAATTATAGAGGCTCTTTTTGTGGCAGCAACGAATTGGAAACTGAAGGGATGTCTATCAATTGATGAATGGCTGAACAAGTTGTGGTATAGGACTGTAATGGAATACTCTTGTGCCATAAGAAATGACAAAGATAACAATCACACCCAGACACAAAAACTGGAAAGACATATGAAGTGATACAAAATGAAATGAGCAGAACCAGAAGAATGTTGTACGCAGTAATAGCAATAACATACAATCATCAACTGTGAATGACAACTAATAGCAGCAATTTAAGGCTCCAAATGACTTATGAAGGACTTCTTATATAAGCAATGTGTGTTTTCTTTTTCAACATAATGAATATGGAAATGTGTGTTGCATGACAGTACATATATAATATATATCATATTATCTGCCCTCTTGGGGAATGAGGGGAGGGAGTGAGGAAAAGACTTGGATCACAAAATGTCAGAAAGCAATTTTTAAAAATTCTATCTGCATAAAATAAATATAAAATAAAACTTAAAAATATAATTTAAACAAAACAGAAAAATCGTCCTCTTTAGGAAGCCCTTCCCAATCTCTTTTAATTCTAGTGCCTTTGCTTTCCTATTTTTCCACTATACAGAGTATACATATTTGTTTGCTTGTTTGTTGTAAGATTTTGAATCACTTGAGGGCAGGTACTTCCTTTTGTCTCTTTCTTTTTCCTAGCATTTAGAATAACAACTGACACAGTAAATCCTTAATAAATTCTTTCTGAGAGAGAGGGAAGGCGAGAATAATGTCCATATGATTTACTTACTTTTCTAACAATGTAAACATTTCACCATACTTTTGGAACATCTCTTTACTTTCAGTGGACTCCATATAGCTAGTAACAATAAAAAACAAAAAGAAACAATATAGGATTAATGAACTTGAAATAATGTTAGTAGAGGAAATAATTGCTTTAATTATTAATGGATTTAAAAAATGTTCCAAATAAGTTAGCTCCTCATCTGTATATCCAGATGACTACTACAGAAGTTTTGTGGTTTGGTGGTGGTTCAGATTCTTCTAAGTTAACAGTTTACTCTAATTTCAGTTCCCAACAGAAAGTCTAAGGAGGGAAGCAAACCCATGTCTCAGACTAAAATATTTATTACATAGAAAATTTAGTCATGCAGACTTCAATAGACCTATCAATCAACAAATGCATAAAGGAAAATTACAAATATATAGCACTGTAAAGTTTGCTATAGCATTTCATTTAAGACAACCCATGTCAGGTAAGTGCACAAATATTATCCCCATTTTACAGATAAAGAAACTGAAGTTCATGAAAGTTAAAAGAGTTACTCATCTACGTGTCTGAACTGGGCTTTGAATCAGGTCTCTTTTCTATGTTGATGGGAAAATGGAGGGGAAAAAGTAGGGAAAGGAAGGGAAGGTAGCCAGGGGTCCCTTTCTGCTCAGTAGTCCAATAATGAAATTGACCAGGCTTTTCCTTCTGGCCTATAATTATGGTAGGGATTTAAATTAAAATTGAGTCAGACTTCATAGATCTTTAGATAGGTTTATTTTTGCTCTGAAAATAAAGGTCTGGAAAGTTAAGGAAAATTAGATCTCCCACAGGTATACAGAGACCAAAGGCAATCTAACCCAGGGCAAGGATGTTCTCTAAAAAATGCACCAAAACTCCCACTTCTCTCTTCTTTTTATATTGTCTCAGACACCTCCCACAAAGGAAGTGGGAGGTGTCTGAGGAAGCTGAGGTAGAGGGTCCTAGGAGATGTAGTCTCCCAAGGCTCAGAGTCATTTTAAAACATATATCCCCCCCCCCCCCCCGTGATTCTGATTCGTTGGGAGACTAGTCTCCTCAGTGGATCAAAACAAATAAATTTACAATCACAATAAAATATACATCAATACAAGGGGAAAATGGCAACAATTTTGACAACAAAATAAAAATAAATATTTGGCACTTTTTTACAAAGAAATCAGGGGGCAGTCCCCTTTTTCACAACTATATTATGATTTTTTTAACCAAATCAAGTGAATTTTTTAAACAAAAACAAATGAAATTTTTAAACCCCCAAAAGTTCAATATTGTGCATCCAGGATTTTTCTCAGGATCCTCTGGAGTAGTGTGCAGTTTCCATTTGGTCTATCCATATGGATTCTGGGAGGGAGCACATTTTTTTTCCTAAAATGAGTTTTCACTTGAAATAAAACACATTCTCCCCTGAGGAGGATATAAAGAAAAACATAAATCACCCAGGGAAGACATGTCTGAGGCATGAGGCATATGAATCACTGCCAATTAAATTTTTCCTCTGAATGTAAATAGTGGTTTTTCTCATAGATTTCTCCAAGTTGTTCAGGATCACTGCATTGCCACTAATGAAGCAGTCTATTACATTTCATTGTACCATAGTTTGTCAGTCTCTGTGTACAATGTTCTCCTGGTTCTGCTCCTCTCACTCTGCATCAATTCCTGTAGGTTGTTCCAGTCTCCATGGAATTCCTCCATTTCATTATTCTTTTGAGCACAATAGTATTCCCTCACCAACATATACCACAATTTGTTCAGCCATTCCCCAATTGAAGAGCATCTCCTCATTTCCAATTTTTTGCCACCACAAAGAGAGCAGCTATGAATATTCTCGTACAAATCTTTTTCCTTATTATCTCTTTGAGGTACAAACCCAGCACTGCTATGGATGAATCAAAGGGCAGACAGTCTTATAGCGCCCTTTGGGCCTAGTTCCAAATTGCCCTCCAGAATGGTGGATCAATTCACAACTCCACCAGCAATGAATTAATGTCCCAACTTTGCTAAATCCCCTCTAGCATTCATTACTTTCTGTTGCTGTCATGTTAGCCAATCTGCTAGGTGTGAGGTGATACCTCAGTGTTGTTTTGATTTCCATTTCTCTGATTTTAAGAGATTTAGAACACTTTTTTTTTCATGTGCTTATTAATAGTTTTTATTTCTTTAACTGAAAATTGCCTATTCATGTCCCTTGCCCATCTATCAATTGGAGAATGGAGTGATTTTTTTGTATAATTGGTTTAGTTCTTTATAAATTTGAGTAATTAGACCTTTGTCAGAGGTTTTTGTAATGAAGATTGTTTCCCAATTTGTTACTTTCCTTCTAATTTTGGTTGCATTGGTTTTGTTTGTACACAATTTTTTAATTCGATGTAATTTAAATTATTGATTTTGCATTTTGTGACTCTTTCTAAGTCTTGCTTGGTTTTAAAGTCTTTCCCTTCCCAAAAGTCTGACATGTATACTATTCCGTGTTCACTTAATTTGCTTATATCTTTCTTCTTTATATTCAGGTCATTCACCCATTCTGAGTTTATCTTGGTGTAGGGTGTGAGATGTTGATCCAAACCTAATCTCTCCCATAATACTGTATTACAATTTTCCCAGCAGTTTTTATCAAATAGTGGATTTTTGTTCCAAAAGCTGGGATCTTTGGGCTTATCATAGACTATCTTGCTGAGGTCATTTATCCCATCTATCCCACTGATCCTCCTTTCCGTCTCTTAGCCAGTACCAAATTGTTTTGATGGCCACTGCCTTAGAGCATAGTTTCATATCTGGGACTGCAAGTCCTCCTTCCTTTGCATTTTTTCATAATTTCCCTAGATATCTTTGATCTTTTGTTCTTCCAAATGAACTTTGTTATGTGTTTTTTTTTCTAATTCTGTAAAGAAGTTTTTTTGGCAGTTCAATGGGTATGTCACTAAATAAGTAAATTAATTTGGGTAGGATTGTCATTTTTATTATGTTAGCTCATCCTACCTATGAGTAATCAATGTTTTTCCAATTGTTTAGATCTAGTTTTAATTGTGTGGAGAGTGTTTTGTAGTTGCATTCATATAGTTCCTGTGCATGTCTCAACAGATAGATTCCTAAGTATTTTATATTGTCTCAGGTGACTTTAAATGGAATTTCTCTTTCTAATTCTTCCTGCTGAGATGGGTTGGAGATTTATAGAAATGCTGATGACTTATGCAGGTTTATTTTGTATCCTGCAACTTTACTTAAGTTGTTGATTATTTCTACTAGCTTTTTGGTTGATTCTCTAGGACTCTTAAAGTAGACCATCGTATCATTTGCAAAGAGTGATAACTTGGTCTCCTCATTGCATATTTTAATACCTTCAATTTATTTTGCTTTTCTAATCACTAATACTAGCGTGAGGTGATAATGGGCATTCCCCATTGCAGATGATGCTTGCTGATGGTTTTACATATATACTGTTTATTATAATTAGGAAAGGCCCTTCTATTCCTATACTTTCTAGTGATTTCAATTAGGAATGAGTGTTGTATTTTATCAAAGGCTTTATCTGCATCTATTGATATGATCATGTGATTTTTTTTTGTTTACTTGTTAATATGGTCGATTATGTAGATGGTTTTCCTAATATTGAACCATCCTTGAATTCCTGGTATAAATCCTACCTGGTCATGGTGAATAATCCTCATGATGACCTGAGGGAATCTTTTTGCTAGAATCCTGTTGAAGATTTTTGCATCTGTATTTCTTGAGGAAATTAGTCTGTATTTTTTTTCTCTGTTTTTGACCTGCCTGACTTTGGAATCAGAAGCATATTTGTGTCATAAAATGAATTTGGTAGAAATCCTTCTTTGTTTATTCTGTCAAATAGTTTGTATATTGTGATTACTTGTTCTTTGAATGTTTGATAGAATTCATTTGTGAATCCATCTGGACCTGGAAATTTTTCTTAGGCAGTCTTTGATGGCTTGTTCAATTTTTTTTCTGATATGATTCATCCAGATTACCTAGATTGCTCATTTGCTGCCATACAGTTGGGTATAATAGTTTTTAATGATTGCCTTAATTTACTCTTCATTAGAGGTGAGGTCTCCCTTTTCATCTTGGATAATGTCAATTTGGTTTTCTTCTTTCCTTTTAAAAATTAGATTGACCAGTACTTTGTCTATTTTATTTGTTTTTTCAAAGTACCAGCTTCTAGTCTTATTTGTTAAATGAATAGTTTTTTGACTTTCAATTTTATTAATTTCTCCTTTGATTTTTAGGATCCCTAATTTAGTCTTCATCTGAGGATTTTTATTTTGTTAACTACTTTACTGTTTTTTAATTTGCATGCCCAATTCATTGAACTCTGCCCTCTCTAGTTTCTTAATATAGGAACTCAAGGATATAAATTTCCCCGAGTATTACTTTGGGTGCATCCCATAGGTTTTGAAAGGACGTCTTATCATTGTCATTTTTTCAATGAAATTATTGTTTCTATGATTTGCTCTTTAACTAACGAGTTTTGGAAAATAATATTGTTCAATTTCCAATTAATTTTTGACTTGCATCTCCATGTACACTTACTATTATTTTCATTTCATTGTGATCTAAGGTTGCATTTATTATTTCTGCTCTTTTGCACTTGCTTGCAATGCTTTCATGCCCTAATACATGGTCAAGTTTTGTGAATGTACCATGTGCTGCTGAAAAGAAGGCATATTTCTTTTTGTCCCTATTTATTTTTCTTCACATATCTACTACTTCTAATTTTTCTGAAATTTCATTCACTTCTCTCACCTCTTTCTTATTTATTTTTTGGTTTAATTTACCTCATTCAGATAGAGGAAGGTTCAGGTCTCCCACTAGTATAGTTTTTTCTATCTATTTAATCCTTGAGCTCCACTAGTTTCTCCTTTAGAAATTTGGATGCTATGTCATTTGGTGCATACATGTCGAGTACTGATATTTTCTCATTGTCTATATACTGCCTTTTATCAGGATATAATTACCTTCCCTATCTCTTTTAACTAGATTTATTTTTACTTTGGCTTTGTCAGATATCATGATTGCGACTCCTGCCTTCTTTTTATCAGTTGTTGCCCAATAGATTTAGTTCCATCCTCTTACTTTCACCCTATGCATATCTACCTTCCTCATGTGTTTCTTGTAGACAGCATATGGTAGGGTTTTGAATTCTAATCCACTCTGCTATTCGCTTGCATTTTATGGGTGACTTTATTCCATTCACATTCAGAGTTATGATTACCAGCTGTGTATTTCCCAGCATTTTGATTTCTTCTCCTAGTGCTGCCTTTTCTCCTTTCACTATTTCCTTCTAAACCAATGTTTGTTTTTAATCAGTCCCCCTAGTTCTCACCCTTATTGTACTTCCTGTTCTATCCCCCTCCCTTGTTGTTCCCCCCTTATTTTCTTTGCAGTCTTTTTAAACTACCCCCACACTCTCCCTCTCTTATACTGCTTCCCTCCCCACCAGACCGTTTGTTATCCTTCTACTTCCCTATAGGGCACAAATATATTTCTCTGCCCCAATGGCTTGGATTGTTCTTCCCTCTTTGAGCCAATTTCAGTGCACATAAGAGTTGAGTATTTACTATTTCCAACCTCTTTACCCTTCTAGTGTATTGATGTTTCCCCTCCTCCTGCCAGGAGCTTCTTTGTGACATATAAATTTACCCCATTTTGTTTCTTTTCTCATTTCTTCAAGTATTAACCTCTCTTTTAGCTCTCTCTCTCTCTCTCTCTCTCTCTCTCTCTATATATATATATATATATATGCATTTATGCATATGTATGTCTATATACATATTTATGTCTTGTCATTTCATCCTATACAGTTTGTCACTGTTCCCTCTAAGTGTAATTCTTCTAGCTGCCCAGGTGACAATAACAATTTTTAAGAGTCACCAATAACCTCTTTTCTTATAGGGATACATATCATTTTAACTTATTGGGTCTCTTAAAAAAGTTTTTTTGTTTTGTTTTGTTTTTCTTTTTTTCCTCTTTTTAAATTACCTTTTGATGATTCTTTTGAGTTCTGTGCTTGGGCATCAAATTTTCTGTTCAGTTCTGGTCTTTCTTTACAAATGCTTGGAATTCTTCTATTGTATTGAATGACCATACTTTCCCCTATAAGAATATAGTCATTTTTGCTGGGTAGTTGATTCTTGGTTGTAGACCTAGTTCCCTTGCTTTCTGGAATATCATATTCCATGCCTTTTGGTCCTTCAGTGTAGATGTAGCCAGATCCTGTGTTATTCTCACTATGGTTCTATGGTATCTGAATGACTTCTTGGAAGCCTGTAATATTTTTTCCTTGATCTCATAGTTCTTGAATTTGGTTATAACATTCCTGAGTGTTGTCATTTGGGGATTAAGTACAGGAGGTGATCTGTGAATTCTTTCAATCTCTACTTTTTCCTCTTGTTCTAGAATGTTGGGGAAGTTTTCTTGGATAATATCCTGTATTATGGTGTCCAGACTTTTTCTTTTGTCATGGTCTTCTAGTAGACCAATATTCTTAAGTTGTCTCTCCTGGAATGATTTTCTAAATCTTCTGTTTTGTGAATGAGGTGCTTCATATTTTCCTCAGTTTTTTCATTCTTTTGGTTTTGTTTTATTGTGTCCTGCTGCCTTGTGATGTCACTTAATTCTAGTTGTTGTATTCTAGAGCTTTAAGACTGGATTTCATTCCTGGCTTTTTGGTCATCCTTATCCTTCTGGTCTGATTTTCTTTGGAGATCATCTCTTTACCTCATCTCTTATCTCCTTTGCCTCATCTTTCATCCTCTTCATCTTTCATCTCCTTTGCCTTATCTTTCATCTTCTTTGCCTTGTGTTTCATCTCCTTTGCCTCATTTTCAAGCTGGTTGATTTTGGCTTTCAAGACACTATTTTTTTTAATTTCCAGATGACTTATCTTAGTTTTTAATTTCTTTTCCATTTGTCTTCAGCCTCTCTTAATTGTGTTTTGAATTGTATTTTGAGTTCTTTCAAAGCCTGTATCCAATTCGCTAGGTTTTCTGGTTCATTGCTTGCTGTTCCCTCCTCCTCTGTTCCATTTGCTCTTTGTTCATTGCCTGTTTAGAAGCTGTCTTTTTTCTTTTTCTGTTGTTTGCTTTTATTTACCCCTTCTTTACTTCCTGCAGTTGTCTGTGCTCTTGCTCCTCTCATTTTTTTGATTTTGGTGTTTTCTTTCAGTCTCCCCTCTTGAAGCTTTTCCAGGAGATCTCTCAGTGCAGCCTGTGAGGGAGGGTTGTTGGAGTTTGAGCTTCTCTGAGCTCTGAAGACTTTTGATGGGATTAAATCCATCTGGGTTGGCCTGGATGTGCTCTGAGGCTAAAATCTCATGGACAGCAGGAGCAATATGGAAGGTCTCTGCCGCTGTGATCAGGCTGCCCGCTCTGTGCTCCCTCCCCAGCTCCTTCCCCACCAGCTGTGTTTGATGCTCTGAGCCTGGCACAGCCGTGTCCACAGTGTACTCCCTCCAGACCAGTGCCTTTGCCAACCCAGAGCTTCCCACTGATGCTGGAGGCTTAGAGCTCTAGGTGAGGGGGGGTGGGGGGGAAGAGTCCTGGGACCTTCCTTCTGCCTTCAACTTAAACCCTAGTGTTCTCTAATTCCGGCTTTTGCGGGGCTTACCTTTTGAATTGAGTCCAGCAGGAGGGTCCTTGCCTCTGTCTTGTTGTTAGGTTTGATTTTTAGACCCCTAGGAGCATTTAGTTTGTAATTGGTAAGGAAGGGTTTTTAGAGGTCTGAAATTTCGCTATCTCTACACTGCCATCATGACTCCACCTCCAGTCCAATAATATTTAAATACTAATGGTAGTTTTAGTAGTCTAAAACTTTTGGGGCAGGCAGTTATAGTTAGAAATAATGGAAATCAAAACCCTAATTTTCGACTCTTCCAGATCCATTTCTAGCCATTTTGGACAATGTGTTTTAAAATAGTCTTGAACCACCCTGCAAGAATTATTAACAAATTGATGCCAAATTTGTCTGATATCCCTTTCAGTAGAAAGGTCCAGATCCAGGTACTGACCTCCCAACTCAATAAACTGATCCATAAATTGGGAGGGGGTCTCATCATTAGATTGCATAAGGTGGTCAAATTTTGTCCAAACATCTGGTCTTGCAGGACATTCTCGCATTGCCTTGAGAATAGTTTCCCTAGCATTGTTTAATTGTAAGTATTATGCAAGAACATTATATTCCCAAAGAGGATCTTGAGGTGGCCAGTGTACTACATTGTGCCCTTCAGCTTTGTTAACCTCAGAGATGATGTTATTTCTCTCACATTCTGTTAGAAAGACCTGATGTAATTTTCAACATCCTTATAGGAAGGATCATTCTGGAAGAATATATTGGCCATCTTTTTTGTTATAGCTATTGGTTCATCTTCAAAGCTAGCCAGATCTCTTTTAAATTCTTTTATGTCCTGGGGTATGAAAAGAGAATATTGTCTTAAATTTACCACACCCACAGCTTGTTCTATTGTGGGCACTACACTTAAGGGGAAAAGTATTTCATAGGACTCAGTCTGTGTTCTCTGTTTCTTTTGATTTGTTTGACTGTTGATGAGAAGGAACTGGTATGGTCGTTGTTTGAGAGCTTACCAAGGCAGTATGAAGTTTTCTCAGGGCTGATGTTTGTCATGAGATGGGAGAAGGGACAGGGGATGATGAGGCATCAGGAGAGGAAGCAGCTGAGTTGGGAGAAGGAGTAGGGGAGGGAAAGGAGTTTTTACACCTGAAGCATCTGAGAAGAATCCGTCTCTATTTCAGGAGAAATAAGATCTTCTCTCAGTAATTTGGGAACAGGTTTGCTCAAATTTGAATTTGAATTAGACATTTCAGGCTTGCAAAAATTCGAATTAGACTTAGACAGTTCAATAGTTCTTTTCCACTGGACCATGAAAAGAATGTTTAAAATTTTCCAATTGATTTTGTACTGTTGCTTATATTTTTGGCATGCATTTTCCAATTTTCAGCCTTTTGCATCTTGACATTAAGAATTATGAACAGAGGATTTCCTAGCAGCATTGTGAAAAGGAGGTATTCGTAAACCTTAAAGTTTTCTAATTTGGCAAAAGCCAAAAGGCTTTCATATAAGGTAACAACCATGTTGTGTTTATTTATTTGTCTATTTATTTGTGATGGTATAGGAAAAAAGAAATTTTTTTTTGCTATATAGATTTTTATTAGTGCTGCCCTCCAGTGACAGAAAGGCAGACTGCAACTCAGCAGAAAGAGGAATATATATATATATATATATATATATATATATATATATATTTTAGTGCTTAGTTTTGGCCTCTAGTGGCCAGAGGAGCAAATTGCTAATGGGGGATGGGAGTTGGAAAAAGGAGTTGTCGGTAATGGCTGGAGTTGATGCACTGTGCTGGGGAACTAGAATGGAAGAAAGGGGTGGAGTTAGAGCATTCCCAGGTGCCTTGCTTTAAAGATAAATTGGGTTTGGGTTTTGGATTTTGGGGGGTTGAGAGTTGCCTGCTTAAAGCAATTTTGTTCCAGAGGGGAAAACTACAGCTTGGGGAAGTCAAGGATTATTTGAAGCAGGCTGGGGTGGGTAGAAGAGGGAGAGAGAGACTCAGAAACCCCTTCCGTTTGCTTTAATCAGATTCCCTGCTGGGTCTTAGCCTGGCAGGATTGAGGGGGACTCCCTTCTTTTTCTTTCCTCTCAGTCACCTCCCACAAACAAAGTGGGATGTATCAGAGGAAGTTAGGTTAGAGGGTCCTGGGAGATGTAGTCTCCCAGGGTTCAGAGCCATTTTAAAACACACATGACTTCTAAGCACAAGTGCTCTTGTCTGATAATTTTTGAAATATATTGTTTGATGTTAAAGCTATAAGTGACAGAATTCCAGTATGGAGTCCTAATGCCCATAAGTCATATCATAAGTTATGATAGAGAACATATACTTTACTTTTTTATTTTACATTATTTTATTTTTAAAAAATTTTCCATGTTTCCATGATTCATTTTCTTTCTCTCCCTTCTTCCCTCTTTTCCCAGAGCCAACAAGCAATTCCACTGGGTTGTACAAATATTATCACATGGTACCTATTTCTATAAGATTCATTTTTGCACTAGAGTAATCTTTTAAAGCCAAAACCCCAAACCATATATCCATATAAACAAGTGATAAGTCATATATTTTTCTTTTGCATTTCCACTCCCATAGTTCTTTCTATTAATGTGGATAGCATTCTTTCTCATAAGTCCCTCAGAAACGTCCTGGAATATAGTAGTAAAATCCATTACGTTGAATAATTCCACAATATTTCACTTTCTGTGTAAAATATTCTCTTGGTTTGGCTCATTTTACACTGCATCAGTTCATAGAGATTCATCCAAGTTCACATGCAATTACTACAGTTCATTATTCCTTTCAGCTTAATAGTATCCCATCACCAAGAGATACCACAATATGTTTAGCCATTCCCCAATCGAAACCACATTTTCCAGTTTTTTGCTACCACAAAGAGAGTGCCTATGAATATTTTTGTATATGTATTTTCCCCCAATAACCCAATAGTGGTATTGCTGGATCAAAGAGCATGCAATCTTTTAAAGCCCTTTGGGCATAATTGCAAATTGCCTTCCAAAATGGTTGGCTCAATTCACAACTCCACCAGGAATGCATTAGTGTCCCAGTTTTGCCACATCTCCTCCAATATCTATTGTTATTATCCTTTACTGTCATATTGGCCAATCTGCTAGGTGTGAGGTCATACCTCAGAGTTGTTTTGATTTTAATTTCTCTAATCAGGAGGGATTTAGAACACTTTTTCATGTAATTATTAATAGTTTTTATTTCTTCATCTGAAAACTACCTATTCATGGCCCTTGACCATTCATCAATTGGGGGATGGCTTCATTTCTTGTACAATTGACTTAGTTCTTTATAAATTTGAGAAAATAGACCTTTGTCAGAGAATTCCTACCCAGGAACAATATATGTTTTTCCAATTATTTGGATCTAGTTTTAATTGTGTGAAAAGTGTTTTGTAGTTGTGATCATATAATTCCTGTATTTTTCTTGGCAGATACACTCCTAAATATTTTATATAGTCTAGAGTGATTTTTACATGGAGTTTCTCTTTCTAACTCTTGCTGTTGAGTTAATTCTCTAGGATTCTTTAAGTAGACCATCATATCATCTGCAAAGAGTAATAGTTTAGTATACTTGTTGCCTACTTCAATCCCTTCAATTTCTTTTCTAATTGCTACTACTAGCATTTCTAGTACAATATTAAATAAAAATGGTGGTAATGGGGATCCTTGCTTCCCTCCTGATCTTACTGGGAAGGCTTCTCACTTTTCCCCATTGCAGATGATACTTGCTGATGGTTTTAAATATATACTACTTATTATTTTTAGGAATGGGACTTTTATTCTTAAACTTTCTAGTGTTTTCATTAGGAATGGGTGTTTTATTTTGTCAAAGGCTTTTTCTGCATCTATTGAGATAATTTTGATTTGTGCTGGTTTGATTATTGATATAGTTAATTATATGGATGGTTTTCCAAATATTGAACCATCCTTGAATTCCTGGTATAAATCTCACCAGATCAGATCATAGTGGATAATCCTTGTGATCACTTGCTGGAGGCTTTTTGCTAGTATTGTATTTAAGATTTTTGCATCTAAAGTCATTAAGGAGATTGGTCTGTAGGTTTCATTCTTTTTTTTTCTTTTTTCTTTTGGTCTGCCTGGCTTTGGAATCAGTACCATATTTGTGTCATGAAAAGAATTTGGTAAAACTCCTCCTTTGATTATTTTTCCAAATAATTTGTATAGTATTGGAAATAGTTGTTCTTTAAATATTTGACAGAATTCACTTGGGAATGCATCTGGCCCTGGGGATTTTTTCTTAGGAAGTTACTTGATGGCTTGCTCAGTTTCTTTTTCTGAGATGGGATTGATTAAGAATTCTATTTCCAGACTTCCGGGTACACATGGCTGCAATCTAGACACAACTCACTTCCCCTCCCCAGCACCGAACAAAATAGAATACCTCAAAAGAGCATATAAATCACCGTTGGAAGAATGGAGGGACTCTCCAGTACCCCACAGAAACAAAGGTACTTGGGGTTTGAACATTTCCACACCATAAGGAGGAGGAAAAGCTTGCACAAAAACATGAACTGAGCGGCCCCTCCCCCCACCCCTCACCAAACCAGAGTAAGCTATCAGAGTGCTCACTGGGACAGTGAGTGAGTGAGGAACATCTCTTTCTGGGGGGGTACAGCAGGGTCCTTGGGACCTAAAGACTGCAAGGAAACGACCTCTCAGGGTGGTTTCACGGGAGAATCCTGTGCTGAGCACAGGGGGCTGTGGAGATGAACTCCGGGGCGGTTGCGCTGAACACCTGGGCGGGCCTCGCTGATTGCCTGGGCAGTTGGGCTGAACACAGGGGCCTGCCCTCTAAGAAACCTCGGAGGCTGGGAAGAACTAGTCTGAGGCAACCTAAATTCACAGAAAACCCGCCCATATCACCCAGACCCCAGACCAAAAAAGAAAGTGGAATAAAACCACCAAAGGGATGGCTCACATGTCCCAAAATCAAGCCTCCAAGAAGAAAGGGGGGAAAAAGTGACTATTAAAAACTTTTATGGTAGGAGTACCCAAGGAAAAGAAGAGAATGAGGATGAAATCCAAACAAAATCAGAACATGCCTCCCAAAAGGGAAACTATCCACAAGTTCTGGAAGATCTCAAACTGGAGCTTACCCAAAAGATGGAAACCTTTTGGGGAAAAAAATGGGAGAAAGAGATCAGCAGTCTGATAGACAAGACTACACAATTGGAGAAAGAGCTGGAAGAATCTAATAGAAGGGCAGACAAAGCTGAAAAGCAAAACCAGTCCCTAACGACCAGAATTAAGCAACTGGAAGACAGTGAGATTACAAAACAGCAAGAATCAATAAAGTAAACCCCAAAAATTAATGAATTAGAAGAAAACATAAAATATCTCACTGAAAAGGTCACAGACTTGGAAAACAGAGGAAGAAGAGACAACATGAGAATTATTGGTCTACCTGAAAAACCAGAGATAAACAATAAACTCGATGTTATTCTACAGGAGATTATAAAAGAAAATTGTCCACACGTTCTGGAGGAAGGGGGGAAAATAGAAATAGAAAGGGTTCATAGAACACCCTGTATACTAAATGCTCAAAAGGCAACCCCCAGGAATGTAATTGCCAAATTCAAGAGCTTCCAAGAAAAGGAGAAAATCCTACATGAAGCCAAGAAGAGGAGCTTCAGATATAAGGGGGCTCCCATAAGGATCGCACAGGACTTAGCGGCTAACACACTAAGAGACCGCAAAGCATGGAACATTATATTTAGAAAGGCAAGAGAGCTGGATCTACAACCAAGAATCAACTACCAAGCAAAACTGACTATATACTTCCAGGGGAAAGTATGGGCATTCAACAAAATAGAAGATTTCCAAGCATTTGCTAAGAAAAGGACCAGAATTTAGTGGAAAATTTGATATCCAAGCACAGAAAGCAAGAGAAACATGAAAAGGTAAATATGAAAGAAAGGGAAAAGGAGATAAAACTTATCTTTTTCTTTAAGTCAAACTCTCTTCTATAAGGACTACATTTACATCAAATTATATATGTAAATATGTGGGGAAAATGTATTGTGTAACTCACAAATTGAATGCATCATAAGAGTAGTTAGAAGAATCATGCATAGGGAAAGATTGGGGCATCAAGAAGATTTGGTGAAAGGGGGGCAAAGAAAGAAAAAGGGAGGGGGGAATCGTCGATAATACTAACATTTACTTCTAGAAATGGGGGGGTGCTAAATAGAATAATCATTCCCATACAAAGATACACATGGGAAGGGGAGGAGAAGAACTCTCATATGAGGAGAGGAAGAGAGTGTGAAGTGGAATTACTTAAACCTTACTCTCAGTGAAATCAAATCTGATAGGGAAGAACATCTAGATCCATTGGGATCCTGAATTCTATCTTATCCAACAGGGTAAGAAAGAAAGGAAAATCAAGGAAGGGGAGGGGAACGGAGCATTAAAAAGGGAGGAAAGGAGAGGGGGGAGGGGAAGGGAGCATAAAAAGGGAGGGACTAGAAAGGGAAGCATATCAAGGGAGGGGACTAGGGGGACTGACCTAAAGCAAATCACTGGTTAAAAAGGATATAGCTAAAGAAGAAAGGTCAGAACTAGGGAAAGATATCAAAATGCCAGGGAATCCACAAATAACAATCATAACTTTGAACATGAATGGGATGAACTCACCCATAAAACATAGACAAATAGCAGATTGAATTAGAACCCCAAACTCTAACATATGTTGTCTTCAAGAAACACATATGAAGTGGGTTGATACTCACAAGGTTAGAATTAAAGGATGAAGTAAGACCTTTTGGGCCTCAACAGATAGAAAGAAGGCAGGAGTTGCAATCATGATAGCTGACAAAGCTAAAGCAAAAATAGACCAGATCAAAAGGGATAGGGAAGGAAAATATATTCTGTTAAAAGGGAGTATAGACAATGAGGAAATAGCACTAATCAACATGTATGCACCAAATGGTATAGCATCCAAATTTTTAATGGAGAAACTAGGAGAATTGAAGGAGGAAATAGACAGTAAAACCATATTAGTGGGAGACTTTAACCAACCACTATCAAATTTAGATAAATCAAACCAAAAAATAAATAAGAAAGAGGTAAAAGAGGTGAATGAAATCTTAGAAAAAATAGAGTTAATAGACATATGGAGAAAAATAAATAGGGACAAAAAGGAATACACCTTCTTTTCAGCACCACATGGCACATTCACAAAAATAGATCATACACTAGGTCACAGAAACATGGCACTCAAATGCAAAAAAGCAGAAATAATAAATGCAACCTTTTCAGATCATAAAGCAGTAAAAATACTGATCAGAAAGGGTACATGGAGAGCCAAATAAAAAATTAATTGGAAATTAAACAATATGATATTCCAAAATCATTTAGTTAAAGAAGAAATCATAGAAATAATTAGTAATTTCATTGAGGAAAATGACAATGGTGAGACATCCTTTCAAACCTTATGGGATGCAGCCAAAGAAGTACTTAGAGGAAAATTCATATCCATGAGTGCATATATTAACAAGTTAGGGAGGGCAGAGATCAAGGAATTGGAAATGTAAATAAAAAAAACTTCAGAACGAACAAATTAAAACCCCCCAGAAGAAAACCAAAATAGAGATCCTAAAAATTAAGGGAGAAATTAATAAAATCGAAAGTGATAGAACTATTGCACTAATAAACAAGAAAAGAAGCTGGTACTTTGAAAAAAACAGACAAAATAGACAAATTACTGGTCAATCTAATTAAAAAAAGGAAAGAAGAAAGGCAAATTAACAGCATCAAAGTTGAAAAGGGGGACCTCATCTCCAATGAAGAGGAAATTAATGCAACCACTAAAAACTACTTTGCCCAGCTATATGGCAATAAATATACCAACCTAGTGATATGGATGAATATTTACAAAAATATAAATTGCCTAGACCAACAGAAGAAGAAATTCTTAAATAATCCCATGTCAGAAAATGAAATCCAACAGGCCATCAAAGAACTCCCTAAGAAAAATCCCCAGGGCCTGATGGATTCACCAGTGAATTCTATCAAACATTATTTGACTTAATAAGCAAAGAGGGAATTCTACCAAATTCCTTTTATGACACAAACATGGTACTAATTCCAAAGACAGGCAGGCCAAAAACTGAGAAAGATAATTATCGATCAATCTTCCTAATGAATATAGATGCAAAAATCTTAACTAGGATACTAGCAAAAAGATCCCAGCAAGTGATCAGAAGGGTCATCCACCATGATCAAGTAGGATTTATAGCAGGGATGCAGGGCTGGTTCAATATTAAGAAAACCATCCACATAATTGACCATATCAACAAGCAACCCAACAAAAATCACATGATTATTTCAATAGATGCAGAAAAAGCCTTTCATAAAATACAACACTTTTTCCTATTAAAAACACTAGAAAGCATAGGAATAGAAGGGTCATTCCTAAAAATAATACACAGTATATATCTGAAACCATCAACTAATATCATCTGCATTGGGGATAAACTAGATGTATTCCCATTAAGATCAGGAGTGAAACAAGGATGCCCATTATCACCTCTATTATTTGACATTGTACTAGAAACACTAGCAGTAGCAATTAGAGAAGAAAAAGAAATTGAAGGCATCAAAATTGGCAAGGAGGAAACCAAGTTATCACTCTTTGCAGATGACATGTACTTAAAGAATCCTAGAGATTCAACCAAAACGCTAATTGAAATAATCAACAACTTTAGCAAAGTTGCAGGATACAAAATAAACCCACATAAGTCATCAGTATTTCTACAACACACATTTCTACAACACACATTCTCCAACACAGCTCAGCAGCAAAAACTAGAAAGAGAAATCCCATTCAAAATTACCTTAGACAAAATAAAATACTTAGGAATCTATCTCCCGAGACAAACACAAGAACTTTATGAACACAACTACAAAACACTCTCCACACAACTAAAACTAGACTTGAACAATTGGAAAAATATTAACTGCCCATGGGTAGGAAGAGCCAATATAATAAAAATGACCATTCTACTCAAACTCATCTATCTATTTAGTGCCATACCCATGGAACTTCCAAAATTTTTTTTACTGATCTAGAAAAAACCATAACAAAGTTCATTTGGAAGAACAAAGGATCAAGGATATCCAGGGAAATAATGAAAAAAATACAAAGGAATGGGGCCTTGCAATCCCAGATCTCAGTCTATATTATAAAGCAGTGGTCATCAAAACAATTTGGTACTGGCTAAGAGACAGAAAGAAGGATCAGTGGAATAGACTCAGGGTAAGTGACCTCAGCAAGACAGTATATGGCAAACCCAAAGATCCCAGCTCTTGGGACGAAAATCCACTATTTCATAAAAACTGCTGGGAAAATTGGAGGACAGCGTGGGAAAGATTAGGTTTAGATCATCACCTCACACCCTACACCAAGATAAATTCAAAAATGGGTGAATGACTTGAACATAAAAAGAAAACTATAAGTAAATTAGGCAAACACAGAATAGTATACATGTCAGACCTTTGGGAAGGGAAACACTTTAAAACCAAGCAAGACTTAGAAAGAATCACAAAATGCAAAATAAACAATCTGGAATACATCAAATTAAAAAGTTTTTGTACAAACAAAACCAATGTAACTAAAATCAGAAGGGAAGCAACAAATTGGGAAACAATCTTCATAAAAACCTCTGACAAAGGTTTAATTACTCAAATTTACAAAGAGCTACAGCAATTGTACAAAAAATCAAGCCATTCTCCAAGTGATAAATGGGCAAGGGACATGAACAGGCAGTACTTGGCCTAAGAAATCAAATAGTAGCAGATTGGCTAACATGAGAGCAAAGGAAAGTAATGAATGCTGGAGGGGATGTGGAAAAGTAGGGACATTAATTCATTGCTGGTGGAGTTGTGAATTGATCCAGCCATTCTGGAGGGCAATTTGGAACTATGCCCAAAGGGTGATAAGAGACTGTCTGCCCTTTGATCCGTTTGTACCCCAAAGAGACAATAAGTAAAAAGACTTGTACAAGAATATTCATAGCTGCACTCTTTGTGGTGGCCAAAAATTGGAAAATGAGGGGATGCCCTTCAATTGGGGAATGGTTGAACAAATTGTGGTATATGTTGGTGATGGAATACTATTGTGCTAAAAGGAATAGTGAAGTAGAGGAATTCCATGGAGACTGGAACAACCTCTAAGAAGTGATGCAGAGCGTAAGGAGCAGAACCAGGAAAACATTATACACAGAGACTTCTTCTTTAGTGTCAATGTAATGTCCCTGAACAATCTGCAGGGATCTAAAAAACATTATCCACAAGCAGAGGATAAACTATGGGAGTAAAAACACCGAGGAAAAGCAACTGCTTGGCTACAGGGGGGAGGGGATACACCTGAGGAGAGACTCTAAATGAACACTCTAATGCAAACACCAACAACATGGAAATAGGTTCGAATCAAGGACACATGTGATACCCAGTGGAATCGTGCATCGGCTATGGGAGAGGTGGTGGGAAGGAGGGGCGGGGGGTGAGGAAAAGAAAATGATCTTTGTTTCCAATGAATAATGTTTGGAAATGACCAAATTAAATAATGTTTAAAGTGAAAAAAAAAGAATTCTATTTCCTCTTTTCTTAATCTAGGCAATTTATATGTTTGTAGATATTCACCCATTTCACCTCGACTGTCATATTATATTGCCATGTAATTGAGGAAAAGAGTTTTAATAATTGCCCTAATTTCCTCTTCTTTAGACGTGTGATTTCCCCTTAATCTTGATTTTTTAAATTTTATTTTCTTCATTTTTCTTAGTTTGACAAGTACTTTATTCATTTTATTTGTTTTTTCAAAGTATTAGATCCTAAGTCTTATTTATTAATTCAATAGTTCTTTTACTTTCAATTTTGTTCATCTTTCCTTTAATTTTTAGGATGTTTAATTTAGTTTATATCTGGGGATATTAAATTTGTTCTTTTTCTAATTTTTTTAAGTTGCAAACCCAATTCCTTAATCTCTGCCCTCACTCTATTTTCTTGTGTGCCTACACTTAGCTATATAAATTTTCCCCCAGTACTTCTTTGTGTCCTCATTGTCATTCTCTTTAGTGAAGTCAGTAATTATTTCTATTATTTCTTCTTTGATCCTCCTGTTTTGAGGAAGTAGATTATTTAGTTTACAATTAATTTTAAATTTGCCTTTCCATTGACCATAAATTATAATTTTTACCGTATTGTGATCTGAAAAAGTTGTATTCATTATTTCTGCTTTTCTGCATTTGTTTGCAATATTTCTATGGCCTAGTACATGTGACCATGTAATCTTTGTATATGTTCCATGTCCTCCTGAGGACATGGTACATATACATATATTTCTTTTTATCCCTATTCAGTTTTCTCCAGATATTTATTAACTCTAATATTTCTAGCATTTCATTTACTACCCTTACTTTTTTTTTTAAATTTCTTTTTTGGTTTGCTTTATCTAGTTCTGAAAGGGGAAGGTTGAGATCCCCCACTACTCTTATTATGTATTTCCTCCTTGAACTTCTTCAATTTTTCCTTTGGAAATCTAGATGTTATACCATTTGGTGCATGAATGTTTAGTTATGCTATTACTTCATTTTTATAGTACCTTTTAGCAAAGTGTAATTTCCTTCCTTATGTCTTTTAATCAGATCAATTTCTACTTTGGCTTTGTCTGATATCATGACTGCTACTCCTGCTTTTTTTTTTTTACTTTAGAAGTTGCATAATATATTCTGTTCTATACTTTTACCTTGAATCTGCATGTGTCACCTTGCCTCATGTGCGTTTCTTGTAGACAACATATGGTAGGACTTTGGTTTTTAATCCACTCTGCTATCTGCCTCCATTTAATAGGTGAGTTCATCCCATTCTCATTAAGCATTATGATTACTGTGTGTTGTCCTCCATTGGATCCTGCTCTGTTTCCTTTTACACTATTCCACCTCACCAGTATTTTGCTTTTTTCACCATGCCAGTTCCCCTCCCTTCAATTACCCCCTGCTTCAGTTGTCTTGCTTCCCTTTTACTTCTCTGTAGGGTTATATAGAATTCTATGCCTCACTGAGTATACTCATTTTTCCCTCTCTGAACCAGTTACAAAGAGTGTAAAGTTTAAGTATTGCCTGTCACCACCCTTATTTTCCTCTCTCTCTGTCTTAATTTTTCTTTCCTCTTTATGTTATATAATTTACCCCATTCTTTATCTCTCTTCCATTTTCTCTCAGTGCAACCTTCTCTTCTAGCCCTTGATTTATTTTTTACATGTGATTTATATGCATTCATATCATACATACATACATATCATTTCATATCTCACATGAACACATACATTTCATGATCTTATGATAAATTCCTTCTACCTTTTCTAGTACTAAGTGTAATTTTTGAGAATTATTGAAATCCTCCGTGTC
Organism: Monodelphis domestica; assembly: GCF_027887165.1. Lineage (NCBI taxonomy): Eukaryota > Metazoa > Chordata > Mammalia > Didelphimorphia > Didelphidae > Monodelphis > Monodelphis domestica. Next base: position 245,018,347 of record NC_077228.1, on the reverse strand, counting down.
AAGGAAGTTCATTCCATCTCCCTCCTGGAGGAATGACCTATCCATCAAAATTCCTCACATAACACAGTTACTCCAGGTTTTGAGTCCATGTATGTGTTGTACATCAATAAAAGGAAAGGGGCAGATCTTTTCTAGGCTTTTGGCTATTGAACTAATGCAGAAACAGAGCAGGCAGTAAGTGGGAAAGAGGAAGGGACTGACAGGCTAGGCAACTCATGATCAGGTTACTTAGAGGAATGATGAGATTTATAACTATAATTGTCTACCCTTTATAATAAACTTTATAAAATATATATCTGGGTAGATATATCAATTCAATACTTACACCTCTTTCCACGTAGACATATAGATGTTTTTACGTTTATCTTTCTGGGCTTCTCTTGTGTCTCATATTTGGCCTTCAAATTTTTTGTTTAGGTTTGGCTTATTCCTCATGAATGCTTGGAAATCTTCTATATTATTGAATGAACATTTTTCCCCTGAAGGAATATATTCAGTTTTGCTGTATAGGTGACTGGTTGTAAATTCAAATCTTTTGCCCTGATGAATATCATATTCCATGCCTTTCAGTCCTTTAATGTAGAGCCTGCTGGGTCTTGAGAGATCCTGATTGTAGCTCCATGATATTTGAATGGTTTCTTTCTGGCTGCTTGAAGGATTTTTTCCTTGGCTTGTTGGTTCTTAAATTTGGCTATTATATTCCTGGATGTTGTTAAATGAGGATTTCTTTCTGGAGATGATCTCTGAAAATTCTTTCAATTTCAATTTTATTTTCTTGTTCAAGGATCTCTGAGCAGTTATCTTTGATAATTTCTTGTAATATTATATCCAAGGTTTTTTTTTTCTTCATCATGGCTTTCTGGTAATTCAATAATTCTCAGATTGTCTCTCCTAGATCTCTTAGGTCAGTTGTTTTTCCATCAAGATATTTCATGTTTTCCTCAGTTTTTTCATTCTTTTGATTCTGCTTTATTGTTTCTTGATTTCTCATGAAATTATTGGTTTCTAGATGGTGAATTCTGATTTTTGAGTCCTGGTTTTCCTCTGTCAGTTTTTGGTTCTCCTTTTTCAATTGGCCCATTTCTTCTTGCATCACTCTCATATCTTCTTGCCTCACTTTATTTTCTCTTCCCCACTTTTCCTCTCTGTCTAATAATTGGATTTTGAAGTCTTTTTTAGGACTTCCAGAATCATGTCCAATTCATATTTTTCTTTGGGACTTTGGGTCCTTTGATTTCCCTATCCCTTTCTGTGTCTACACCTTATTCTTTGTCTCCATAAAAGTCTTTAGAGTTAGGTACTTTTTTCATTGTTTGCTTATTTTTTTCTATCTAATTATAGGTAGGTTCTGTTTTCTGGGAAGTTGAGGTACCAACTTAAACTTCAGTCCTTCCTTGATGCTATTTTTCACCTTATTTTGGAGTTGTTATGAGTTTACCAGATGGTCTGAGGGGCAAGATCTCTGAAAGTCCCCTCCCCCTGTGGATTCAGTTTTCCCTTGAGATGCTGATAGCTTAAAGACTTTCCTCAGGTTTGGGTGTAAGCTTTTGATCTCACTCTGAACTTGATCAGGTCAGGAGCTGATCAGATACTAGCCAAAGGATAAGGCTCAAGTTTTTGGTCTCCAGGTGTTCTTGATTCAATCAGTCACACCCTTGATTACCCTGTCCTGAAGCTTAGTTCTGGGCAAAAAGATCCTGGGGAGGCTCCCCCTGAGTATGATGTTTCAACCCAAATGATGGATTATGTTCTTAACCCGAGGCCAGACTGGGATTCCTGGATTCACTCTAGGCCCACAGGGATTGGCCTCCTTCGGCCCAGATTGCCTTGGGCTGGGCCTCCAGCCTTCTCCACAGGTTTGCCATTTCAAGGGGTGTTAGTTGGCTTGGATCTCTTTTTGCCCAGGTAGGATCTCGGGGTATGACTTATCTTAGTCTTAAGTTTGAAACTTTGAGAGCAGATGTGTGGGGTGGTGGGTGGTGTGGTTTGCTCTTGACTTCACTCGCTACTATGCCTCCTGCTAGCTCTCTCCTCTCACCTCAATTCCCCAGATGGTCTCTGCGTACCTTTGGGTTTTTTTTTCCAAGTTTGTTTTCCTCTGTCTTTTTGTTGGTTCTTTCACTCCTGCATTAGTTTTGTGGCAATATTCTGCTATTGGTCATATTAGATTTTCATTGTGAAACAGCAAGCAGCTGCCTAAGTTATTCCTCCATCTTGGCTTCACTCCCAGAAGTGTCTTTTATAATCTTCAAAATATTATTGACATAGCTTAGTAATCACATCTAATTACTTCATAACTTGAGTATTTAGTTTATCTGGTGCTATTGACTTGAATTCACCAAAGGTTTACATAAATTCATCAAACAATTACGTAAAACAAGGATAAATCCGAGACAAAACCAAATTTGTAAAATGAGTTCCCCTATAGTGTCTATGGTTTAAAAGCCTTGAAATAATCTCCTGAATACTTTTTTAGACAACCCAGACTTAGTTTTATTTACTGATGGTTCTCCTTTCATAAGGAATGGCATACACTACACTGGAGCTGCTGTAGTCACAAAATTTGCCACAGTGTGGTCAGCTTTTTTGCCCTCAAATATAAGTGCTCAAGGTGCAGGACTGATAGCACTAAAACATACCTGTATAATTGCCAAAGATATGAAAGCAACAATTTTCACAGACTATATGCATTTGGAATGTGTTATGCAATGGGTATACTTTGACTCCAAAGGAATTTTTTAACCTCTGCTTGAGAATGCATCTCAAATGCAGAAATCATTAATGAAAGTCTGCTTTCCAACCTCCTGAAGTACTAGTCATAGTTTATTATTCTGCCATACAGGTGGAACTGACCTTGTCTCTAGAGGAAACCACTGGACATATACTGCAGCAAAGCTTACTGCATCTGAAGGACTTGAATTAATTTTAACTTTGATAGTGAATAATAAATGAGATTCATCACTTTCCTATAATGAAAAGGAAGTGGCAAAATGGAAGTTAAAATGTAAGGCTAAACAAAAAAATTGAGTATGGGTGTCCTCTGAAGAAAAACTCCTGCTCCCTAGTAGTTTTTATTACCAAATATGCCAATCCATGCATAAAAACAATCACATTGGCACCCAGGGCATTGTAGATTCGGTTAAAAGAGTATGGCTAACTCCTGGTATAACTATCATAACCCCTAAAGTATGTACAGCCTGTCCTACCTGTCAAGCCTATAACCAACATGCCTTTCATGGCAAAGCATTTAATGGGCACGCTTTGGTTTATACACATCTTCAAATTGACTTTATCACTATGCCAAAGGCTAGATATTATAAATTTTATATAGTCATAGTGGATCAGCTGACAAATGGCTGGAAGTGTTTCCTAGCACTTGAGCCACAGCAGTTTTTGTTTCCAAGGTACTCTTGAAAGAGATTATTCCTCTCTTTGGCCTGCCAGCACATATTGATTAAGGCAGGGAACTCATTTTACTAATTTGGTTATGTCTCAGATTTATACTTGTTTGGGAATCACTACCAAATTCCATGTACTGTATCATCCCTAGAACTCAGGACAAGTTGAGAGAATGAACAGAGATCTTAAGACTATGATTAGAAAATTGTGCACTGAGATTCTCTTAAAATCACCTCAAGTTCTCCCTCTAGCTCTATTTTATCATCAAAGCAGGCCCAGGGGAGATATACACATCTCACCATCTGTGATACTTTTTGGACATTCCCCTATACAAGCTAAACCTTTTTCTCCTGCATACATATCATTATTATGGGGAGGGGGGGCACTTCTGTTGCTTCCTATTATATACAGGACTTGTAGATCAAATTGGGAGAACTCCATGAATCCAGAGGTGCAGTACAAGCAGGACCTATAGACTTCTCATTGCCTGACCTAGACTGTGAACTTTAGATTTACCCCGCCCTTCTTAGTCTAACAAAACATGAATGTCAACACCCCTACTTAAGGATTAAGTATTGAGGAGGATGGTCTATGACAGACATGTGCTAGCAACCCCTGGGCTGTCCTAAGTCAAGCTTAAGCGACCATTGGTACATGTGAAATGCGGGAAAGTGAAGTAAAAATGGTCTATATATTTTGTGTCACTTCCTCTCTCCAGTCTCTTTTCACGGAGAGGTGGCTCTGGTGGCAGCATGCTGAGCGTCTTGGAATCTTGGCATGGTGGCAGCTATTGTCTGAGTTTGGCGGTGAGTTTCCATGATACAATACTGGGAGAAGCTTAGTAACCTAGTTCAGATGAGGAATCTTTACTGATCTCTCTCAGAGTTTAGGCTGATTCTTTTCTCCTTTACCTTCCAAACACCATCCTCTTAGGAAAGCCTCTAATTTTCTAAGGAGACCTCGTGGCGGAGGTCTTTAAACTCCCCCTGGCACAGGCAGATGGGAGAAATCCTATACCCTTTCCCTTTCTCTTCTCCTTAATTCTTTCCCTCTATATTAATTAAACCATCATAAAAATTCCAAACTGACTTGGGCATTTTATTTGGGATATTCTCTGGTGACCATTTTAATTTAGAGTAAGTCACAACCCTAAAATTACCCTTACAACACCCAGAAGACAAGATGTACATAAAGAACTTCCAGCACATTGAAGGAACCCAGCCGGCTGGGGAAGGTCCTTTTCAAGTACTATTAACTACTCCAAAAGCTATCAAAATTGGAGAAAAGGACTCTGGATTCATTGCTCACATATAAGCTGAGTACCTTCTATTGACAATGATTACAATGATTGACTTTATCCTGTCACATGCATTGATTATAAAAGTCCATAGACAATTTGAACACAGTTTTGGCTGACACATTGTCAGGGAATGTAAACTATGAATTTTTGATTTTTAAAAATTTTATTTTTGTTTTTCCTTTTCTTTCCAATAGAATATTTGATTGTTCCTTCCTTACTCCTTTTACTTGAAGTACATGTCATCAGTATTAATGTTTTGAATTTTTAAGGATAAGCTTACAATATCTATTAGCTCTAATATTAACACATACCCAAAAGCTTTAGACTATGGAAACCTGCCATTTTGTTGTTAAATATTGTGGGACTTTGATTAATAATTGTGTCTGATTCTAGAAGAAAGGATCATAAAAGAGCCATTGCACAGTGCCAAGAAACACAAGGTCAAGGAGACCAACAATCCTTGTAGAATTGATAAGATCTGTGTCAAGACAGAGAACTTGTTTTGAGCTTTGAGGAAGTGGCTATTTGACAACATCAGATGCTGGACTCCCTTTGTCAGATTCAGACAAGAACCTAAGTTTGGCTACCATTTTGGTTCCCCTATCCCTAAAATTGAAGATAAAATCAGAACAGGAATCACATTTCTGTTTTACTTCAAAATCTAGTCTCTTTTCTTTCTTTATACTATCGCAATTTTCTGTAGTCCTGGTTACCAATGAGTATATTGTTATAATTGTCCTACAGATCTGTGGGACAGAAATCACTTTAATTGGGTCCTGATTTAAGAACCTGTTATGGGTTTATTCTTGCTTACTCAGAAATTTTACATACATAGATTTTGATTCCCACCCCCCATTTAATTTTTTCTTCTATTTGTTTTTTTTAATGTTTTTTTTTTCTTTTGACAATTGATTCCCTATAACTCAACCATGTATCCTGAGGTGATATGGGTGTTGGTCAACACCCTCCTCAGGGAGGGATTGTATAATTTTCAAAATCCAGGATTTAAAATTTATGAGAGCAAATTTTCAGAAAAAGAAGCTCACTAACTCCTTGATTCAAGAAAGTGAACTGTTTGGAGAAAGTGCCATAAAGAAGCCTATCCTGCATCAAAGATCCATAATGAATGTTGGATATAATTAATTGAACTAAAGGAGGTTGAACACATTTATTCTGAATGTAAACCCTTATGCCAAAGGGTATTGCCCCCTAATTGGCTTTTTGTCAATGTGCCTACAAATCATTAGTTTTGCTCTCTCTCTTTTATTTCCCTCTTATCTCCAACTATTATATTTTCTTCTTAGAAAGTGCAATATTATATGCACCTCTAGCCAAAAGATCTTTAGAGATAAAATCTAGATATGTGAAATGATTCATTGGGGAGACTAGATTTTTAAATCTGGGAAATTTCAACATGCTCATTTCCCAATAGAATCACAGAGGGGATTGTGAAGATAGAATTAACTCTCCCTTTGTCTATTTTTAGTTAATCAAATCAAGAACTCAAAATACCCCTATTTAACAATTAAGTAAGATAATTCACAATTTGCTTACTAGAGAAAATTCTCACCTCCAAAGGGAACTGCCCAGGCAGTGCTAGGCAAATTGAAAGACTGCAATTGGTTTCTGTGAAGAGAGTGAGAGACAGGAAATGATATGGAAAAGGAGGTATAAAAGATGAGAACAGCACGGTCTGATATCTTCCCTTCCTTGGTTTTGGAGAGACTGGTTCCTTGGAGAGATTCTTTCCTTGGATTCTGCTTCAGTGAGTAGAGCTGAAGAGACACACTTTTTCTTGGAGTCATTCTATGTTGGTGGAACTCTGGCTGAAGATACCACCTGGACTTCTGGTGGTGGACTACCAGGAAATCCATGTGGAGATCAGGACTTGGAGAAGCCCTTGTCAGAGGCTGAATTGAATTTCACCAGAACAGCACTTAGGGCTGGCGGGCTAGACCAGGCTTTGCCTCCTTCCTATATTTCCCACTTTCACTATCTCTACCTTATTGTAAATAAAAGCTACTAATAGTCATTTTGACTTAAGGGCCAATATTTTATAAATTGCAACCACTTTTATAATTCTCATATTGAGTCAAAACATAAATTTAATTGTTACATAAAATTCATAGATGCTTTATCACCATCTCCTTATTTGGAACATCAAAACCTTTAGTTAATTTGTTCTCTATTTTTTTTTTTGTGAAAAGACCTTTGTCCTTGGCAGAGAAAAGCAAAGCAAAATAAGATTTGAGTATTTCTGATGGCTCTCATTTATCAATTATCATAGCCCTATGCATTTCAAGCAAGGTCCTTGTCATTCTTTGTTCTTTCTTTTTCTTTTCAATATTTAAAAAATAAAATCCTTTATTAATTTTAGTATTTATGACAATATTTATTTGACCATGAAAAACTCTCATATTCATCTTCTCTTGTCTGGACTCTCTTTGGTAAGTCATTACTTTTAAATATAAATATTTTTTATCTTAAAAGTTGATTTTAATTTGCATTTGACTTTCCTTTGCATATACCTAGTACTTCCAGAAAAATTCTATTTTATTTCTTGTTAGAATTGTTTTCCTTTTTTCTTTTGTATTTTAGTTAGGGGCATTTTTCATCCTCTCTAGCCTGACTTCTCTGAGTAGCATTTTAATGCTGCCTTTCTCTGAGCCCTTTGAAATCTAATTTCCCTAAATCTAGGGTACATGTCAAATTATTGCTAGATTTTCTCTTCTCTATCATAAATCCTTGGACGGAGTGGGTCCTCCCATCCCTTCCTAAAGTTACCATCATATCCACCTTAGAATACATCTTAAGAATAATCAGATCCAATACAAAATTTCCCTTTTTTTGTTACTCTCCATTTTGAAGTATGAAATTATCACTATGAAAAGTCAAGAAATTATTAGCTCCTCTGATTTTGACAGAAAGAAAGCTCCAGTAGATGTCAGGAAAAGAAACACTCTCCTTCCCACTTCAATTGCTAGTATATTATATTGTAAGGGTTAAATTGGGGGTTTGACTAAATAAGAGATTTATAAATTCAATGTTGTGGTTGTAAAATTAAAAAAAAATATTATCCTTAAGTGAGAAAAAAAAACCCTGTTAGCAGCTTTTATTTATAATGAGGAAGAGAAAGAGTTGAAGTATGAAATGTATAAGGGAAAGAGGTAAAGAGTTGCCTACCTACCCTAAGGGCTGATCCAATAAAATTCAGATTTCTCCCTGACAAAGTTTCAATCTCCATGTGTAATTCTGAGTCACTCACCAGCAAGTTGATGCAGGATTGAAGGAAAAGAATCTCTCTACAGAACTTATGCTGAAGGGAGTGTCCCACTGAAGATCCAACAAACAGAGAGGGTCTCCTCACAGAGCCACCAAGGCAGGAATCTCTCCAAGCCAGAAGTCCTGGTGTTGCCTCCTCCAAAGCCAAAGCAGGAAACTCTGTAACCAATCTCTCTAGAAGTCAGGAAAGGAATGCCCAGAACCAATCTTTCCAAACACCAGAAAGAGAATGACTTCCTCAGACCGTGTTGGTCTCTTTTTATACCCCTTTTTTCCACATCACTTCCTGTCACTCCTTCACAGAAACTAATGGCAGTCTTTCACTTTGCCTAGTATTTCCCCAGGGGGGGAGTGGCCTTTGGAGTTGTCATTTAATCTAGTAAGAGACTTATAAAATATCATACTTAATGGTAAGTAGGGGTACTTTAAGTTCTTGATTTGATTAGCTAAAAATAGGCAAGTTAATCCTATCTTCACGATATCTCTATGCTAGGTTTGCAATTTGTTTAGTCATCTATTTCTAATTTCTGCACAGGTAGTATACTCTGAAGATAGATTTGTTTCTATTTTCTTTTCAATCATTGTCACAAAAATTTCTCTCCATCATGCTCTTCCTCTCTGCTTTCTAGATTTCCTTACAAGAGTAAACCTTATTTATAGTGCAATGCTACTCCTTACTACCCCTTAAACCTATACTGAATTCTGAAGAACAAATTCATAGCCATGGTCCAGTCAGGACTTTCATTTTACCATGTGTCAGGAATGCCTATGAATTAAAATTTATTTTCTTGTTTTGGGACAATGAACTCTTATTGTTCATTGCCTAAACTTTGGGCATTTTTGTATAGATTTTTTTAGATTTTGAATAGATTAGATTTGAATATATTTAGATTTGATTAGATTTATAATAGATTTGAATAGAATTTGAATAGATATTTGAGACTATACAACAATAAGCTCCTTGTTTGGATTTTTTTCTACTGCTAATTTCTGCTATTCTTTCATATTGGTAGCCATATTCTAAAGTATCCACCTTAGGAGTGCAAAATTAAAATTAATATCCAATAACTCCAAGCATTATATTTTATAAGATTTATTAATAATCACTTGAGGTAAAGAAAAATAAAAAGCAGGTTCCCAGACCATGAAAGCAGGAGAAGAGAAAAGGAGGCATGGTTACAGAAACTTTATGTACAAAACATAAGGATGTAATGTGGCGACTAAAGAGGAATTCTGGGAAATGAAGTCCTGGGATACAAAATTCTAATTACACAGATTCACAATGGCAATTTTTCCCTTTCCTATCCTTTTTGGTTTAAATTTTAACAATAATGAAAGTCAAATTCCTTGACGGATGAGCTCAAAGATTTCATTTTCTTTCTTTTTCAGATAATTGAGATGTTTTGCTCTTCTCTATTCCCAAGGAACTTCAGTTCTTCATATCTATGAAAGTCCCCTTGTAATAGTAGTAGTTCAGTAATAAAATCCACTTTTTTTCAGTATTAATAAATTTCAGAGGTGGAGTACCTGCACAAGCCAACAGCAAGCCCACTCCTTACCCTATATCTACTGTTCCAGGTTCTAAACCTGACCTCAAGTCAACATCAAGAACCTGTGACCCTTTCCTGGGCCAGCAGCAGTGTAACCTAATGCACACCCCTTAAAGTTCCAAGCAAACCTATGGTAAGGTCTGGAATTCTAGCCCAGGACAATCGATGCTGTTCAACCTGATCTATGTGGTCCCAAAGTGAGGCCAGGAGTCCCAGCATCAGCTTATGATGAGGACCTGAATCCCAGTTTGGGGTGGTTGGTAAACCCAGAACTGGGTCCCCAATCCTTGGCAGTGGCAGCTCCCAGGATGCATGCTTTAAGAGCCTGGCTGGTCCTAGCCAAATCTTAAGGTGAAGCCCCAGGGCAGAGCAGTCTTCAGTATGTGGTGTGCCTGATCTGATCAAGCCTAGAGTGAGACCAAAAGCTTACACTCAAGGCTAAGGCTAGAATTTGAGCAATCATCAGTCTCAGGTGGTGGGTAGATCTCAGAGTTTCTAGCTGACAGGCCATCATACCATCTTGGAATAACTAAAACTTGCAGTAACCCTGAAATAAGGCTAAGGGTAGCATTACAGAAGAAGTGAGGTTTAAGAGAGTGTCCTATCCTCCCAGAAAACAGATCTACCTTTAAAATTAAAACGAAAGTCAAGAAAAAGGCTGGGGAAATTAGCAAACATTAAAAACACCATACATAATGATAGAAAAATTTTATAGAGACAAGGAGCAAGGCACAGACAAAGAAGGGGGCAGCATAAGCAAAGCAAACATTTGCAAGGTCCTAATGAAAAATATGAATTAGGCTCAGATTCTGGAAGAGCTCAAAAAGGATTTAAAAAATCAATTGAGAGACAGGGGAAAATGGGGAAGAGAAATTAAAGCAATGCAAGAATAAATGGGCCAAATGAAAAAAGGGTGCTCAAAAAGTCACAGAAGAAAATCATTCTGTAAAAATTAGAACTGGCCAACTAGAAGCTAAAGACTTCATGAGACATCAAGAAACAATCCCAACAAAATCAAAAGAATGAAAAAAAAGAAGAAAATGTTAACTATGAGAGATAATTTAAGAATTTTTGGACTACATGAAAACCCTGGATATCATAATACAAGAAATTATCAAATAAAACTTCTGAGACATTCCTGAACAATGGAGTAAAATAGAAATTGAAAGAATCCATAGATCTCTCATAGAAAAAAAAAAACCTTCAAATGACAATTCCCAGGAATATAATAGCTAAATTCAATAGTCCCCAAGACAGGGAGAAAGTACTGCAAGCAGCCAGAAAGAATTTAAATACCATGCAATTGTAGTCAGACTTATACAGGACTTAGAAGCCTCCACATTAAAGGATCAAGAAGGCATTGAATATAATATTCTTGGAAGGCAAAAGATTTAGATTCACAACCCAGAATGACTTATTCAGCCAAACTGAGTATTTCAGGGGGGAAATTGGTCATTCATTGAAATAGATTTCCAAGCATTTCTGATGGAAAGATAAGACCTAAACAGAAAATATGAAGTCTAAAAACAAGACCCAAGAGAAGTCTAAAAAGGTAAAGAAGAGAAAATTTAAGGGACTCAATAAGGTCAAACTATATATTCCTACATGGAAAGAGGATATTTAATTCTTAAAAATGTTTATTAGTAGTAAAGCAGTTAGAGGTAGTATACATAGGCAGAGGGTATTGGTGTAAGCTGATTAGGATGATATATGCAAAAAAATCAAGGTGTGAAAAATAGGATTGTACTAAGAGAAAAGAGAGAGCTGGAATGGGGTAAATTATCTAACCTAAAGAGGCATGAAAACCTGTTACATTGGAGGGGAGGATGAGAGTAGTGAAGGGCAATGCTTAATCTTTACTCTCATCATAACTGGCTCAGAGAGGGGTTAACAACCATACCATTTGGTATAGAATCCTATCTTACCTGATAAAGAAATAGGAGGGAATTAAGACAAGGGAAGGGGGTGGTAATAGGAGGGAGGTGGAAGTAGGGAGGTGATAAAAAGCAAAACACTGGTGAAGAGGGACAGTGAAAAGAAAAAGTGGGATAAAAAGAGGAAAATAAGATGGAGGGGAATATACAATTGGTAATCATAACTGTGAACATGAATGGTTTGAATTCACCCATAAAACAGAATTGGATACCGGAATGAATTAAAAACCAGAATCATATTACATGTTATTTACAGGAAACACATTTAAGGTAAGGTGACACAAACAGAAGGTAACAGGCTATAGCAGAATATATTGTGCATCATTTGAAGTAAAACAACAACCAACAGGAGTAGTGATCATGATCTCAGACAAAGCTAAAGCAAAAACAGATATTAAAAGCGAAAAGGAAGGAAATTACATCTTGCTATAAAAGTTCTATAAACAATGAAGTGATATCAATACTAAACATATGCACCAAATGGTATAGACTGTAAATTTTTAAAGTAGAAATTAAATTAACTTCAGAAGGAAATAGTAACTATACTAGTGGGGGACTTCAACTTTTCCCTATCTAGATCTGAAGATCTAGATAAAGCAAACCAAAAATTAAACCAGAAAGAAGTAAATGAAGTGAATGAAATCTTAGAAATGTTAGAAGTAATAGATCTCCGGGGAGAAATTAATGGCAATAGAAAGGAATATAACTTCTTTTCAGCATTACATGACTCCTACCCCAAAACTGATCATGTATTAAGGCATAAAGACTTCATAACCAAATGAAGAAAAACAGATATAATAAATGCATCTTTTCAGATCATAATGCAATAAAATTATAATCCATAAAACTGTGGAAAGATAAATAAAAATTAAATGGAGACTAAATAATCTATTGCTAAAAAAGGGTAGGTCAAAAAACAAATTAGAGAAACAATTTTATTAATGAGAATGATAAGGAGGAGACAACATATCAAAATTAATGGGATATGGCCAAGGCAATACATAAGGGGAAATTTATACTTCTAAAAACTTACTAAAAAAAAAAACGGAAATGCACATAAATGAATTGGACATACAACTAAAACAAATAGTAAAAGAACAAATGAAAAATCCTCATTTAAAGACTAAATTGGAAATCCTAAAAATTATAGGAGAAAGGAATAAAATTGAAAGTAAGAGTACCATTGAACGAATAAATAAGACTATAGGAGTTGGTTTTATGGAAAAACAAGTAAAATAGTGTTGGCTAATTTTATCAAAAAAAGGAAAGAAGAAACTCTAATAATCAGTATCAAAAATGAAAAGGGTTAACTCACCACCCATGAAGATAAAATTAAAGCAATCACTAGGAGCTATTTTGCTCACTTACTTGCAATAAAACTGACAATATAAGTAAAATGGTTGAATATTTATGAAAATACAAATTGCTTAGATTAGCAAAAGAGAAAATAAAATCCTTAAATAATCCCATATCAAAATAAATTGAACAAGCCATCAAAAAACTCCCTAGAAAAAATCCCCAAGACAAGAAAGATTCATAAGAGAATTCTATTAAACATGTAGAGAACAATTAATCTCAATGCTATTGAAACTATTTGGGAAAACAGGCAGAGAAGTAATCTTACCAAATTCTTTTTATGAAACAAAATTGTTCTGTTAGCCAAATCAGGAAAAACAAAAACTGAGAAATAAGATTGTAGGCCAATTTCATTAATTAAATGGTTTAATATTAGGAAAAATAACTGAATAGCCAAACTAACAGAAATCACATGATTATCTCAATAGATACAGAAAAAAAGCCTTTGACAAAATACATCACACATTAAAAAATGCTAGAAAGGATAGGAATAAATGGGTCATTCCTTAAAATGATAAGTATTATCTACCTGAAACCTTCATCAAGTGCCATTTGCAATGAGAATAAGTTAGCTTCCCAATAAGATCAGAAGTGAAGCAAGAATGCCTATTATCACCACTATTACTTAATATTGTATTTGAAATGCTAGCTTTAGCAATAAGGAAAGAAAAAGAAATTGAAGGAATTTAAGCAGGCAATGAGGAAACTAAACTATCATACTTCACAATTGATATGATGGTATACTTAGAGAATCCTAGTGAATCTAGTTGAAATAATTAATAACCAGTAAAGTTGCAGGATACAAAAGAAATCCACGTAAATCATTAACATTTCTATTAATTACCAATCAAGTCCAACATTAAGAGTTAGAAAGAGAAATTCCATTTAAAATCACTCTAAGGAATATAATATGCCCCTGGGAATCTGTTTGTGAAGTCAAACACATGAATTTTATGAATACAGTTACAAAACACTTTTAACACAAATAAAGTCAAATCTAAACAATTGGAAAATATTAATTGCCTATGGGTCCACAAAGCTAATATAATAAAAATGACAATTCTACCTACATTTGTTTATTCAGTGCCATACCAATTAAACTACCAAATAATTATTTTATAGAACTAAAAAAAATAATTAAAAAATTCATCTGGAAGACCATCAAGGAAACTAATGAAAAAAAATAATGTGAAGGAAGGAGGCCAAGCAGTACCAAATCTTAAACTGTACTATAAAGCAACAATCATTAAAATAATCTGGTACTGGTGAAAAATAATGGTAACAACAGAGTAGATTAGATGCATAGTATATAGGAGTAAATGACCTTAGCAACCCAGTGCTTGATAAACCCAAAGATCCCAGCTGTTAGAATAAGAACTATGATTATTTAGCAAAAACTGCTAGGAAAATTGGACAAACACCATGACAGAAGCTAGATATAGACTAATATCTCCCACCCAATACCAAGATAAGGTCAAAATGGATATATGATTTAGATATAAAGAGTGATACCACAATTAATTTGGAGGAACATAGAATAGTTTACCTGGAAGATTTCTGGAGAAGTGGCGAATTTATTACCAAAGAAGAGATAGAGAGTATTATGAGATGTAAAATGAATATTTTTATTATATTAAATTAAAAAAGCTTTTCTACAAATAAAACCAATATAACCAAGATTAGAAGGGAAACAACAAACTGAGAAAACTTTTTTATAATAGATGTCTCTGATAAAGGTTTAATTTCTCAAATTTATAGAGCACGAAGTCAAATTTATAAAACTATAAGCTATTTTCCAGTTCCCAAATGGTCAAAGGATATGAAAAAGCAATTTTTAGATGAAAAAGTCAAAGCCATCAATAATCACATGAAAAATATGTGAAATCATTATTGATTAGAGAAATAAAACAACTCACCTCTCTCAAATTGGGCAATATGGCAGTAAAGGCAAGTGTTAAATGTTGGAGAGGATGTGGCAAAATTGTATAACTAATGCATTATTAATGGAGTTGTGAACTGATCCAACTATTCTGGAGGACAATTTGGCATTATGCCCAAAGGGCTATAAAATGGGTATCCTATGATCCCATAACACCTCTACAGGGTTCTGTATCCCAAAGAGATAATTAATAAAGGGAAAGGAATTACATACTTGTACAAAAATATTAATAGCAGCTCTTTTTTGTAATAACAAAGAATTGGAAATTGAAGGTATGTCCATCAATTGGGGACTATCTGAACAAATTGTGGTACATGTTGGTGGTGGAATACTATTGTGCTATAAGAAATAATAACCAAGATGATTTCAGAAAATCTGGAAAAATCTGCAGGAACGGATGTAGAGTGAAATAAGCAAAACTGGGAGGACATTGTACACAATAAAGCTATATTGTATGATGTTTATCTGGGAAAACTTGTCTACACTTAGTAAATCAGTGATCTGGGACAATCCTGAATGGGGAATGCTATCTACCTCCAGAGAAATTACTGTTAGAGTCATCTTTCACATCAGTGTATTTATGGTTTTATTTTGGGATTTTGGTTATGTATGAGTTTGCTCTAAGAAGAATGACCAATATGGAAGTGATTTGCATGACAATATCTATTGATAGGGAAGAAGTAGCTTTAAAGAATCTGACAGCCCTGTCAGCAGAAGAGAACAAAGCATAGAATTAAAAATACGTTAGCCCTGGCAGTTGGGAGCAGAGATGTGGAGACAAACAGTTCAGAGACCCCAACTGAGTAACCAGTCCAATAGAAGTACAGTACTTAATGAGGGAGGAACTCAGGTTATAAGGATGCCCTTATAACAGAAGAATGGGGCTTTACCATATCAGAGCTCTGAGTTGTCTTGGGCACTTGTTTTCTAAGTATGATTCACTACTAATATACTTTACATTTATTTTTCTTCTACCCATTCTTCTTATTCTTCCCATTGATGCTGTGTGTATTTTGGGAGATAGTGTTTGAGGTTTACAGGGGGAATCAGATGCAACTACTTTTCTAGTAAATGTTTTTGCTCTGAGCTAAATGTATCTACTATCTGACTAATAAAAGTAAGTGCACTAACTGAAGCTTGTTGGCTATACTGTTAGGAATGTAGATCCAGAGAACACATTAAACATGAGAATAATCACCCCTCCCAGTCACCAAATCTCTGAGTGCTGAATTGAGGAGGTAGTTCACAGGAGGAGTTGCATTAAAATTCACAATATTGCTGTGACAGACTAACCTTCATTTTCTTCAACCTCTTCCCTAACTAAGCTGCCATATTAAAATATCATTCATAAGCAGGTATGGGACAGACAGAAATGCTTGTTATACAGAAAAAAAGCAGGGAGACTGAGAAAATCCTCAGGGCTTGGACAAAATTTAACTCATGTTCTCCTTGAAATTGACAATATTATACAGAGAAGATAGACCAGTGCTGGTTGTCTTTCTATATCATCTGGTCTCAAATTAATCTTTATACTTATTAGCATTATTATTTTGCCAAAGGTGAATACTGATGAAAGTGAAATAAGAAAGATGATTTTCATCAGCAAGTGAGTCACTGCCACAAAACGCAAACATTCACAATTTTAAAAAAAAACTTATTTGTAAAAAATGTTTTGTACTAAGGTACTCACGGGTGATTGATATGTCTTAGGTTATTGAATGAAATTTCAATTCGTTCTCTGAGTTCCTGAGCCCAGCGGAGACCCCCAGCTACTGCCGGCATGTTCTTGTGTAATTGGGAAAACCCTGGAGAAACAGAGACAAATATATAGCATAAATTAAGGATCCAGAAGCCTTGCTCTTTCACAACAATGTCTAACCTGAGAACTCAACCATATCATTTTTTTTTACTTCATTTACTTTCAATGATTCAAAATTGCCCCAGAGAAAAAAATGCAATGAGGAAAGGTTGGGATATTCTGCTAAAAAATAATTCAGCTTAAGAAAGACAGACCTGGAGCTATAAACCATTCACTCTTCCATAAATGATAGAGTGGCATCAAATTAAACAGGAACATTACAATAATGACAATGGATGTAATACTAAGCACTTCACATGTTATTTAATATAATCTTCCCTAACAATATTGTATATACTTCCATTTTACAGAAAATTAACTGTGACTCAGAGAGATTGTTACTCTCCCATGGCCAAATTTATTGTTGTTTATCTTTTGTTTTCTTAGGGGATCGATGACATCATGGGATGATGGGATAATGTCATGATTTGTGCATAAATTAGATTTAAGTGAAGCAGAATTGCACGAAGTTATCAGCCTCATTTCGCCTTCCAGAGTCATCAAAGTTCAGTGGCAAGTCAAGAGTCAGGACCCCTGATGATAGCCCAGGATGCAGTGTATGACCTTGGCAGCTTCTAAGTCTGACCAAGCTCTAAGCACTCCAGAGTCAGCTTCAGTGATCTTCAAAACCTTTGGAACAATTGTTCTCATTTGTCCATCCATTGCATGGAATCTTTATATGTTTGGGGTAGACATCTCCCAACTGACTGATGAGTTTGTTCTTATAATTTGTTCCATAGTCAAAAAAAAAAAAAGCAAATGTCAGAGGCAAGATCCTTCCTATTGCACACCCAAAGCAATTTCACCTATTCCATGCTACCAAATCCCAACATGGCTTTACAATGAAGAAGCATAAAATTGCTTGGTGTTTTTGAAGAACTAAGATTGAAGAAACAGGAGAATTAATCATTTAAAATTTTATCCTATAGTACTATAGTATACATTTTTCAGGTTCCTGTTTCTTTCTCCTGGAAGATGATTTGTTAAAAGGCTTCCAGAGCTGAAACAGTATAGAAATATTGCTATATTTCTGAAAGGCAAAGCTTTCATCTTGGGACACATCTTCAGTAGCTTTGAGAGTTTTAGAAAGTAGTATGTAATATTTATCAAAGGTTCACTGCATACCAGCATGCAGTTCAGACACATATACATATCATTTATTCATTCTAAAAAAAACCTTTAAATGCCTACTACCACAAAAAGAATGTAAATTTATGGAAGTCTTCAAAGTTCTCAAAGTACCATTCTCACAAGTTTGGTAAAGTAGCATAGTGCATGTATTTTATGTATTATTTTCAGTTGCATTTTACATATGTGGAAACTGAGGGTTAGAGAGCTAAAATTATTTTCCAAAAGCAAGTGGCAGGGCCAGAATGTGAATTAAAGTCTCCTGACTCAAGTTCTAAATGGTTTCTATTATATTATGATACCCAAGACATGGTTCATACCCTCAAGAACTAAATTAGGTAGTATAAACAAAATGGGGATGTTTATTGAAACATTAATATGCTAAAATTAAAGAAAAATAACAAGTTGTCTAAGTTGTTACTTTTTATATATACATCTAGTTTTATCAATACACTATGAAATGAGAAAAATAAAGCATAATGAAAGAATTGGGGTGAAAGGGTAGTCAGAGGCCCCCCAAAATATCAGAAGGCTTTATAAAGGGAAACTAAGTAGATCTGTCTCTCTCTGTTTCTGTTTCTCTCTCTGTCTCTGTCTCTGTCTTTTTCTCTCTCACACACATACACACACAAATAAATATCTGGGTTAGCTAGCTACAAGATAAGATGTTGGAGTTGGAGTCAGAAAGATGTAGATTCAAATCTGGATTCAGAAACTTAACAGGTGTGTGATCCTAAACAAGTCACTTAGCTTCTATTTTCCTCAGTTTCCTCAAATATAAAATAGGTAGGTATGAGGATCAAATGAGATATTACATGTGAATTTTAAAGTACTTTAAAGATACTAGATATAACTTCTAAATCATAGAAGGGAGTGTTGAAGTTTGCAGAGAGAAGTGGCATGAGACCAGCAGGAAGATTCTGGAACTTTGAAAGAGGGTTAGGCTGGGATCAAGGCTGTTATCTGGCTTTCTGGAGAATCTCTGGAGGTGTTAGCTACAAATGTCCTTGGTGGCTAAACCTGTCCTTTTCTGATTGCTGTTTTGCTTGTTGTATTTCGAGACAGTTCCTGGTGAACCTGATTCATCTACAGAGAATGTGAGATTGAGTCTGGATCCTTTTTGGATTTAAGACCTTCCCTGGCCCTAGCAAAGCCTTATAAAGACTCTTTCCTTAAATGTAACAAAGGGTGGTTTAGTTGAAAGTATTAATTAAGATCAGGGTCTAGAGATTTAGGGAATTAGGGAGGATTAGAGTAGGAAATTCACTAAGAAGAAATCCCTGTGAAGGTATATTTAGATCTGGTGGGTATAGGTAGATTAACATTAGTTTAGATTATCCCTTTTCACCTTCCCGTGCTTATTAAACACAACCAACTGTCCCTGTGTTGTATAGTGGTCTGTGTTTATTAACCCAGGGTCTGGCTCTGCCTGCCCTCAGCTTTGGTAGCCTTCTCAAACCAGATTGCTGGCTTAAATTAACCATCCCTGAAACCCAACAGTTATATCAAGAGAAATAAATAATACATGAGTGGAACAAGTTGGTGAAGAGGTAATGAGAATTTGTTAAATGAATGCTGGTAAAAGTCAAACTAAAGTTAGTACTAGTAATAATAATAATAACTAACATGTAAAAAGGAATTTAAGGCCTATTAATATACTTATGAATTAAATTATCTCATTTTATTTTTATAGAGTTAGGATGATAAAATTGTATGGGAAGCAGGTATTATTTTCCCCCTTAGGAAGTAAGTTTTCAGGTCTTTGCTTTAGCATGGTTAAAATAATTACATACAATCAAAAGCAATAATTTAGGATTCTGAGTTTTCCAATTACATATGTATTTTCATTCTTTTGCCTTATGTTTCTAAAATGTTTCTAAAATGTCTGTTTTTTGAAATGATGACAATGTTAAGTTCTGCTCAAATGAAGTAGCATCTACTTCCTAGGATTTTTGTGCATATTAAATGAGATGATATTTGCAAATCACTTAGGATAGTGCCTGGCATATAAATGTGTGCTATCTAAATGCTAGCTATTACTTTAAATTTTTTTAAAATTTATTGTTATTTCTTCACTTATTTATCTCACTCTAGCATTCTTCTACTATAAGCTTAAAGTATATCTAAGTTTTGTTAACTATATCTTCATAAGAATGGCTAGAAAGGTAGAAAAAACAATGACTTCAAAGTCATTCCAAAGGTTTCATGTTAGATAATGAAGTGGGGGTTGGGGAAGGACTTCAGAAATAAAAATTAGGAGGCATTGAAAATGCCCATTATAAACTAGAACGAGAATTCTGACAGGAAAATCTAAGGATCTGGCCAGGAATTTTAGTTAAAAAATCTGATATTTTACTCTGATTTCCTGGAATCATTAAGGAGATTGGTCTGAAGTTCTCTTTCTCTGTTTTTGGTCTGCCTGGCTTTGGAATCAGTAACATATTTGAGTCATAAAAAAGAATTTGGTAAAACTCCTCCTTTGCTTATTTTGTCAAATAATTTGTACAATATTGGGATTACTTGTTTTTTAAATGTTTGATAGAATTCACTTGGGAATCCATCTGGCTCTGGAGATTTTTTCTTAGAAAGTTCCTTGATGGCTTGCTCAATTTCTTTTTCTGAGATGGGATTGTTTAAGAATTCTAGTTCCTCTTTTGTTAATCTAGGCAATTTATATTTTTTGTAAATATTCACCCATTTCAACTAGATTGTCATATTTATTGCTATATAATTGAGTAAAGAAGTTCTTAATAATTGCCTTAATTTCCTCTTCATTCGACGTGAGATTTTCTCTTTCATCTTTGATACTGTTAATTTGATTTTCTTCCTTTTTTATTAGGTTGACTAGTACTTTATCTATTTTTTGTTTTTTTTTCAAAGTACTAGCTCCTAATCTTATTTATTAGTTCAATAGTTCTTTTACATTCAAATTGACTAATTTCTCCTATTGTTTTTAGCATTTCCAATTAAGTTTGAATCTGGGAATTGTTAATTTGTTCTTTTCCTAATGTTTTAAGTTGTAAGAGTTGATCTCTGCCCTCTCTCTATTTTTTTTTTTGATATAGGTACTCAACTATGTAAATTTTCCCCTGATTACTGCTTTGACTGTATCCCATAGATTTTGGTATGACGTTTCCTCATTGTCATTCTCTTTAAAATCTGTAATTGTTTCTATCATTTCTTCTTTGACCCATCTGTTGTGAAAAAGTAGATTACTTAGTTTCCAATTAATTTAAAATTTTCCTTTCAATGGACCTTTGTTAAGTATAGTTTTTCTTGTAGTATAATCTGAAAAAGTTGCATTTTATTATTTCTGTTTTTCCGCATTTGTTTGCAATATTTCTGTGGCCTAGTATACGGTTGATCTTTGTATATGTACCATGTACTGCAGAGAAGAAGATAAATTCCTTTTTTTATTCTTGTTCAGTTTTCTACAGATATCTATGAACTCTAATTGTTCTAACATTTTATTAACATCCCTTACTTCTTTCTTATTTATTTTTTGGTTTGAGTTATCTAGTTCTAAAAGGGGAAGACTAAGATCCCCCACTATTATGGTCTTACTATCTATTTCCTCCTTGAGCTCCTTCAATGTTTCCTTTAGAAATCTGAATGCAATATCATTTGATGCATAAATGTTTAGTAATAATATTACATTATTTTTTGTAGTACCTTTTCAATTTCTACTTTGGCTTTGTCTGGTATCATGATTGCTACTACTGCTTTTATTACTTTGGATGATGCATAATATTTTCTGCTCCAGCATTTTACCTTGAATCTGTGTATGTCACCCTGCCTCAAATGTGTTTCTTGTAAACAAAATGGTGTAGGATTCTGATTTTTAATCTACTCTGCTATCTGCTTCCATTTAATGGGTGAGTTCATCCCATTCACATTAAGTGTTATGATTACTAACTGTGTTTTGCCCTCCATTATATTATCACCTATAGATCACACTCTATTTCCTTTCTATCTATTCCTCCTCACCAGTATTTTGCTTTTTGTCACCGCCCTCCCATTCCCCCTTCCTTTAATTACTCCCTGCTTTCCTTGGCTTGTTCCCCTTCTACTTCTTTATAGGATAAGATAGAAATCTATGCCCCACTGAGTATACTCATTTTTCCCTCTCTGAGCCAGTAACAAAGAGAGTGAAGTTTAAGTATTGCCCATCACCACCCTTATCCTCCCCTCTCTTTATTGATTTTTCTCACCTCTTTATGTTATATAATTTCTCAGTCTCTTTCTCTTTCTCAGTCTCAGTCTCTTTCCCTTCCCTTTTCTTTCAGTGCAACCTTCTCTTTCAGCCTTTGATTGATTTTTTACATGTCATTCATATGCATACATATCATGTCATATATATATATAGTTCCATATCATTACATTTACATATACATCAGATCATCATATATCATCATATACATCATATTATAATAATCAACTTACTTTTCTACCCTCTGAGTAAATTCTTTCTATCTTCTCAGATAATTTTCTGTAGTATGATGTCCAGGCTTTTTCCTTTGTTGTGGTCTTCTGGTAGACCAGTGATTCTTAAGTTGTCTCTCCCGGAACAATTTTCTAAATCTTCTGTTTTGTGAATGAGATGCCTCATATTTTCCTCAGTTTTTTTCATTCTTTTGATTTTGTTTTATAGTGTCCTGCTGCCTTGTGAAGTCGCTTGTTTCTAATTGTTGTATTCTGGTTCTTAAAGACTGGATTTCGTCCCTCGCTTTTGGTCATCCTTCTCCTTCTGGTCTGATTTTCTTTGGAGGTCATCTTTCATCTCCTTTGCCTCATTTTCAAGCTGATTAATCTTGGCTTTCAAGACACTGTTTTCTGTTTCCAGATGACTTATCTTGCGTTTAAAGCTGTCTTCAGCCTCCCTTAATTGTGTTTGGAATTGTATTTTGAGTTCTTCCAAAGCCTGTATCCAATTTGCTGGGTTTTCTGTTTTTTTTTGCTTGGAGTTCCCTCATCCTGCTCTGTTCTGTATACTCTTTGTTCATTGCCTATATAGAAGCTGTCAATTGTAATTTATTTTTTCTTTTTCTGTTGTTTGCTCATATTTATCTCTTTACTCCCTGCAGTTGTCATTGCTCTTGCTTCTCTCATTTTTTTCTGGTTTTGAGCTTTTCTTTCCACCCTCACCCTTGGACTTTTGTCAGTAAATCTCCCAGTGCAGTCTGTGGGGGAGGGGTGTTGGAGCTTGAGCTTCTCTGCCCTCTGGAAGCTGTGATGGGATTTAGTCCAGCAGTCTGTGGGGGAGGGGTGTTGGAACTTGAGCTTTCCTGTCCTCTGGAGGCTTTGATAGGATTAAGTCTCACTGGGTTTCTGGATGTGCCCTGGGGCCAAAACCTTAGGAAGGAGGTGAGGAAATATGGAGTGTCTCCACTGCTGCAACTATGCCTCCCATTCTGCACTCTGTGTTTCTCCTCTATCTGTTTCCCCACTGCCTGTGTTGGATGCTCTGAGCCTGGCTCAGCTTTGTCCACGAGATACTCCCTCCAGACCAGTGTCTTGTCCATCCAGAGGTTCCCGCTGCTGCTGGAGGCTTAGAGCTCTAGGTGGATGAGGGGTCCCAGGACCTTCCTTCTTCCTTCTCCTTAAACTGGAGTGTTCTCAAATTCTGGCTTTTAAGTTGAGTCCAGCAGGGGGGTTCCTTGGCTCTGTCTTGTTGTTAGATTTGATTTCAGTCCCCTAGGAACATTTAGTTTGCAATCAGTAAGGGAGCTTTTTCAGAGGTTTGAATGTTTGCTGCCTTTTTGCCACCATCTTGACTCCACCTCCACATTCCATCTTCTCTACTACTGAGAGTACTTTTTGAGAATTATAGAAATCCTCTTTCCATGTAGACATACATTTTTACCTCAGAGAGTACCTTAAATTAAATTTTCTCTTTTGCATCGGCTATGGGAGAGGTGGGGGGGGGAGGGAGGAAAAGAAAATGATTGTTGTCTCCAATGAATAATGTTTGAAATGACCAAATAAAAAAAATCCCTTTCTTATTTACCTTTCTGGGCTTCTCTTGTGTCTCATATTTGACCTTCAAATGTTTTGTTTAGGTCTGGCATTCCTCAGGAATGACTGGAAATCTTCTGTCTTATTGAATGATCACTTTTTCCCCTGAAAGAGTATACTCAGTTTTGCTGGATAGGTGACTCTGGGTTGTAAACCCAAATCTTTTGCCTTTCTGAATATCATTATTCCATTCCTTCTAATCCTTTAATATAGAAGCTTCTAGGTCCTGAGTGATCCTGATTGTAGCTCCATGATATTTGAATGGCTTCTTTCTGACTGTTGGAAGTATTTTTTTCTCTTAGCTTGGTGCCTCTTGAATTTAAGTATTACATTCCTGGGAGTTGTCCATTGAGCATTTCTTTCTGGATGTGGTCTATGATTCTTTCAGTTTTATTTTCTTGTTCAATTTCTTGTAACATGATATCCAAAATTTTTTCTTCATTGTGGCTTTCAGGTAATCCAATAATTCTCAGATTGTCTCTCCTCGATCTGTTTTCTAGATTAGTTGTTTGGTTTTTTTAGGTAAGATATTTCATATTTTCCTCTGTTTTTTCATTTTTTTTAAAATTTTGCTTTATTGTTTCCTGATTTCTCATGAAATCATTAGTTTCCAGATTCTGATGTTTAAAGCCCATTTTACCTCTGTCAGTTTTTGGTTCTTTTTCACTTGGGCCATTTCTTCTTGCATTGCTTTTCTTTCTTCTTGCATTGCTTTCCTTTCTTCTTGTATCACTTTCATTTCTCTTCCCACTTTTCCTCTACCTCTAATATATGTTTTAAAGTTTTTTTTAAAGCTCTTCCAGAATCTGTGACCAATCCATATTTTTCTTTTGGATTTAGAGTATGTTTTTTTTGCTTTTGCTCTTCCCTTATATGTCTGCACCTTGCTCTTTGTCTCCATTAAAATTCTTTAGAGCTATGTGATTTTTTTCATTGTTGTTCATTTTTTGCTATCTAATTATAGGTAGATTCTGTTCTCTGGGAATTTGGAGTGCCCTCTTAAACTTGAGTCCTTCCTTGATGTTATTTTCATCTTATTTTCTGGGTTGTTACTAGTTTACCAGATGGTCTGAGAGCTAAGGGCTATGAGAATCCACTCCTCCTGCTATTTCAACTAACCCTTAAGATGCTGATAGCTTAAAGACTTTCCTCAGGCTTGGGTATAAGTTTTTTTTTTAATTATATTTTATTTGATCATTTCCAAGTATTATACATTAAAGACATAGATCATTTTCTTTTCCTCCCCCCACCCCCTCCACCCCCCATAGCCGACACGTAAATCCACTGGGCATTACATGTTTTCTTGGTTTGAACCCATTGCTATGTTGATAATATTTGCATTAGAGTGTTCATTTAGAGTCTCGCCTCTGTCATGTCCCCTCAACCACTGTATTCAGGCAGTTGCTTTTCCTCTGTGTTTCCACTCCCATAGTTTATCCTTTGCTTATGAATAGTGTTTTTTTCTCCTAGATCCCTGCAAATTGTTCAGGGACATTACACCGCCACTAATGGAGAAGTACATTACGTTCGATTATACCACAGTGTATTACTCTCTGTGTACAATGTTCTCCTGGTTCTGCTCCTCTTGCTCTGCATCACTTCCTGGAGGTTGTTCCAGTCTCCATGGAATTCCTCTACTTTATTATTCCTTTTAGCACAATAGTATTCCATCACCAACATATACCACAATTTGTTCAGCCATTCCCCAATTGATGGGCATCCCCTCGTTTTCCAGTTTTTGGCCACCACAAAGAGTGCAGCTATGAATATTTTTGTACAAGTCTTTTTGTCCATTATCTCTTTGGGGTACAGACCCAGCAGTGCTATGGCTGGATCAAAGGGTAGATATTCTTTTGTCGCCCTTTGGGCATAGTTCCAAATTGCCCTCCAGAATGGTTGGATCAGTTCACAACTCCACCAGCAATGAATTAATGTCCCTACTTTGCCACATCCCCTCCAGCATTCATTACTTTCCTTTGCTGTTATGTTAGCCAATCTTCTAGGTGTGAGGTGATACCTCAGAGTTGTTTTTATTTGCATCTCTCTGATTATAAGAGATTTAGAACACTTCTTCATGTGCTTATTAATAGTTTTGATTTCTTTATCTGAGAACTGCCTATCCATGTCCCTTGCCCATTTATCAATTGGAGAATGGCTTGATTTTTTGTACAATTGATTTAGCTCTTTATAAATATGAGTAATTAAACCTTTGTCAGAGGTTTCTATGAAGATTTTTTCCCAATTTGTTGTTTCCCTTCGGATTTTAGTTACATTGGTTTTGTTTGTACAAAAGCTTTTTAGTTTGATATAGTCAAAATTATTTATTTTACATTTTGTGATTCTTTCTATGTCTTGCTTGGTTTTAAAGCCTTTCCCCTCCCAAAGGTCTGACATGTATACTATTCTGTGTTTACCCAATTTACTTATGGTTTCCTTCTTTATGTTTAAGTCATTCATGCATTTTGAATTTATCTTGGTGTAGGGTGTGAGGTGTTGATCTATTCCTAATCTCTCCCACACTGTCTTCCAATTTTCCCCACAGTTTTTATCGAATAGTGGATTTTTGTCCCAAAAGCTGGGATCTTTGGGTTTATCATATACTGTCTTGCTGAGGTCGCTTTCCCCCAGTCTTTTCCACTGATCTTCCTTTCTGTTTCTTAGCCAGTACCAAATTGTTTTGATGACTTCTGCTTTGTAATATAGTTTAAGGTCAGGGACTGCAAGGCCCGCATCATATGTGTTTTTTTTTTTCATTATTTCCCTGGATATCCTTGATCTTTTGTTCTTCCAAATGAACTTTGTTATGGTTTTTTTCTAAATCAGTGAAGAAGTATTTTGGGAGTTCAATGGGTATGGCACTAAATAGATAAATAAGTTTGGGTAGGATGGTCATTTTTATTATATTGGCTCGTCCTATCCATGAGCAGTTAACGTTTTTCCAAATTCTCAAGTCTAGTTTTAGTTGTGTGGAGAGTGTTTTGTAGTTGTATTCATATAGTTCCTGTGTTTGTCTCGGGAGGTAGATTCCTAGGTATTTTATTTTGTCTAAGGTGATTTTGAATGGGATTTCTCTTTCTAGTTTTTGCTTCTGAGCTGTGTTGGAGATATATAGAAAAGCTGATGATTTATGTGGGTTTATTTTGTATCCTGCAACTTTGCTAAAGTTGTTGATTATTTCAAGTAGCTTTTTGGTTGAATCTCTACGATTCTTTAAGTAGACCATCATGTCATCTGCAAAGAGTGATAATTTGGTCTCCTCCTTGCCTATTTTGATGCCTTCAATTTCTTTTTCTTCTCTAATGTCCCTGAACAATTTGCAGGGATCTAGGAGAAAAAAAACACCATTCATAAGCAGAGGATAAACTGTGGGAGTAGAAACACCATGGAAAAGCAACCCCCTCAATACAGCAGTTGAGGGGACATGACAGAGGAGAGACTCTATATGAACACTCTAATTCAAATATTAACAACATAGCAATGGGTTCAAATCAAGAAAACATGTAATGCCCAGTGGATTTCCACGTCGGCTATGGGGGGTTAGGGGGGAGGAAAAGAAAATGATCTATGTCTTTAATGAATAATGCTTGGAAATGATCAAATAAAATATTGAAAAAAATAAGAAGGCCAAACTCTTCATGAAACAAAGTTGAAGAAGGAGGAGATAGTGGATGATGATGTAAGATAATGATGTAAGATAAGAAAAAGGGAGAAAAAGCTCTCAGCAAACTGGCTTTAACTGGCAAAATATATGGACTTACAACAATGTATAACTTATACTGTACTTCAATACTGACTACAATTCTTTTTTTTTTTTTAATGAACCATTACCTTCTGTGTTGGAATCAATACTGTATGTTGGTTCCAATGCAGAAGAGTGGTAAGGCTTAGGTAATGGGAGTTAAGTGACTTGCCCAGGGTCACACCACTGGGAAGTGTCTGAGGCCAGATTTGAACCTAGGACCTCTCATCTCTAGACCTGGTCTTCAAACCACTGAGCTACCCAGTTGCCTCCTGACTATAATTCTGCAGAGGTAATATGGAATCTAGAGGAGCCTCATTAAAAATCAGATTTAAGTAGAAACTCTGAAATGCAAACAAAGAATTAAGAGACAGATGGAAATTTAAATTCTTTGAGTATTCTTTGGAAAGGGCTAATCAATAATGGAATTCTTACATTCTACTAGTTTGGTAATCTTGACAAAAAAGTAATGAGAGTACTCTATCATGACCTGCTCATGAGGAAATCATGCTTTCTCTTTCTATCCACAATTTCCTTATCTAAAATTTTCCAAGACTTCAGTCAAGATTACTAGCCTATAGTTTTTTGATTTTGCTTTCTTCCCTTAAAAAAAAAAGATATTTGCCCTTCTCCTATCTCCATCCTTTTCTATTTTCCATCAACTTTGGCTAAGCAATCACATTTGCCAGTTCTATCAAGAACTGCATTCTTTGGGATTGTGTAATTAGAATTTTGTACCCTTGAACTACATTCCCAACATTCCTCTTTCATCCCCACATTACATCCTTACATTTTGTAGATAAAAATTTCTGTAAGTCTGCCGTCTTACTCTCTTCTCCCACTTTAAAGTTCTAGGAAACTGATCTTTGCTCAGGCTATACTTTTCCTCTACTTCAAGTGATTATTAATAAATCTTATAAAATATAATACTTGGAGTTATCATATATTAATTTTATTCTTACATTTATGGAAAGCCACAAAGGGATAGAATTCTATTTTTCTTTTAAGAAAACCTTTGAGTAATGAATAGAGAGTAGATAAATTTTGCAAAGCCACATTTCTCTCCTGCCACTTCTGCTGCCCCACTCCTGCTATTTTTTGTTTGTTTATCTTTTGGTGGCTGCCCCGTCTGCCTGCCTGCTTTCATTTGAGTGACTATCTGAGGCTCCTTGCCAAAAGGGATAAGCCAAGGTTCCTGCACAGAGGGTGAAGTATAAGTCCCCTCCCCCATCCCAACGTGGGTTTTCAAGCCTGTGGTATCCGCTTTTCAGAAAGGGAACCCATCAATCCCAACCCCAGCCTGTCTAATACAGGAGGGCTTCCATGCTGTGGGAGTGGGGACTGAGGTATCATGGGCCACTGGTTTTACCCCCTATTGGGGGAAGGGACAGAACTCTTCTCCTTGTGATGCTTTTACTTCTAGGCAGTGCATACCAAGGTAGCACTATCTACGGAATAGAAGTAGGGATTGCAAGCACGGCCCAGTTTGCTGTCTATCTCAAACAATTCTTGTTGCTGGAGAACCTTAACTAGCATATGCAGCTTACAGTTTGGGGGTATTTTTTCTTACTGCTCTTCCTGGGTGCACTTGTCCTTGCAATTACCTTGAGTAATCATGAGGTTCAGAGGGGAGATACATCTCCCTATACCTACTTGCATTTTGGCCTGCCTAGTCTCTGCAACACATCCAATATGGGGTTTTTCGACATTATGCCTAGTGCATGTATGGGGAACTCCAGAGTTATGATCAAAGGAATCTAGATGGATGATGATACTGAGGAGGGGACAGAATCTTAATGACATCTGGAGGTGAGCTTTAAGCCTTTTCAGATTCCATTATTTTAGTTTTGTTCCCCTCCAAATAGTGAATAAGTCTCTATTGGAATTGGAGAAAAGGACTTATTGTATTTGCAGAGGTTTGCTTTTAAAATTCAATTTTGTTTCTTTAAGTTTACATATTAATCTAATCTAATATCTTCTGTTACACTAAGTCATTTTAAGTTACTGTTTTTTGGCTATTAACTATATGTTCTGTTACACTGTTTTTATTTGCACTGTCCTGATACCATTGTAAAAGCTCAAAGACAACTTGCACAAACCATTTCCTGTGGCAAAACCATAGGTACTTATGGATGCTGTGTTTGTCACCAGATCCATCGGGATCACATGTTGCCTATATGGCCTTTTGTTTCTTTTTGACTTTATTAATTGCCACATAGATGATGATGGATGGACTCCATCAAACTAGTTACAACCTTTATAAAACCTTTGGAGAATTTAATGATCTAAATATCTCAATTGATCATGATATTTAGATATCTTAGAGCACCAGTACCTCTGACTGATCATTTGCCTGTTTTTGAGTTGTTTGTAACAAAAGGTAAAGTTCCATTTAGTAGTTCAAGTGAAGTTCAATAGCACTGTTGTATTTCCCACCTCCACATTTATTAAAAAGGTAATGGAGAAATATTGTTGAGAGACTTCCGGTCAAGATGGTGGCATAGAAGCAGCGAATGTTCAGACCTTGGAAACCCTTCCTTACTGATCACAAACTGAGTGCTCCTAAGACACCGAAATTCAAGCTGAACAACAGGATAGACCTGGGGAACCCTCCTCCTGGACCTGGATCAAAAGATACAGCCCCCAAAAGCCAGAACCCTAGATCACTCAGTTCTAAGGGCAGAAGGAAGGTCCCAGGACCCATCCTCCCCAACCCAGAGTGCTGAGCCCAAGGCAGCAGCGGGAACCCCAGGGCTCTGAGGACTCACCTTGAAAGCAACCTGAGCCAGTCTCCGGGGCATCCAACTCAGACATCAGGGAAACATAGAAGGGGGAAGCCTGTAGTCCCCTGGCTGGGTCCTTCAATCTGAGTCTCAAGGGAGGTCCCAGCTTTAGGGAACCAGCTGAACCCAATCCCATCAGGAGCCCTAAGAGCTACTGAAAGGACAGAAATACCAGGGCCGGCAAAGGGGTTGCTCTGAAGAGCTTATCAGACAAGGTAAAGTGGATGAAAGAAGATCTTCAAAGAAAATCAGACGAGAAGGAAAAAGACGACCAAAAAGCCAGAGATGAAATCCAATCTTTAAGAACAAGAATAAAACAACTAGAATCAAGCGACCTCACAAAGCAGCAGGACACTATAAAACAAAACAAAAAGAAAGAAAAAATTGAGTAAAATGTGAAGCATCTCATTCACAAAACAGATGATTTAGAAAATTGTTCAATAAGAGACAATTTAAGAATCATTGGACTACCAGAAGACAACGACAAAAGAAAAAGCCTGGACATAATAATAGAGGAAATTATCCAGGAAAACAGTCCCGAGGTCCTAGAACAAGAGGGGAAAGTGGAGATTGAAAGAATCCACAGATCACCCCCTGTATTTAATCCCCAACTGACAACACCAAGAAAGGTTATAGCCAAATTCAAAAACAATCAGATGAAAGAACAGATATTACAAGCTGCCAAGAAGAAGCCATTCAGATACCATGGAAACACGGTGAGGTTAACACAGGATCTGGCTGCATCCACACTGAAAGACCGAAAGGCATGGAATACGATTTTCTGGAAAGCAAGGAAACTAGGTCTACAACCAAGAATAAAATACCCATCAAAACTGACTATATTCTTACAGGGGAAGGTATGGTCATTTAACACAACAGAAGAGTTCCAAGCATTCATAAATAAAAGACCAGACCTGAACAGAAAATTTGATGTCCAACCACAGAACTGAAGAGAATCATCAAAAGGTAATTAAAAAGGAGGGGGGAAATTTTTTTAAGAGACTCAATAAGTTAAAATGATATGCATCCCTATAAGAAAAAAGGTCATTGGTAACTCTTAAAAACTGTTGCTATCACCTGAGCAGATAGAAGAATTACACTCAGAGGGAACAGTGACAAACTGTATAGGATGAAAGGACAAGACATAAATAGGTATATAGATATAGGCATGCATAAATACATATACATGTGTACATGACAAGAAACACACATGAAGAAGGTAGATACACATAGGGTGAAAGTAAGAGGATGGAGCCAAATCTATTGGGCATCAAATGATAAAAAGAAGGCAGGAGTAGCAATCATGATATTGGACAAAGCCAAAGTAAAAATAAATCTAGTTAAAAGAGATAGGGAAGGTAATTATATCCTGATAAAAGGCAGTATAGACAATGAGGAAATATCTGTACTCATATGTATGCACCAAATGGCAGAGCATCCAAATATTTAAAGGAGAAACTAGAGGAGCTCAAGGATGAAAAAGATAGAAAAACTATACTATGGGAGATCTGAACCTTCCTCTAACTGAACTAGATAAATCAAATGAAAAAAATAAATAAGAAAGAGGTGAGAAAAGCAAATGAAATTTTAGAAAAATTAGAATCAGTAGACATATGGAGAAAAATAAATAGGGACAAAAAGGAATACACCTTCTTTTCAGCAGTACATGGTACATTTACAAAAATTGACCATGTACTGGGGCACAAAATCAGTGCAAACAAGTGCAAAAAGGCAGAAATAATAAATGCAAACTTCTCAGACCACAGTGAAATAAAAATAATAATTAGTAAGGGTACATGTATAGATAAATCAAAAATTAATTGGAAATTAAACAATATGCTACTCCAAAACCAGCTAGTTAAAGAACAAATCATAGAAACAATTAATAACTTCATTGAAGAAAATAACAATGGTGAGACATCCTTTCAAAACCTATGGGATGCAGGCAAAGCAGTACTCAGGGGGAAATTTATATCCTTGAGTTCATATATAAACAAATTAAGAAGGACAGAGGTCAATGAATTGGGCATGCAAATTAAAAAACTATAAAGTGAAAAAATTAAAAACCCTCAGATGAAGACTATATTATAGATCCTAAAAATCAAAGGAGAAATCAATAAAATTGAAAGTCAAAGAACTATTTATTTAATAAATAACACTAGAAGCTCCTACTTTGAAAAAAGAAATAAAATTGACAAAGTACTAGTCAGTCTAATTAAAAAAAGAAAAGAAAAAAACCAAATTGACAGTATACAAGATGAAAAGGGAGACCTCACCTCTAATGAAGAGGAAATCAAGGCAATCATTAAAAACTACTATGACTCTTTGCAGATGACATGATGGTCTACTTAAAGAATCCTAGAGATTCAACCAAAAAGCTAATTGAAATAATCAACAACTTTAGCAAAGTTGCAGGATACAAAATAAACCCACATAAATCATCAGCTTTTCTATATATCTCCAACACAGCTCAGAAGCAAAATCTAGAAAGAGAAATCCCATTCAAAATCACTTTAGACAAAATAAAACACCTAGGAATCTATCTCCCAAGACAAACACAGCAACTATATGAACACAACTACAAAACACTCTCCACACAACTAAAACTAGACTTGAGCAATTGGAAAAAACATTAACTGCTCATGGATAGGAAGAGCCAATATAATAAAAATGACCATCCTAACCAAACTTATTTATCTATTTAATGCCATACCCATTGAACTCCCAAAATACTTCTTCACTGATTTAGAAAAAACCATAACAAAGTTCATCTGGAATAACGAAAGACCAAGGATATCCAGGGATATAATGAAAAAAACCACAAATGATGAGGGCCTTGCAGTCCCTGACCTTAAACTATATTACAAAGCAGAAGTCATCAAAACAATTTGGTACTGGCTAAGAAACAGAAAGGAAGATCAGTGGAAAAGACTGGGCGAAAGTGACTTCAGCAAGACAGTATAGGATAAACCCAAAGATCCCAGCTTTTGGGACAAAAATCCACTATTCGATAAAAACTGTGGGGAAAACTGGAAGACAGTGTGGGAGAGATTAGGTTTGAATCAACACCTCACACCCTACACCAAAATAAATTCAAAATGGATGAATGACTTAAACATAAAGAAGGAAACTATAAGTAAATTGGGTAAACACAGAATAGTATACATGTCAGACCTTTGGGAGGGGAAAGGCTTTAAAACCAAGCAAGACAGAAAGAATCACAAAATGTAAAATAAACAATTTTGACTACATCAAATTAAAGAGCTTTAGTACAAACAAAACCAATGTAACTAAAATCAGAAGGGAAACAACAAATTGGGAAAAAATCTTCATAGAAACTTCTGACAAAGGTTTAATTACTCAAATTTATAAAGAGCTAAATCAATTGTACAAAAAATCAAGCCATTCTCCAATTGATAAATGGGCAAGGGACATGGATAGGCAGTTCTCAGATAACGAAATCAAAACTATTAATAAGCACATGAAGATGTGTTCTAAATCTCTTATAATCAGAGAGATGCAAATAAAAACAACTCTGAGGTATCACCTCACCCCAAGTAGACTGGCTAATATGATAGCAGAGGAAAGTAATGAATGCTGGAGGGGATGTGGCGAAGTAGGGACATTAATTCATTGCTGGTGGAGTTGTGAACTGATCCAACCATTCTGGAGGGCAATTTGGAACTATACCCAAAGGGTGACAAAAGAATATCTACCATTTGATCCAGCCATAGAAGTGCTGGGTCTTTCATAGATGTGCTCTTTGTTTTGGCCAAAAATTGGAAAACGAGGGGATGCCCATCAATTGGGGAATGGCTGAGCAAATTGTGGTATATGTTGGTGATGGAATACTATTTTGCTAAAAGGAATAATAAAGTGGAGGAATTCCATGGAGACTGGAACGACCTCCAGGAAGTGATGCAGAGAGAGAGGAACAGAACCCGGAGAACATTGTACCCAGAGACTAATACACTGTGGTATAATCGAATGTGATGGACTTCTCCATTAGTGGCGGTGTAATGTCCCTGAACAATCTGCAGGGATCTAGGAGAAAAAACACTATTCATAAGCAGAGGATAAACTGTGGGAGTAGAAACACCGAATGAGGTTGAGGGGACATGACAGAGGAGAAACTCTAAATGAACACTCTAATGCAAATACTAACAACATGGCAATGGGTTCGAATCAAGACATATGTGATACCCAGTGGAATCACACATCGGCTACTGGGGGTGAGGGGAGGGAGGAAAAGAAAATGATCTTTGTCTTTAATGAATAATGCTTGGAAAAGATCAAATAAAATATTATAAAAGAAATAAAGAAAAAAAAGAAAAAAACTACTATGCCCAATTATATGGCAAAAAATATGGCAATCTAAGTGATATGGATAAATACTTACAAAAATATAAATTGCCTAGGCTAAAAGAAGAAGAAATAAATTACCTAAACAAATACATATCAGAAAAAGAAATTGAACAAGCCATCAAAGAACTCCCTAAGAAAAAATCCCCAGGTCCAGACGGATTCACAAATGAATTCTATCAAACATTCAAAGAACAGCTAACCCCAATACTATACAAACTATTTGACAGAATAAGCCAAGAAGGGGTTCTACCAAATTCTTTTTACTACACAAACATGGTACTGATTCCAAAGCCAGGCAGGTTAAAAACAGAGAAAGAAAACTATAGGACAATCTCCCTAATGAATATAGATGCAAAAATCTTAAATAGGATACTAGCAAAAAGACTCTAGCAATTCATCACACGGGTTATCCACTATGATCAGGTAGGATTCATACCAGGAATGCAAGGATGGTTCAATATTAGGAAAAACAGCCACATAATTGACCATTTAAACAAGCAAACCGACAAAAATCAAATGATTATCTCAATAGTTGCAGAAAAATCCTTTGACAAAATACAACACCATACCTATTGAAAACACTAGAAAGTATAGGAATAGAAGGGCCTTTCCTAAAAATAATAAACAGTATATACCTAAAACTACCAGCAAACATCATCCGCAATGGGGAAAAACTCAAAGCCTTCCCAATAAGATCAGGAGTTAAACAATGATGCCCATTATCACCTTTATTATTTAATATTGTACTAGAAACACTAGCAGTAGCAGTTAGAGAAGAAAAAGAAATTGAAGGTATTAAAATTGGCAATGAGGAGACCAAGCTGTCACTCTTTGCAGATGACATGATGATTTACTTCAAGAATTCTAGGGAATCAACCAAAAAGCTAATCGAAATAATCAACAACTTTAGCAAAGTTGCAGGATACAAAATAAACCCACATTAGTCATCAGCATTTCTCTATATCTCCAACCCAGTTCAAGAGCAACAATTAGAAAGAGAAATTACATTTAAAGTCACCGGAGACAATATAAAATACTTAGAAATCTATCTGCCGAGACAAACACAGGAACTTTATGAACACAACTACAAAACACTTTCTACACAATTAAAACTAGATCTAAACAATTGGAAAAACATTGATTGCTCATGGGTGGGAAGAGCTAACATAATAAAAATGACCATCCTACCCAAACTTATATAACTATTTAGTGCCATACCCATTGAGCTAACAAAAAAGTATTTTACTGAATTAGAGAAAACAATAACAAAGTTCATTTGGAAGAATAAGGGATCAAGGATATCCAGGGAAATAATGAAGAAAAATAAAATACAAAGGAAGGTGGCCTTGCAGTCCCATATCTCAAACTATATTACGTAGCAGCAGTCATCAAAACAATTTGGTACTGGCTAAGAGACAGAAAGGAGGATCAGTGGAATAGACTTGGGGTAAATGACCTCAGCAAAACAGTCTTTGACAAACCCAAAGACACCAGCTTTTGGGACAAAAATCCAGTATTTGATAAAAAGTCCTGGGAAAATTGGAAGAAAGTGTGGGAGAGATTAGGTTTGGATCAATCCCTCACACCCTAAACCAAGATAAACTCAGAATGGGAGAATGACTTGAGTATAAAGAAGGAAACTATAAGTTAATTAGGTGAACACAGAATAGTATACATATCAGACCTTTGGGAAGGGAAAGATTTTAAAACCAAGCAAGACTTAGAAAGAGTCACAAAATTCAAAATAAATAATTTTGACTACGTCAAATTAAAAAAGTTTTTGTACAAACAAAACCAATGTAACTAAAATTAGAAGGAAAGCAATAAATTGGAAAACTATCTTCATAACAAAAACCTCTGACAAAAGTCTAATTACTCAAATCTATAAAGAGCTAAACCAGTTGTACAAAACATCAAGCCATTTTCCAAGAGAAAAATGGGCAGTGGACATGAATAGGCAATTTTCAGTTAAAGAAATCAATACTATTAATAAGCATATGAAAAAATATATCTCTCATAATCAGAGAGATGCAAATCAAAACAACTATGAGGTATCACCTCACACCTAGCAGATTGTTCAACATGACAGCAAAGGAAAGTAACGAATGCTGGAGGAGATGTGGCAAAGTCAGGACATTAATGCATTGCTGGTGGAGTTGTGAATTGATCCAACCATTTTGGAGGGCAATCCAGCCATTAACACTGCTGGGTTTGTACCCCAAAGAGATAATAAGGAAAAAGACTTGTACAAGCATATTCATAGCAGCTCTCATTGTGGTGACCAAAAATTTGAAAATGAGGGGATGCCCCTCAATTGGGGAATGGCTGAACAAATTGTGGTATATGTTGGTGATGGAATACTATTTTGCTAAAAGGAATAATAAAGTGGAGGAATTCAATGGTTACTGGAACGACCTCCAGGAAGTGATGCAGAATGAGAGGTGCAGAACTAGGAGAACATTGTACACAGAGACTGACACATTGTGGTACAATCAAATGTAATGGACTTCTTCAGTAATGGCTTTACAATGTCCCTGAACAACCTGCAGTGATCTACGAGAAACAAAACAAAACAAAACAAAACAAAACAAAACTATCCTCAAGCAGAGGACAAACTGAGGGAGTAAAAACACCGAGGAAAAGCAACTGCCTGACTACAGAGGGTGAGGGGACATGATCAAGGAGAGACACTAAATGAGCGCCCTAATGCAAATACCAACAACAAAGAAATGGGTTCAGATCAAGGACACATGTGATATCCAGATGAATCGAGCCTCAGCCAAGGAAGGGGTGGTAGGGGTTTGGGGTGGGGGGAAGAAAAGAAAATGATCTGTTTAAAATGAACAATATATGAAAATGACCAAATAAAATAATGTTTTTTAAAAAAAGATAATGGATTAGATATCTGAAGTGATTTTCACTATTTACTCCTTGACTCCACATTGAAATGGATGGGACATATTGGAGACAGGTCTTTTATCACTGCTACAGTCTCATACCAAGGGAGGGAGTTTCCCCAGAAGAAGCTTGATAACCCTGTGATAGGTTATAATCTCATCCAGGAGGTGGGAAGGAGTTTCCTAAGGGATTAGTGGCTCCTGAATATCTTTATATTTGTAACTCTTCAGCTTACTCTACCATTCCACCAGAATGATCTAGAGTCTTGGTAACATTTTAGACTCAAAAGGTTTTCATCAGCAGTACAGAGGTTTTTTCAAGTTTCTCCTGCCAAATTTTGGAATGATGACAGTCATGCACTTTGTTAAAAATATCTCAGCCAAGGTTGAAATATTGGTTACATCTGGAGAATTTGTGACAACTATCCATGAGTTCATAGGTTTTTTAAATGTCACATAGCAAGTGGATGTATAGAGACTCAAGTGAATCCTAATGATAGTGGGTTTTTCTGCTATTGGCATTGACTGGACTATTATGATTTTGGGGATTTTGGTACTTCTTGAATGTGCATAACCTATTGTATTACTGTTTTACAAACCTGTTACTTGGTGAAAATCATTTTTACCCACTGTGAATCATGGCCAAGTTAAAAGGAAATGGATCTTATTTATGGGTGAGAAATCTTTGCATTCTACCTCTACTTGGCTGACACAGTGTTGCTGATTATTGTTGCTATGTATTGTTTATTTTAAAATATTTTATTATTGTTTTTCCTTTTATGTGCAACAGAATATTTGAATTTTCTTTTTCTCTGATTTTTTGTACTTGAAGCATGTTACCAGTATTATTGTTTTTTTGATTTTGTACTAGAATAAGTTTAAAATGTCCATTAGCCCTAATGTCAATTCATACTCAAAAGCTTTAGACTATAGAAACAATGCCATTGATTGTTAAATATTATGGGACTTTTTTTAAAGATTGTGTCTAATTCCAGGAGAAGGGATCACAAAAGAGCCTCTTCACAGTGGCAGTGAACACAAAGTTAACCTGCACAGTGTCAGTGAGCACAAGGTCAAGGAGACTAATCAGTCTAGGTGGGATTGATGAGATTCTGTGCCAAGAAAAGGGACTTGAACTTTTTTGAGGTTCAAGGTTGTGGCTGTTTGACATATGTCATATGTAGGTCTTCCCCTGCCATATTCTACCAAGTACTAAAGTTTGGCTACCATCCTGGCACCCCTGTTCCTAAGAGAAAAGGTAAAATCAGACAAGGGAATGCTATTTCTCATTTTCTGCTAAAATCTAGTCCCTTTCTTTCTTTCATAGTGTGACAAATTTTCTGTCGTCCTGGCTACTGATTCGGTAAGTGCATAATTGATACCACAGGCTTCTGAGACATAAATCAGTTTAATAGGGCCCTGATTCAAAGACTTGTTATAAGTTTATTTTTCCTTACTTATAATTTTTACACATGAGACTTTGATATTTTATATTTCATCCAAAAATTACTTTTTTCTCCTTCATTTGGATTTTTTAATGTTTTCTATTTTCTTTTGAATATCATTCATATATCTCATAACTCAGCCATTTTTCACTGAGTGATCCATGAGTTTGTCAACACCCTCCTCAGTGGGGATTGTATTATTATCCTATAATGCAAAGTTTAAATTATTTTGAGAATAATTTTAGGTTAAGAAACTTGCTACCTTCCCAAATCCAGAAAGTGAACTGTTTGGAGAAGGCTCCAATGAAGATGCCTGCAGAAACTACACACTGCATCAAAAAATCCAGAGTGAACTTTGGGGTGTGATTTGAACTGTGTGAGGATTAGAATGCATTTATTTTGAATGGACACTCTTATGCCAAAGGGGACTGCCCCCAAATTGCTTTTTTTGCTAATAATTCAATTATTGTTTTTTTCTCTTTTATCTCTCTCTTATCCTCAAATTATTGTAATTTCCCTTTAGAAACTGCAATATTGTATATTCCTTTAGTTAAAAATCTTTAGAGCTCTAAGCTGGTTATGTTTAAATGATCCATTGAGTAGACTAGTCTCCTAAAGGATCACAGGCAGGATTGTGTAATTAGAATTTTAGATGCTTGAACTAAATTTCCCAGCATTACTCTTTCATCCCCACGTTACATCTTTATGTTTTGTAGATGACAGTTTCTGTAACTCTGCCCTCTCACTCTCTTCTCCCACTTTCACAGTCCAGTAAACAGCTCTTTGCTCAGGCTATGCTTTTCCTCTACTTCAAGGGATGATTCATAAATCTTATAAAATATAATACTTGGAGTTATATATTAATTTTAATCTTATAGGGTCAAGTGACTTGAATTCATTAAAGGAAAGTTGGTGCTCTCTTACTGTTTTCTTATCTTGGGTATGAACACCTTTTAGTAATTTTGGTTGTAATTGCTAATGTAAAAATCATTCTCTTTGGCAGATAAAACATAAAAAAATGAGAATTAAGGACTAAGTTCATGAGTCAATATATTTGAGACCTACTGAGTGTTGTCTTAAGCTCTGGAGAAACAAAGAAAACAAAAAAAAGAATGTCTCCTTTAAAAGAGTTCACAGTCATTTAGGGGAGAAAACATGCAAATGGCTATGTACAAAAAGATCTATAAGTAGGATGAACTGAAGGTAGTCTCAAAGTAAAGGAATTAAAATTAAAGACAGTGAAAGCCTCTTGCAGAAGATGGGATTTTAGATGAGATTTGAAGAAAGCCACAGAAATCAAAAGATGGAGGTGAAGAAGAAGAGAGACTTGGGCAAAGGAAACAGCCAGTGAAAATACTCAGTTTGGAGCAGGAAGAAGGATAATGTCACTGGATTTCAGAGGATATAGAAGGAAGCAAAGTATAATCATGTCTCAAAAGTAGGAAGGGGCCAGATTATGAAGGGTTTTAGAGGCCAAACAGATGCAGCTATGCTTAATCTCTGTTGTGGGTTATCAAAATCCCATCCATCCTGAGCAAAGCTACTAAGCCTGTTTTGAGCTTCCTTTTTCTTTCAATATAGCTTTAAAAAATCCTTTTTTTGGGGACTTCTGTGCTAAGATGGCTGCACTTTAGAAGGAATTTCATGAATCTTCCTATTACCAATCAAAAAGCATCTTAAACGGACAAAAATCAAAATCAGATGAGGGAAGGGACTCTGATGAGGGATGTAGCCTTGGAGTTAGGAAAGGTTTGGGCATTTCCTCACTATAAGAGGGTAAAATTACACCTACCAAAGTGTGAGCTGATCAATTCTCCCCCATATTGCCTACCTCACCAGTCAGAGCAAAGGCCAGGGAAATCTCTAAATTCTTAGGAGCTGGCTGAGGGCATCACAGTATTACCCCTGAGGACAGTGCAAAGCCTTAGCAGAGAGACTTGGGACCTGCAAAGAGGAGGAGCAGAGATAGCACAGAGAAGGCCTGCTCAGAGCAGATGCAGCAGACATTCAAAAATAGCCTCAGGACAAAATGCACCGTGTAGCTCAGACTTCTGGCGAAGAAGGAAAGATAAAACTAACACAGCAATGGCCACCAACACCCAAGAACTACAATCCACAAGTATTAAAAAAAAAGTAAGATAAAACAAAGAAAGCCTCTGACATTGGATAATGTTTTTGGAGAAAAGGAGCAGAATACAGAGGCACAGAAAAGACTGTCAAAAAAGCAAACACATCCAAAATTAAAAAAAAAAAAGGAAATTGGTGACAAGCTCTTGAGCAACTCAAATTGGAGCTCAAGAACCAAGTAAGAAGGATAAAAGAAACTTAGGAAGAAAGGTAGGAAATAGAAATACAAGTAATTAAAATAAAGAAAACTATTTAAAAAGACATAATCTCCCACTTGGAAAAGGAAGCACAGAAATTTCATGAAGTAATAAACAAATTGGAGACCAGAATTGACCTGCTGAAAACCATGAAAAGCAATTTAGACCAAACCAAAAAGGAAAATCAAAAGATCATAGTTTAAAACCAGTCTTTAAAGACTGGAATTGGGCAAGTAGAAGCTAATGATCTCTGAATGTGAATGGATGAACTCACTGCCCAAAATGGAAGGAAATAGAGTGGATTAGAAACCCAAATCCTAACATATGTTGTCTACAAGAAACACATGAGGCAGGTAGATATATACACAGGTTAAAGGTAAGAGGATGGAGCAAAATCTAGTGAGTATCAACTGAGAAAAAGAAGGCAGGATTCACAATCATGATATCTGACAAAGCCTAAGTAAAAATATATCTGATTAAAAGAGATAGGAAAGGTTATTACATCTAGATAAAAGGCAGTATAGATAATGAAGAAATAGTAATGCTCAACATGTATGCACCAAATGGCATAGCATCCAGATTTTTAAAGGAGAAACTATTGGAGTTTAAGGAGGAAATAGATAGTAAAACTAGTGGGAGATCTGAACCTGCCTTTATCAGATCTAGATAAATCAAACCAAAAAATAAATAAGAAAGAAGTAAGATTGTGAATGAAATCTTAGAAAAATTAGAGTTAATAGATATATGGAGAAAGATAAATAGGGAAAAAATAGACCTTTTCAGCAGCACATGGTACATTCACAAAAATTGATCATGTACTAGGGCATAAAAACATTACAAACAAATGCAATAAAGCAGAAATAATAAATGCAACCTTTTAAGATCATAATGTAATAAAATAATAATTAGTAAGGGTACATGGAGAGGCAAATCAAGAAATAATTGGACATTAAATATGATTCTCCAAAATTGGTTGCTTAAAGAACAAATCATGAAACAATTAACAATTTCATTGAAGACAATGACATCATATCAAAATGTATAGGATGCAGCCAAAGCAGTACTCAGGGAGAAATTTATGTCCCTGAGGGCATATATCAACAGATCATAGAGGGAAGAGGTCAACGAATTTAGTATGCAAATTTAAAAAAATAAAAAGAGAACAAATTAAAAATTCCCTGATAAAAACTATATTAGAATTCCTAAAAATCAAAGAAATTAATAAAACCAAAAGTAGAAGAACTATTGAATTAATAAATAAGCTAAGAGCTGGTACTTTGAACAAACAAATAAAATCGATAAAGTACTAGTTAATGTAATAAAAAAAGGAAAGAAGAAACCAAATTAACAGTATCAAAGATGAAAAGGGAGACCTCACCTCTAATGAAGAGGAAATTAAGATAATTTTTAAGAATTATTTTTCCCAATTATATGGCAACAAATACAGCAATCTAAGTGATATGGAAGAATATTTACAAAAATATAAACTGCCTACATTAACAGAAGAGGAAATAGAATACTTAAATAATCTTATATCATAAATAGAAATTGAATAAGCCATCAAAGGACTCCCTAAGAAAAAATCCTCACAGGGGGCAACTGGGTAGTTCAGTGGATTGAGAGCTAGGCCTAGAGATGGGAGGTCCTAGGTTCAAATCTGGCCTCAGACACTTCCCAGCTGTGTGACCCTGGGCAAGTCACTTGACCCCCATTGCTTAGCCCTTACCACTCTTCTTCCTTGGAGCCAATACACAGTATTGACTCCAAGATGCAAGATAAGGGTTTAAAGGGTTTAAAAATAATCCTCACAGCCAGATGGATTCACAAGTGAATTCTATCAAACATTTAAAGATCCTAATACTATACAAAGTAGTTGACAAAATAAGCAAAGGATTGTTAAATTCCTTTTATGACTCAAATATGGTACTGATTCCAAAGCCAGACAGACCAAAAACCAAGAAAGAAAACTACAGAACAATCTCCTTAATGAATACAAAAATCTTAAATACAATACTAGCAAAAAGACTCCAGCAAGTTATCACAAGGATTATTCTCTATGATGAGATGGGATTTATATCAGGAATGCAAGGATAGTTTAATAATAAGAAAAACATCCAGATAATTGACCATAGCAATAACCAAACCAACAGAAATCACATGATTATCTCAATAGATGCAGGAAAAGCCTTTGACAAAATACAAAACTTATTCCTATTGAAAACACTAGAAAGTATAGAAATAAAAGAGCCTTTCCCCAAAACAATAAACAGTATATATTTAAAATCATCAGTAAGCATCATCTGCATTGGGGATAAATTAGAAGCCTTCCCAATCAGATCAGGAGTGAAACAAGGATGTCCATTACATCCGCTATTATTTAACAATATACTAGAAACAGTAGCAGTAGCAATTAGAGAAGAAAAAGAAATTGAAGGAATTAAAATAGGCAACGAGGAGATTAAACTATCACTCTTTGCAGATGATATGATGATCTACTTAAAGAATCCTAGAGATTCTTTAAAAAGTTAGTGGAAATAATCAACAACTTTAGTAAAAGTGCAGGGTACAAAATAAACCCACATCAATCATCAGCATTTCTATATTTCCACCAAAACTCAGCAGCAAGAGCTAGAAAGAGAAATGCCATTTAAAATCATCTTAGAAAATATACAATATTTAAGAATCTATTTGCCAAGACAGACACAGGAATTATCTGAACACAACTACAAAACACTTTCCACACAATTAAAACTAGATCTAAATAACTGGAGAAACATTAATTTCTCATGGGTAGAAAGAGCTAACATAATAAAAATAAAAATCCTACCCAAATTAATTAACTCATTCAGTGCCAAACCTATCAAACTACCAAGAAATGTTTTTACTGAATTAGAAAAAAAAATATAACAAAGTTCTTTTGGAAGAAAAAAGACCAAGAATATCAAGGGAACTAATGAAAAAAATGTGAAGGATGGGATCCTAGAAGTACATTTGGTAAACTGTGCTATAAATCAGTGGTCATCAAAACAATATGGTACTGGCTAAGGGATAGAAGGGAGGATCAATGGAATAGACTTGGGTAAATGAATCTCAGCAAGATAGTGTGCTATAAACCCAAATATCCCAGCTTTTGAAACAAGAACCCACTGTTTGACAAAAACTGCCCATAAAACTAGAAAATAGTATGGGAGAGATTAATATAGATCAACATCTATACCAAGATAAATTCTGAATG
Organism: Monodelphis domestica; assembly: GCF_027887165.1. Taxonomy (NCBI): domain Eukaryota; kingdom Metazoa; phylum Chordata; class Mammalia; order Didelphimorphia; family Didelphidae; genus Monodelphis; species Monodelphis domestica. The sequence continues at coordinate 244,973,798 of NC_077228.1, read as the reverse complement.
GGTAAATGCCTTAAATATAAAGAAGGAAACTATAAGTAAATTAGATGAATATGATATTGTGGGAAGGAAATCACTTTAAAAGACTGATATATATTAATTTAAGGTCGCCAAGGAATTCAGCTATGTAATTCCTAAATGAAAACTCAAGTCAGCAGTCAACCTTTTATGGAATTTAATTACAAACAGGAGGAAGAAAGGTATTAGAGATAGAGAGAGAGAGGGAGAGAGAAAGGGGAGAGAAGGGAATAGGGCTTAAATACCCCTTCTGTTTAGGCTGGGCCAAAAGGCCCAAGCCCTTAGATAGCTAAGGCAAAGAAAGGAGATCAGTCCCTATTACTCACGTGACCAAAATGGAGAAACAGTCTCAGGGGCCTCCACCTCCAGCTTCCTTCAGAGCAAGCTTCTCAGAGCACCTCTCCAACCAACCCCCCAGTGCTCAGACCCCATTATCTTTAAGGAAACCATCCAAGTTCCCTCCCCTCAGTTCTCACATCTACCAATCACTGTCCATGTCTTCCCTGTGCCAATGGTGGCTCTACCTTAACCCAGGACCGCCCAGAGGTCTGTGGCTTTGCACATGTCTGTTGAAGGTCATATTCTCAAATAATTAAATCTTGATCCTTTGCTGCAGCCCTTCCTAAATCCTGTTACCCTGAGTAGGGTGGAGATCGGAATAATTAAATTTTGATCTATGCTGCAGCCCTTCCTAAATCCTGTTACCCTGAGTAGGGTGGAGATTGGAATAATTAAATTTTGATCTATGCTGCAGCCCTTTCCATTGTTCAGCAAAAGGTTTCTGTCCTAAAGTAATCTTAAGAAGGGAGGAGGAGGAATCTCCCTTGCCAAAGGAGTTCACATTCCAATGGTGAAATTTCCAACATTCACAAGTCTATGAAATTTTAAGGTTTACAATATAGTATACCTGTCAGATCTTTGGAAAAGAAAAGAATTTAAGACCAAGTTAGAAATAGAGAATATCACAATATGTAAAATGAATAATTTTGATCACATTAAAGTTCTTATACAAACAAAACCAATGTTTCCTAAATTAAAAAGGAAGAAACAAATTGGGAAAAAATCTTTATAACAAAAACCTCTGACAAAGGTCTAATTTCTCAAATATATAAGAAACTAAGTCAATTGTACAAAAAAATCAAGCCATTCCCCAATTGACAAATGTTCAAGGGACACAAATCGGCAAAGATAAAGAAATCAAAACTATCAATAAGCACATGAAAAAGTGTTCTAAATCTCTCATACTTAGATAAATACAAATTAAAACAACTCTGAGGTACCACCTCACACCTAGCAGATTGGCTAACATGACAGGAAAGGAAAGTATTGAACACTGGAGGGAATATGGCAAAGTTGGGACCCTAACCCTGGTGGGGTTGTGAATTGGTCCAACTATTCTGGAAGGCAATTTCAAACTATGTCCCAAGGTCTTTAAATGCTTGCCTGCCCTTTGATCCAGCCATACCACTGCTGGGTTTGTACCCCAAAGAGATAATAAGGAAAAATACTTTTACAAAAATATTTATAGCCGCACTCTTTGTGATGGCCAAAAATTGAAAAATGAGGCGATGCCCTTTGATTGGGGAATGGCTGAACAAATTGTGATATCTGTTGGTGATGGAATACTATTGTGCTAAAAGGAATAATGAATTTGAGGAATTCCATATGAACTGGAATGACCTCCCGGAATTGATGCAGAAGGAAGAACCTGGAGAATGTTGTACACAGAAATTGAAACATTTTGGCACAATTGAATGTAATGGACTTCTCTATTAGCAGCAAGGGTCCAGAACAGTTCTGAGGGACTTGATGAGAAAGAACACTACCCACATTCAGAGAGAACTGTAGGAGCATAAGCACAGAAGAAAATGCATTTCCTTATCACATGGTTCCATTGGGGATATGACTGGGGATGTAGAATCTAAATGATCAGTCTATTGTAAATGTTAATAATATGGAATTAGGTCTTGATCAATGATACATGTAAAAGACAGTTGAATTGCTTGTTGGCTACAAAAGGAGGAAGAGAAAGACTATGAATCATATAACCATGGAAATATATTCTAAATTAATTAAATAAGTTAATTAATTTAAAAAATTTCTTTTCTGTTGTTTTCTTTACCTTCCCTCATCAGAGTCTGTATCCAGTCTGAGCATAGTGTTCCTATCTGTTAAATTCATTTTCTGTACTTTGGTATCACTTCAATACTCCATACATTTCTTTTTAAAACTCAAAGTTGCTTGGAGAGTTTCCTGTGCATCTTGATATGTCTTACCAGACAAACCTCATTTTTTTTCCTACTGGAATTGTTTCCTCTTAGGACAATCAGAATTTCATTCTCGAATATCTAATATTCCTCCTAGGCTAACTACTCTTGTGTTATTTAATTCCATTGTATCCTTCCTATTTTTTTCTTAGGAGTCACTCAAATTATAAATTAATTGGGGAAATAAATAATCCCTTAATGTCTGAATAAGAAAAACTTTTAAGTGACAACAATATCACAGATGTACTTCAAAAATGTGATATTTTGAAGTCTTATGTATGTAGTACACATCAAAGATCTTGGATCAGAATGGAAATGAGCACTTCCCAATATTTCTGTGTTAACACTGTATACCCAAAGTGCACAACTGGTCCTGTTAGTTAATTTCTTGATTAATTATTTTTATAATCATTTAATCATAAGGAACTTGGATGTGGAAGGAGAGGATGAGTTGAAGGGTCCTACCTGCAAAAGGATAGTCTTCTTCCTAGTCCCAACATTTTTGAAGTTCTAGGTACTGAATTAGAAAAACTTTGAGCAATTAAGGAATAGGCAAAATGGCTGTTATTTTAACACAGAAATCATAAGAATTCAGGATTTGTGGCTACTTTCTCCCACTCTTCTCATAATTTTTGCTGTCCTCAATACACCATTAAAATCTCTATTGACTAGAAACAATGGATTGTTCATTGATCAATATGCTTATCTCAGACACAGATATGGTTCTAAGATGCTTAAGAATTCAAATAGTAACTGTGATTGATTTCCCATGAGGCAAATCATAGTGATCAAGCTAGACAGTTCAGAAGTCTCAGAGGTAGCACAACATTTCTCAGAATTTATTGGCAAATAAAATCATACCAAGTTCTGACTCCTCCTGGACATGCTGACAATAGATTGTCTTAACAGCATCCAAGTCACTGCTGAACATTGTGATCAGTCTTGGGTATTTATCAAATACATCCATGGCTACTACTGGTCTTTCAAGCAGACTCCCAAATATTTCAAGCAACTGTATAAAATGTTTAAATGTAGGAAGGAAATACAAAGGGTTAAAAAAAATCAGTTCCAGGAATTCTAAGACTGAAGCTAAGGATTTGGAGAAGGGAGAATAGATTAAACCTAAGTGAAGGATTCTACCAAGGGTTGGCATAGTTCTAAGACTCAAGAAGAGTTCTGAGGTATTCTAAAGCTTTCATCCAGTGGCTAAAAATCCTCAACAGGTACCTAGACATCACCATTTCCTTCAAGGAGTTTCTGGCATCATCTGGGACAAAACTGTGACAAGTAAATGCTAACTAAAACCAGTCTCTATAAGCTATTTTCATTTAAGTCTACATGTTGGAGTGGTCATAAAAGGTCTCCCAAGGTCCTGCAGATACAGAAGAATGAGTTGGGAGATTCCTTTTCCCCTTTAACCATGGTGCACTAGAACTATTCATGTCCACCTATTGTTCAGCAATATTAGACATGTAGAGCAAATGCCTTATTTTCTAAATGAAGAAACTAAGGTTGCATTAGTAAGTGATTTGTCCAAGGTAACAAAAATGGTAAGTGCATTGCAAATGCAACAATCCTTTCATTGCACCACCTTGTCTCTTTCATTATCATATGATTGGATAGTGACAACAGCTTCATTTGGTTTTAACTTGATGGCAAACACTCTTCCTCAATGTGGGCATTGGACCTACCTAAGAGAGTTTCAGAGAAAACTTTTTTAGGCACACTAATATTTTTAGAATATTTTGATAGGTCCAAAATAGACAGAAATATACTATACTTTCAGCCCAAAGGAGTCCCAATTCTGCCTTCCCCAAGAGCTTCAGGTGATCCTAACATTGTAAGAACACAATAATCACAGAAAGCCTCACTAACAGGGTTGCTCAGGACAGCATTGGGACATGACATTAACCTTACACAATATGAATGTTTCTTAACAACATATACACACCTTAAAAGCATGCTCTAAGCCAGATACATCATTAAAAGCTTGGAGGAAGACCATCCCTAATCTTCGGTCCAAATCTTCTACTTTGTGGTTGAATTCAGCAACATAATTTTCGAATTCCTAGAGTAAAGCATTTTAAAGTTTGCAGTCATTTACATACATTATCTCATTTGATTCCCCCAACAAAGCTTAAGTAGGCCTTATTAATATCCCTACTACAAATGAAGAAGCTGAGGTGGAGATGTTATGTGACTTACCATGGAATGAAGGCCTAATGAGAAACATCTGAATCAAGACTTGAACTTAAGGCTTCCCTAACTACATTCTCAGACTTTAATTTTCTCCAAAGTACTGTATTATGTAGCATGATTTGGTCTTTCTTTTCTTATAAAGCTAAATCATTCCTTTAACATTGGACAAAACTTGAAGGTAGGTGAAATTTATCTTTGGTGTACTCCCATCTCCATTTCTGTGCCCTCTTCTGATATTTCTTTCACAAAGGTATCAGTATCCTTCCCAACCCCTGACTCTTCCACCCCCATATCTCTACACACTATGACATCCAAGTTCTACTCTACATATACTTTCTCATTTTCCAAAAATTAACTTTTGATTCTCTCTCACCAATCAAAATTGCCAATCTTTCACTGAGAATTACTTAAGTTAGACCTCAGGAGGAAACCAATGTGATTAAATTAATTCGCATTTACATGTGAATAGGCAAAAACCTCCATTAACTGTATCTTAAATAAACTTGTATTAGGAAGGATATTTTTTAGTTGAAAATGAGTTTTCTCTCTCTCTGAAAGAGAAAAGTACCTCTAAAAGGAGATAGTTTTAATGGGAAGGATCAAGAAATGAAAAAAAAAAGCAATTAGGAACCTCCCAGGGCCAGTGAAGCACAATCTTTGCAATTAAGGGAAAAAAACAAGTTTATTGAGGTTAGGGAAATGGTAGAGAAGGTCCTAAATCTACACAACTCTAACTTCTCCTGCCAATCTATGCTTCCCCTTATGGTGTTGTTCTTCTGGTCTTCTCAAGCCCTTCTTATTCAATCCCTGATCTTATCAAGACCCTAAAAAACTATCTGACTACCTATATACTACAGATTGTCTTTAAAATGCTGAGAATGCAAGATTCACAGATGTATGGAATCCTTACCCAAAGCTTGGGTTGGTTTCCTAGGTAAACCCAAAGTCCCAGGTGATGAAACCCTTGGGTTTACTTTAACCAAATTGTTTCTGATAGGTTGGAAAAGGCAGGTCTTCTCCAAGGCAGTCCTCTAATTCAGGAATTTCCTAATCTTTCCACAAGATTAGTCTGTTCCCAGGGGATGGTAGAGCAAAGATCCTCCTTATGAGCTCAGAGGAAAGCTAGATCAGGAGTGACTGTTAAACCCAGTAAATTCCCAAGGATCTCCTCTCCTTCCAGAATTTTCTCCCAGGGTTACTATCTAATTCTCTTCCTTTCTTCTCAAAGACAATCCATGCATTTTTCTCTAATCCTTATCACTTATCCATACATCTCTCTCTCTCTCTCTCTCCTTCCCATTTTCTCTATTCTATTGCTACTGCCCCAGGTGAAGCCTGCATTACCTCTCACTTAAACTAATGTGATAGCTTACTAATCGGTCTTTCTTCTTATACTACATTCTTTCTCTTCTCTCCAGTTCATTTCCACCATTGCAGCCAGATTCAATTATTTAATTCAGTAAGCATTCATTAAGTTACCTTATTATTAACCTTGGAAGGTATTGGCCTTACAAAGACCAAAATAATGAATTCCTTACTATGAAAGTGCTTACTTCTCCTAGTTCTACTGGGAGAAAAGAACATGTACTAGGATAAGTTAATACTGTTGTAAAAATTGAGACTCGAATCCAGGACTTCAATCCCCAGAAGTCCTTGCTCCACTTCCCCAGAATGCTTTGTAATATCACTGAATTCTGACCTGGGCTGAGAGAAAATTATTATTTAAAGGGTCTCTGCCTTGATTTTCCTGTTTCCACTTGAAAGCAAACGGGTCTTTTCATGATGTAGGTGAGGTTGTCTAGGCCTTCTCTGGCCTAAACATGTGCTTTTCTTACTTGTATATTCTTAAGTTCTTAATCTTAAATAAACCTCTAAAAATATAATACTCCTTGCAGAGAGAAACTAATTTGTACATGCCTCAGTTTCCCCAAATTTTAATCTTTACACTGTATTGATTTAAAATCTTGAACCCTAGAAACTATATTTCCCACAATCTCCTTTTTCTTTTCCTGTTTGTATGTCTCCTTACATAGATGAAGGTTTTGAGTTTCCATTTCTGCCCACATGGTCTCTCTGGCTTGTACCAGCATGAAGGAAAGGAGCGGTCTCTATTTTTTTCCTTTCTCTGTTGTTTTTTTTAAATTCCTCTTTGCTCTAAGCTGATTTTAATAAATAGTATTAAATTAATACTTGGAGCATTGAATATTAATTTTAATCTTTACATTTTAAAATAGTTTAATAGGCAGGGGAAGGAATGAAGAGTGAGAAAACATTAACATGTGGAGAAACTTAAGAAAGGCTCAAATTTGTAGCCTCTAGTCAAGAACTATACACATTAACTAATTAATATTAATATTATATAATAATCACATAATAATATAAGTAGAGAATGCTGAATAAAATAAATAAAAATACCATACAATCCAGATAATGTTAATTTTTAATTTTCTAGGTCAATGTGACATAGATATCTATTTTTATTTGGGTTTGATATCATTAGACTAATTGACTTTGGAGGTACTTTCTAGCATTACACTTATTATCTACAAACTCATAATTCTTAACTTAGGAACTATTAGTTCATATCCTTTTACCACCTGTTCATTATGGGATGATTCCTGGTCTTATATATTTTTGTTTAATTCCCTTAAAAATTTAAATAAAGGATACAAAGCTTTTTTCTTAATTGAGTTTTAAAACTTATCCTAAATACATTTGATTTATTTTGTGTATAAGCATTTCAATTTTGTGCTTTTGGATTTATCTTTTAGCTTTTGTGATCTCTTCTTTTGGTTAAAAATTCTTCCCTGCTTATCATAATTGAGAAATATTCTTTTCCTTTTCTTTGTTTAATGTGACCCTTTATAGTTAGAAATGAGTTTGCAGGGACTTCCGGTCAAGATGGCACCTTAGACGCGCAAAAGTTCAGACCTATGAAAACCCTTCCTTACCAATCACAAACTGAATGTTCCTAGGGCACCAAAATTCAAATTAAACAACAGGACAGACCCAGGGAACCCTCCTTCTGGACTCGGATCAAAAGGTACATCCCCGAAAATCCAGAATCCTAGATCACTCAGATCTAAGGGGAAGGCAGAAGGAAGGTCCCAGGACCCATCCCCTCCCCCAACCCAGAGCGCTGAGCCTGAGGCAGCAGTGGGAACCTCAGGGCCGACAAAAGGGGCTCAAGGCCAGCTATTTTGAAGGGCGCACCTTGAAAGCAACCTGAGCCAGTCTCAGGAGTGCCCAACACAGATGGCAGGGAAACAGAGAGACACGGGGGGAGCCTGTAAACCCCTGGCTGGTTCCATTCATCTGAGTCTCACAGGAGGTCCCTGCTTCAGGGCACATTCAGTATAACCCAGCTGAACCTAATACCATCAGGAGCCCTCAGAGCTTCTGAAAGGACAGAAACCTCAGGGCCGGCAAAGGGGTTGCTCCAAAGGGCGAAGGGCCTACCTTGAAAGTAACCTGGGCCAGTATCAGGGCATACAACACAGAGTGAAGAGGAGGTTTTTTTTTTTTTTTTTTGCTTTGGGGCTCATTCAACCCAACCCAGCTGAACTTAATCCCCTCAGGAGCCCTCAGAGCTCAGGGAGGCCAGGAGACCTCCTCCCTTAGAGTGCAGGGTCTTCTGAAAGAACAGAAACCTCAGGGCCAGCAAAGGCACTGAGATACCTTGCAGACAGTGCTGAGCCAGGCTCAGAGCGTGGAAGTAAGGCAGTGGAGAAGCAACTGGAGGGAACTGAAAGCATTAACACCTGAAACACTGGCAGACCCTGGGCTTCCTCGGGAAGACAGAGCAGCTGTGGAGAATGGACAATTTTCCTGGGGCTAAAGCCTTGGACCATCAGACAGATACACTAAGAGCCAGTCCTCCTGACTCAGATAGAGATGGCAAACAGTACAGAAGTACAAAAGCCTCCAAACACCAAGAAAAGCAAGAAGAAGGGGGTGACTTTGAACACATTTTCTGGAGGAAAAAATACAAAATACGGAGGAGATAGAAGAGGAAACAAAAGCAAATGCTCTGAAACCTTCCAAAGGAAATGGAAACTCTCCACAAACTCTTGAAGAATTTAAATTGGAAATTATCGAAAAGATGGAAGTCTTTTGGCAGGAAAAGTGGGAAATAATGCAATAGGAACTCAACAATCTGAAGCATGAAAAAACGCAACTACAAAAACAGTTTGACCAAACTAAAAAGAAAAAACAGGCTTTAAAGGTCAGAAACAGGCAACTGGAAGATAATGATCTTGCAAAAGAGCAAGAATTAATAGAGCAAAGCCAAAAGACCAAGAAATTAGAAGACAACATAAAATATCTCACTGACAAGGTGATAGACCTGGAAAATCGAGGAAGGAGAGACAACCTGAGAATAATTGGCTTACCAGAAAAGCCAGAAATAAATAGTAATCTCGGCATCATGATACAAGGTATAATAAAAGAAAACTGCCCAGAGATTCTAGAACAAGGGGGAAATACAGGCATTGAAAGAGTTCACAGAACACCCTCTACACTAAATCCCCAAAAGACAACTCCCAGGAATGTAATTGCCAAATTCCAAAGCTTTCAAGTAAAAGAAAAAAATCTTAGAAGAAGCCAGAAAAAAACAATTTAGATATAAAGGAATGCCAATCAGGGTCACACAAGACCTTGTAATTTCCACTCTGAATGACCTTAAGGCATGGAACATGATTTTCAGAAAGGCAGGAGAGGTGGGTCTCCAACCAAGAATCAGCTATCCATCAAAACTGACTATATACTTGAAGGGGAAAGTATGGGCATTCAACAAAATAGAAGATTTCCAAGTTTTTCCAAAGAAAAGACCAAAGCTCTGTGGAAAGTTCTATATCAAAAAACAAAGAGCATGGAATACCTGAAAAGGTATATATGAAGGAAAGGGAAAAGGAGGAAAATGTTATCTTTTTCTTTTATTCAAACTCTCTTCTATAAGGACTACATTTATATCAATATATATATATATATATATATATATATTAATATGTGGGGAACATGCAATGTTTAAATAGGGGGAAAAACTAAATAGACCAATCTTTCTCACACAAAATTACACCTGGGAAGGGGAAGGGAAGAAAACTCCTATAAGAAGGAGAGGAAGAGAGTTTTTACTTAAACCTTATTCTCAGTGAAATCAACTCTGAGAGGGAAGAGCATCCAAATGACCTCAACAAGACAGTATATGATAAACCCAAAGATCCCAGCTCTTTGGACGAAAATCCACTATTCGATAAAAACTGCTGTGAAAATTGGAAGACAGTGAGGGAGAGATTAGGTTTGGATCAACACCTCACACCCTATAACCAAGATAAATTCAAAATGGGTGAATGACTTGAAGATAAGGAAGGAAACTATAAGTAAATTAGGCAAACACAGAATAGTATACATGTTAGACCCTTGGGAATGGAAACACTTTAAAACCAAGCAAGACTTAGAAAGAGGCACAAAATGTAAAATAAATAATTTTGACTACATCAAATTAAAAAGCTTTAGTACAAACAAAACCAATGTAACTAACACCAGAAGGGCAGCAACAAATTGGGAAACAATCTTCATAAAAACCTCTGATAAAGTTTTAAGTACTCAAATTTACAAAGAGCTAAATCAATTGTACAAAAAATCAAGCCATTCTCCAATTGATAGGTGGGCAAGGGACATGAATAGGCAGTTTTCAGATAAAGAAATCAAAACTATTAATAAGCACATGAAAAAGTCTTCTAAATCTCTTATAATCAGAGAGATGCAAATCAAAACAACTCTGAGGTATCACCTCACACCTAGCAGATTGGCTAACATGACAGCAAAGGAAAGTAGTGAATGCTGGAGGGGATGTGGCAAAGTAGGGACATTAATTTATTGCTGGTGGGGTTGTGAATTGATCCAGCCATTCTGGAGGGCAATTTGGAACTATGTCCAAAGGGCGTTAAAAAACTTTCTGCCCTTTGATCCAGCCATAGCACTGCTGGGTTTATATCCCAAAGAGATAATAAGGAAAAAGACTTGTACAAGAATTTTCATAGCAGCCCTCTTTGTGGTGGCCAAAAATTGGAAAATGAGGGGATACCCTTCAATTGGGGAATGGCTGAACAAATTGTGGTATATGTTGGTGATGGAATACTATTGTGCTAAAAGGAATAATAAAGTGGAGGAATTCCATGGGGACTGGAACAACCTCCAGGAAGTGAGGCAGAGCGAAAGGAGCAGAACTAGGAAAACATTGTACACAGAGACTGATACACTGTGGTATAATCAAACGTAATGGAATTCTCCATTAGTGTCAGTGCAATGTCCCTGAACAATCTGCAGGGATCTAGGAGAAAAAACACTATCCACAAGCAGAGGACAAACCGTGGGAGTAAAAACACCAAGGAAAAGCAGGACATGTCTGAGGAGAGACTCTAAATGAACACTTAATGCAAATACCAACAACATTGAAATGGGTTCGAATCAAGAACACAAGTGAAACCCAGTGGAATTGCGCATCTGCTATGGGTGGGTGGGTGGGGTAGAAAATGATCTTTGTCTCCAATGAACAATGTTTTGAAATGACCAAATAAAATATTTTTTTAAAAAAAGAAATGAGTTTGCAAAACTATTTAAAATTTATTCATCTATGTTGGATAAAGTGTTTATCTAAACTTGATTTCTGCCAAATGACTTTCCAGTTTTCCCAGAAATTTCTAATAAACATTTCTTCCAGAAGTAGGTAATATTCTTTTTTCTTGAATACTGCATTGTTTTTTAAAATTCATACTTTTCTAGTCTATTTACAGATGAACTTTTCTGTTTTTTTAAAATCAGTATAAAATACTCTTAATGAGCCTTGATGCTTTGTCATATATTTTGAATTTTGGAAGTGGTATTCCCTTTTTAAAATTCTACTTATTTTCATTTTTCCTTTGAGATTTCAGACCTTTTGTTCCTTCAAATGATTTTTTTCAATTATTATGTATAGTTCTATAAAGATACCTCTTGGAATTTTGACATAGCACTACATCTGTAATTTGCTTAATGTGGTATTATCATTTTTATTCCTATAGCCTAACCACAAGCAGCAAATATTCATTTGATAATATGTCATTCTTTATTTCTTTTAAAAGTATAATTGTAGTCATATAAATATTAAATGTATCTTGACAAATTGAGTACTAGATATCCTTTTTTAATTTTGTAATCTGAATGGGATTTTGTTTTTACTTTTTCCTTCTTTTTTCCAGTTCACATTAACCTTAATACTTTGCTCCTGAGATTTTCTTCAATTTATCACGAATATATTTTTGGTTATATATACTTTTTTATATGTTGTCTCCTCCATTAGACTGTGAGCTTCTTGAAAGAATGGAGGATTTTTTTTGCCTTTTTTCAGTATCCTTAGCACTAAGCACTGTTGGAATAAGTGGAAACTGAAATATATATATTAAATAATAGGTATAAACTATGAACACTTTAGGTTAAGGGAAGGGAAGGGATTTGGGATGATCTATCTAAAACCCAAAAAACCTAGTTGTTTACACACTCTAAAATTTCCCTACCTACAAATCTACTTCCTATAACTATTAAATTAAACCCCCCCCCTTAATTAATATAAAATTGGGAAGGGCTTGAAAGTAGCAGGAACAAGGGTCAAAGGAAGTCTCCCTGACAGTTGTCCTCTTGAAGTATTGAGCAGCTTTGTTGGAAAACCCTCTCTCTAATTTTGAGAGTAATTTATGTCACAAAGGTATTAATTACTTTTATAATACTTGTTAGAATTCCTGTGTCAATTCATCTAACCAAATTTTTTTCCACAAGTAGTTCCTATAAAGTTTATTCAATTTCAATTTTTCTACTTGGGTTCTTCAAGATTTATATATTTTGTCCTTTTAACTTATTATATGTATTATAATTAATCCTCAATTTCATTTAAATTATTTAATTTTGCTAGCTTAAAATTATATAGTGTGTTTTGATAATTCTTTTTACATTTTTTAAATTTTGGCAATTTTATTTGCCTTTCCTTTAAAAAAAGATTTTTCAAAGAGTAGTCATATTGTAATAGTATTTCTAAATTATCATCTTTTAGTTTAATAATTTAACTTTTCTTATATTTTTTAATTTCCATTTTTCATTTTCATTGAGAATTGCTTCTCAAATTTTAAAGATTTTGTGCCTATTTAAAAGTAATTTTTTAGTCTATTTTATAATGACTTCATTATTTTTTTCTAATTTGTTAATATATGTAATGCTTTATTAGAAATTTTGACATACTGTCTAGTTTTATTATCTTTCATATACTTATTCATTGTTTCCATGATCTGTGCTTTGACTTATCTATTAAGCATTGCCATTATTATGTCTCCCATTTGGTTTTGTATTTTTTACTTGTATTCTCCATATTAGTAACTATTTTTATTGTGTTTAAATACTAAACAAAAAGCAACAACAAAGCAATTAGTATTTGTTAAAGTGGTTCCTATGTACTGAGTACTGTGCTAAACACTGGAGATATGGAAGTAAAGACAGTCCCTTTCTTCAGAGACACACAAAAGGGCTTGAGGATTTCCCCATTCTGATAGTTCTCTATGACTCTCTTCAGTATTTTAATGCCTTTAATAGTCCTGGAAAGTGTTTTTTTTTTCTTCCCAATTTCCTGCAGTGAAGTTTGCAAGAATGTCTTTGTTTAAACTTGGTTCATTTGGGGAACTTATCTTTATTTAATTGTTTATTCCTTCATCTATAAAAATGGAGTAAATAATAGAGTATACCTCCTAGTATTATTATAAGTAGTAAATGAAATTATATTTGTAAAATGTATTGCAAATTCCAATGTGTAACAAAAATTGCAAAAATTAAGTTACTGCTGCACATTATCACCAGGTTCAGTCACTTTGTCGTCCTATAGAATTAATATTTTTTCTTGTCTCTCAAATTATCTTTCAAATCTGTATTTTTTGTTTTAAAAATCTAGCATTTTATCTTTTAGATTCTCTACTTCTTTGGAGAGCACATCTACTTTGAAGTTCTATATTCTGTCTTTTTTTCCTCTGTTCTACAATAAAAGCTGTGATTTCTGACCTATTTTCATCTCTAATTTTTTTTGAAGTTTTATTTCCCATTTGAATCAATCTGATTTTTTTTTTTGCTATTGTTTCATGATCTCTGGAGAAACTTCAGATTTCTCTTTTTAGTTTGAGAGTTAAGGTTCATTTTCCTTCAAACTTGCTGATACTATATTGGACTTTCTTTGGTTTTTATTCATCCTTCCTTCTGACAGTGAAACTGGTTTACCTTTTCTTTCTACAGTAGAATGCAAGCTCCATGGGAATACTAAAAGCAAATAGCTTAGCTATTTGCCAATCCGCTTGGGAGATGAAATTATGAATTCCTTACTTACTGTGTGTTTAGGGTCCAGACAGTCATAGAAGCATTCTGAAAAGGCTTTGTACACATTCTGGAATTCTTCATACATGCCCTGGACTTGTTGACTCAAAGCATTCCCTCTAATTCCACTGAATTCAAGTTTCTCTAGCTTGAGAAAATCCAAGGTTGTCTTCAGAAGATTCTGTGGGTATAGTGAATAGTATAATAATAATTTTAAAAATTAATAGAAATGACTGGACTTGTATTGGCTTTGGGGAAAATTAGGAAACCAGTTGGTTGGGGAAATGATAAGTTTTAGAAAGATTTCAAGACAAATTTAGCATCAGTAATTCCTGATTATGTGTGCTAATGGAGTATCATGAGAGCCTAGAAGAGGGAAATTCACAGAAAATTTCCAAATCAGACTTTATTGGTTTGTTTTAACATCTACTAACATTTTCTATCTACATATTGAAGAAATGTAATTCAGAAGGGAACAGTGAATTTCAGAAGTTAGTAGCTGCTTAAGAAGATTCTTTCTGAAAAATAGGATTTGGATTTCTATAATGAGGCTCCAAATAAATGACAATATCCTGCCTAGTCAAGGAATGCAACTAGCAAGAGGTGGTAAAGATGTCTAAATTCTACAAAACAAAAAAATTTAGTGAAGAGAAATTGCCTACATATGAAATATATAACATAAAAAGTAAATTATAGGGAAAAGATAGCAGTTATATTGATTAATAAGATTACAGAGGGAAAACCCAGTAATAAAACTAATAATAATGCCTCTAGATTCAAATGTAAATTTACAAATGATTAGTGCTAAGTAAAATGAATTATAGTTCTTAAAACATTCAACCCTCTTTCTATTCACAGAACCACAACCTTAATTCAGGCCTTCCTCACCACATATACAAAGGATTCCAAATTGATCTTTCTGTCTCACTCCAATACATCTTCCACACAAGTGTCAAGGTGACTTCTTTAATCACACATCTAATCATGTCAGTCCATAATAAAGTTTAGAAGCTGCTTATTTCCCCTGGATAAAATATAAATTCCTCTATTTGGCTTTTTAAGTAACGATTGGCATGGGACCCTGGGTTTTCCTTTGAACACCCCAAATTCCAGAAGCTTTTCAGGTTAAACAGAGAACAGGAAAATTCCTTTTCTTCCTTGCATTCTTGTAATGCTGAGGAAACAGTGACTCTGGACATCAGAGACTCATGATAAGGAAAGATTGCTGAGAGAAATATTTTCCTTGTATGCTCCCCTAGATTTTGAGAGGGACACAGATATACATCTCCCAGTTATGTTCTCATAATAATTGGGTTGTAATCTAGGATATCTACTCATTCCCTAAACCACACCCAGCCAACCCCTGTGTCTTTGGGACACAAAATATCATTCTAGCCTCAGTCAGGTGACAAACATCCCTCCACTTCTGCCTATCCTCATACAATTGTGATCCTTGCTCTAGTCACATAGTACCTGTTGTCAAAAGGGTCCACTCAACTGACCTTTCTCTTCCTCATGCATGTCTCTGCCTTTGCACTGGTTATTCATCATATCTGAAATTCACTTCTTCCTCATCTCTGTCACATAGAATCAGCAATTGTCCATAACCACTAATTTCTCTGTGAAGCCTATCCTGATTCCCTCAACTGCTAGTACTCTCTCTCCCTACTCTTTTTGAATTTTCAGCTCTCAGAAGTTACCTTATTTTCATTGATAGACCTCAAATTGAACAGCATACACCAAAAACAATCCTCTATACTCCTCCTCTCCCCATTTTCATATACCCCCCCATTTTACAATTGTCTCCTCTCTTCCCAGCCAAATAAATGAAAAAAATTAAACACTGACTTGTAGGTAGAGTGTAGTGAGGTTCTGACCAATGTGTCAAAGGCCCATCTCTCCACCTGACATTCTCTTTCATCTCTACCTCCTTGTGAACATTAAAAGAAGCCTCTTACTAGTTTCTCTAATGTCATTGTGTTACTCTTGCTGTCCTTAGTTGTTGCATTTGTTTACCCCTCCAACATTTCTGTTTCCTGGGGTATTTGAAAAGTAAGTAAACTTTTCAGGTCTAATTTTCTTCCTAAGAGTATTTTGAATACCTCATTAGTATTGAACATTCATATTTTTTCATTTAGGGTTTCATTTATTATCAGATTTTCTGAGTAAGTCAACCTCACCTGTATCATGAGCTCCATTGCACTTTAGAATATATTATTCAATTCCCTCCTGAGTTTTCTGGCGGGTCCTAAATAGTTTTATGTTATTCAAATTTCCTTTCCTTTGTACTTGAAGGTCTTTCACCTTGTTGCTTATGGGATTTTTTAATTTGTGAAATGAATTGTTAGAATTTAACCACTGAGGCCACTCCATGGATACAGAGCTAGGCTTGGAGACAGAAGATGTGGGGTTTAATTCTGGCTTCAGCCATTTCCTAGCTATGTGACCTTAAGCAAGTTACTTAACTCCAATTACCTAGCCATTCTTTTACTTTCTAAAACAGAAGGCAAGGTTTTTTTTTTTTTAAAGTAACTACTGGGTGCCTTGGAATTAGAAGTCTAAGGTTTTTGTTTCTTGTGGGATTTTTTGGGAGGAAATCTATAGATTCTTTCAATCACTGTTTCATTTTCTGTGTTCTGATTCTGGGAAGTTTTCTTGTACTATTTCTTACATATCTGATGTTCCAATGTTTTGACTTGTCATGTTCTTCTGGAAGAAGTTGGGTTGTCTCTATGCATCCCATCTTCAATATCAATATATTTTGCTTGAGAAGACAGCATGTTTTCTTTCAGGATTATTGTTTGTTGCTTCTTTTTTAGATTGTCTTTCACTTCTATGCATTTTCATTCCCATTTGGTTGTTCTCAATTGTTTCTTTGATGAAATATCTTCACATAATCAAGTTTTTTTTACTTATGCCAGTCATTCCTGCTGTTTACTCTACAAATTCTTTGCTTATAATTCTTTTAAAATCACTCAGAAACTTTTGAAATAGAAAAGCAAACTGAAAGGAACTATTTCTCTTGAAATAGAGAGGTAAACTGAGGGGAACCTATTACTTCTAGAAATAGAGAGGTAAACTGAGATGAAACCTATTTCTTCTGCAATGACTGCCATTCTCTGGCTTATGACTAGAGAGAGCTGCTACAGGAACCTAAACCTGCTTATTTGTAATGGAGATAGGAATGAGAAATGCTGAGGGATGCTGCCACACAGGGATACTGGTACACAGCGGATACTGCTCTAGATAGGTACCGGAGGATACTCAGGGTTTTACTCTGTGGTTTTGCCTATTGATCCCTACAGATGGCTGATAGATCAATCTATTTCCTAACCTCCTTCTTCCCTCACCCTCTCCCTTAACTACCCTCTTCTGGAAGCCTTTGGCTTCCTCCCTCCCCCATCCCTAGTGGACTATAAAATACTCTAGTTTTCTTTCTCAGGTAAGGGGTTTATTGTGATAACAGTATGGGAAACTGAGGTAAAAGGGATGAGGATTTCCCTAAACTAAAGGAGGGTTTGATAAAGTAGTCTAGTCACAAACTGTGACTCTAAGACAGTTAGGGAAATGGAGAACAACAGCAGTTCAAAATCTTGTTTCTTCTTCACAAAATCAGCCTGGCTTGTCTCCTTTCTCAGCTTCAACCCCAGAGAGAAACAAAGTTCAAAGTCTCTCAGTTTCTCCTGGCCAGCTCAACTCTCAAATAGACCACCAACTGAAAAGCCAAGTTTCTCTTTCTTGTCCACTTCAACTGTCCAAAGCCAGAGAACCTCAAAAACCAAGTCAGCCCCACCAGGGTCTTTTCAGCCAGCTTCCAAGCTCCAGAGAGAGAGAGAGATTCATATCCTCCTCCTAGCCAATTCAACTCTCAAAGAGAAACCAAAGTCCCAAAGTTTCTCCCTTGATCAGCTTCCACTGCTCAGAGCCAGAGACAAAGTCCAAAGCCTTTTTTTTTTCTGCCTCTTCCCCTCAGTGTGGCCAGAAACCCCCAATGGCCATTCATGGGAACATTCTGTTGCAATCTTCTCTTGATCTAGAGCTAGGTCTCCAGCCTTGGTTCTTGCAAGTTCTCTCTCCCAATGTCTCTACTACACTGTGTGATGTAATTCCATTATTCTCCTTTAAAGCAGCCATATCTTCCGTAATAACATATGTCAAACAATTTTCCTTTTTTTTTTTTTTGCAATATTTCACCTGAATTAATTTATTAGCTATGAAAAGCATATTTCCTTCTGCTGTTAATATTTTCCTTATTGGCTTATCTGCTTATTCTTAAAGTCTTTTAATTTTTTTCTCTTGAGATCTTTGATAATTTCAGTCTTTTTCTCTTCATATACTTCCCTATTTGTCACTTCTTATGAGCCTAGATATCAAAGTATCTGAGCTGGATAATTCCTGTTGAGGAAAGTTAATAATAATTTATACCCTGACCCCTTTCTTTGCCTATGAAAAACAACTATTTTCATATTAAAGCTAAAAAAGGTTAAATTTTAGGGTTGAAGCTAGAGTTGTATCTCCCTGAGGCATGGGTAGATTTTTCTTTGAGACAAATTCTTTGTTTCATCTATAAACTAAGATTCTCTTAGATAATATAATCAGCTAGTCACCATACTGGGAAACAACTGTTCTGGGGCCATTCAAAACACTTTGCATGGGTACTTCTGGAATCTGGATACTGAGAACACAAATTGCTAGAGAAGGCAGGAAGTAGGCTTTTCCCCCTAGTATCACAAACTTAGGAGGTACATGGAATGTTTTGATTTATAGGTCAAAGACTGGTATGTGTTGGGAATGGGAGAATTGACAGGGGAGAGTGGAGTAACCGTGTGTATATATTGACTGCTTGTTGCCTAGTAAAAGTTGGCACTTCTTAACTCATCATTGGAGTGCTCTCTTTCATGAATGTGGAATAAACAACTGCCTCCATTAACTCCTATCTTCTGACTTTGATTTTGTTTATTTGAAGGAGTTAGGCACTGGTGCTTATTTTTGAGTGTCACTTGTAATTTATTTTTATCCCACACAGTAATTATTGTTGTTATAATATATCTCCCCCTTAAGGAAGTAGATGGGACATACAAAATCACTGGTGATAGTAGAAATACACATAGAGGTCATAAAACTAATAGAAATTTGGCTAATTCTTTTGCCATGCTATCCATACTATAATTTCAACAAGTAGGAGGAACATTGTTCTATATTCTATAAGAAAAAAAATAACTTTACTGTTTCATTGAAATATGTAAGTGGTTTGTTAATAGTTTTGCACTTTTTATAAGCTACTCATAATATTAATTACTCTAGGTTTCATAACCTTTACAAGGTACTAAATTACCTAAAATATGAAAGCAGTACACTCTTCATAAGGTAATAATAGAAGACTAGGCCAGAATTTCAAGGAAGGCAATATTTAATGCCTTTTTTTCTCTATCACTTCCTCCTTACATTTTATAATTTCATAAAGTGAGTTGAGAGGAGTCTATTGATTTAGAAACCACTAATCAATCTCAAGTATAGTTTTTCAATAATTTTTTTTCTTCAAAACCCATAATCCTTAGATTATCTCTTTCCTCCTCTCTTCTAGGATTGTTATGATTCTGCTAATATATATTTTTTTATTTTGATTTTCCTTCTGCCTCTCCATGTCTGTAGTCTAATTCTTTCTTTTTTAAAGAATTCACGGTATGGAGAGTCTTTAATTTAAATTCTCTACTCTTTTGTTAAACTTAATGACTTCTTCCTTAAGAGTTCTAAATTTATACTGTTATTTCTTTAATAGTTAATTTTACATTGCTTTTGGAACCTTTCTGGGGTTTCTTAGATTGGTCTAGTATCACATCAGAAAGACATGAAATCTTTTCTAATATTTTACCTTAGATTTTGACTCAAATTTTCTTGTTGTAATATTATTGTTCATTGAGATTTCTCTTTCCTTTGAATATTAGTTGATTTGTCTCAGTCACTTTATTAGTCTTTATCAGTTACTGTACTGTTTTTTCTCTATAAGGGTCTTGATGCAAACATGTTGCTTATCAATACTTTCCTAGGAGAACTATCAAACCATTGGTTTGGATGAGAGATAAGAATGATCATTTGGGACACAAAACAAGAAGATTTGATAGCTAGATTTATTCAACATTTTTCCATTCTATTCTTCTGGGCTCCAACTGATTCCAGCTCCTTCAGGTAATAAATAAGGGAAGGGAGGGATACAAAGGGAAAAGAAAGATGGTGCTGGCCATGATAGTCTACTAAATTGAAAGAGGGTTTGTCAGAACATTACTAAAAGTATATGGGAAAATTTTCAAATGGTTTCCTTATTTCTCTCTCACATTTTCATTTTGCAGCCCATTTCCTCTTTGAGAGTATTAAATGAGAGCCAGAGTGGTATAGTAGAGAATTGACCTCAGAGTCTAGAAGGCATGTTATCCAATTTCACTGCTGACACATATTGGCAGCAATCCTGAATGAATCATTGTCTCAGTGTCAAAGGAACCCCTAAAACTTTAAGGAGCATAGAAGGATCTGATCTTTACCAGCAAAAGGAGTTTTTCATGAAATTACAGTTCTAATAAAAACAAGTTAAAATCAATCTTAAGTCTTACGTACTTATAACCAGCCATACATTTCTGGCTCCTTCCCAGTACCAATAGCAGTGGGTACTACCACAATACTGCCAAGGGGTCAACTCCAAAAAAACATAAAGGGACACTGAAGTACATGGAACTTTTTGGTCTGTCACAACCACTAGAAATGGGAGTTGATAGCATTGGAAAGCAACAGCCATTAAAGCAAGAGGCTAATAACTTTGTTTTCAGTTATTTTTTCCCTTAAGAATTATCTAGTGGGGGGCAGCTGGGTAGCTCAGTGGACTGAGAACCAGACCTAGAGAAGGGAGGTCCTAGGTTCAAATCTGGCCTCAGACACTTCCTAGCTGTGTGACCCTGGGCAAGCCAATACACAGTATTGACTCCAAGACAGAAGGTAAGGGTTTAAAAAAAAAAAAAGAATTATCTAGTGATTGGTTCTTTCTGTCTTCATTTTGTTTTAATTATTGTATAATTAGAAATTTGCTCCCCAGGACTCTAAATCTCAGCATCCCATTTATGTGTTTATCTACATCTT
Organism: Monodelphis domestica; assembly: GCF_027887165.1. Taxonomy (NCBI): domain Eukaryota; kingdom Metazoa; phylum Chordata; class Mammalia; order Didelphimorphia; family Didelphidae; genus Monodelphis; species Monodelphis domestica. The sequence continues at coordinate 244,952,811 of NC_077228.1, read as the reverse complement.
CTCGTAGGGAGGATATATTTTGATGTAACCCTGCCCCTTTCTCACTCTTTTCCTGGGAATGTGGTTTGTGAAGGTTGGGTGACATTGCTTTTCTTAGTCTCTCATACCTTTGTTCTTTTATTTCTTCTACTTGAAGTGATAAATCTAATAAAATATAATATTTGGAGTTATTGGATATTAATTTAAATCTAACATTGTTGGCGAGTTACTAAGAGAGAGAATCCTTAATTTTTTTTTTAAGATAGCCTTTGAGTAAAGATGGGGAGTAGATTATTTTGAAAATTCTGCCTTTCTCACCTGCTGTGGCTCTTTTTGTCCTCCCTCAGGGGAACTGTCTTCAGAGTTTTCCTGGTGGTGGGGCTCCGCCCACAATGGGAGCTGGGTAGTGGAGTTTCCCAGTCCATTTTTGCTTGTAGAGCTCCTGCCCAAAACGCATAAGCCACTTCCTGCCACAGTCTGTGCCCATCCCTCCCTCGTCTTCCTCAATGCTCCGTCACTGCTGCCTCCCACTGCCAATTCCCTGTGTTCCCTATGTGGAAGGTAAGGAGCTAATTCCTTTGGGGTCTCTGTATAGTTGAGTAGCTGAGCTCCTGCCTCCTAGTGTGACTATACCCCCCCCAATCCCCCACATGGATCTCAAGTGAGCAGTAGCTGTTTGAACTTCCAGTTTGCAGCTGAGGTGGCTCTTAGATCACTATGTATTGTGTAATTGAAAATCTTGTGCTTTGTAACTACATTTCCCAGGAGCCCACTGACTTCCTGTTATATGCTGACATAGACAGGAGATAAATTGGGTGGTCTTCCTTGGCTAACCCTCTTTTCCTTCCTGGGTTGGGACATTGGTGGAGTGGGCTGTTTGAGCATGTAAATTAGCTGTGGGTATGTGGTTATATTTTGTTCCTTCTAGTGATTATGAATAAATCCTATAAAATATAATATTTGAAATTATTGTATATCAATTTTAAATTTTACAGCACACCCTGTGCTCCACCACACCTGGAGCAACCAATCCATACTATTCACCTCAACCCCAACCTGGCTAACCCAGGGGGTCTTTCATATTCCTGGCTGTGGGAGTAGGGACTGAGGTGTCACAGGGCCACTGGCTTTACCCCTGGGGAAGGGGGGAGAAGGGACATAACTATTCTCCCAAACATTTCTTGTGAGGTGTTTACTCCTAATCAGTATTACTAGGTGTAGCACCACCTATGGACAGGAAGTAGATTTGCAACCAATTTAATAATTTGATTTAAAAAGCATGGCCCACTCTATGAAAGAGCAATGCATTACCACAGCTTTAGAATGGCTTTTCTTGATTCAGTTCCTGAGGGTACCTATATCAACAGGGCACTTTGCTATTAGCTTGAATAATCTCAAAATTCAGAAGAGAGACTCATCCCTGTTATTATCTAACCATGCCCAGTCTCTGCAATACATCCAATAGGGCACCGATTCTCAACCTCTCAATTTGTAGCAATGAGAATACATAATGCATACCAGGTATTTACATTCCTAATCATAACTGTAGCAAAATTACAGTTTTGAAGTAGCCACCAAAATAATTTTTTGGTTTGGGGTCACTGCAACATGAGGAACTGTATTGGGGGGTCATGCCATCAGAAAGGTTGAGAACCACTGCAATAGGGGGTTCATCCACACTATGCTCAGTGCAGAAATTCCCCTCAGTATGGGGAATTCCAGAGGTGTGACCAAAGAAATCTAGATGGATGATGATACGTGGGAGGGGAAGGAACCTTAAAGAATTTGGAAGTGAATTTTAAGCCTTTTCAGGCTTCATTACTTATTGATAACTGTTTCAGTTTATTTGGAGGGGACTCTAAATAGTGAAGAAGTCTCTGTAACACAACTTTTGGATTTGGGGAAAAGGACTCAAATTCATTGCTCACATCTTGTCACCCTTACTTTATTTGCTGATTGTTTGCTTTAAAATTCAATTTTGTATTTTAATTTCACATATTACTCTATCACATTCCATATCACATGACATATACTGTAAAAAATAGACTCGAATACAGGACTACAATCCCCATGAGCCTTTGCTCCACTTCCCCAGAATGCCTTGTAATCTCACCTGGGCCGAGATCGAGAAGATATTTAAGCAAAGGCTTTTGAAGTCTTGGGCCCTTTTTGGACTTCCGTTTTTGGAGCAGAGGCGTCTCTTCCATGATGTGAGGTTATTTTGTCTAGGCCTCTGGCCTAGGCACATGTTTCTTACTTGTATATTCTTAATCTTTAACCTTTAATAAACCTCTAAAAATATATATATTCCTTGCAGAGAGAAACTAATTTCTACCTGCCTCAGTCTCCCCCTCTCCCCTAAATTTTAATCTTTACAATACTATGTAATTTTCAGCTACTGTGTTTTGGCCATTAGATATATGTTCTGTTACATTGTCTTTATTTGTACCCTGTACCCTTCCCCTATGACTGGACTGTAGGAAATGCCATTATAAAAGTCCATAAACACATTGGACAAACCCTTTTCCATGGCAAAGCCATAGATCCTTACGGATGCTGGGTTTGTCACCAGATTCATCAAGGGCAAAATTTGCCTAGACGCTTTTGTTAATTGTCACATAGATGATGATGGATGGACTCCAGCAAACAACCTGTTTCAGTAACCTTTGGAGAATTTGATGAGCTAAAAATCTCAATTGATTTTAATGGGTTTTCCGAAGTTATTTTCAGATACCTAGTAGCATTGATCATTTGCCTACCTTTGACTTGTATGTAGTAAGAGGTAAGAGTCCATTTAGTAGTTGAAGTGAAGTGAAATAGCACTATTAGATTCTCCACCTCCAATTTATAAAAATGTAATGGAGAAGACATCAGAAGTGATTTTACTATTATATTCTTTGCCTCCACATTGCAATGGATGGGACATAAACAGATGCCTTTTACAGTGGTTACAGTCTCATATCAGAGGAGAGAGGGTTTCCCAAGGGGGTTGGTTACCCCATGAAGGGTTTGTTTTTATATTTGTAACTCTTCAGCTTACTCATAACTCTTCAGTTTACTCTACCCTTCCACCAGAATGATCTAGATTCTTGGTGACATTTTAGACTCAAAAGATTTTCATTAGCAGAACAAAGGTTTTTCTGGGCTCTCTTGCCAAATTTTGGAATGATGCCAGTAAAAGACTTTGTTAGAAATATCTCAGCTAAAGTTGAAAGATTGGCTAGATCTGGAGAACTTGTGACAAATATCCATGATTTTCAAAGGTTTTTAAAAATATCACACAGAAAGTGGCTATAGACTCATGTAAATCCTAATGATAGTGAGTTTGCTTGCTATCGTCACTAAGTGATTTTGGGGTTTTTCTACTTTTTGAATGTGCATTAGCTGCTGTACTACTGTTTTATTTTATTTTTTCCCATTTGAATTAATTTATTTAGTCAATTTAGAACATTATAAATTGGTTACAATAATCACATTATTTCCCTCCCTCCCCTCCACCTACTCTTCCTGTAACCAACACACAATTTCATTGGGTATTACTTGTGTCCTCGAACAGAATCTATTTCCATGTTGTTGTTTACACCAGGATGTTCATTTAGAATCTACATCCCCAACCATATCCCTTTGACCCATGTAATAAAGCAGTTGTTTTTCTTCAGTGTTTTTACTCCCACTGTATTTCCTCTGGATGTGGATAATGGTTTTCCTTGTAGGTTCCTCCAAGTTGTTGAGGGTGTAAAATTTAGATTTGAACTCTGGACTCCATTCCCCAGGAGTCCTTGCTAGCTCCCAGAATGCCCTCTAATCTCACTGAATTCTCACCTGGGACAAGAGCAAAATTTTATTTAAAGGGTCATCCCCGTAGGCGGGCTCTCTTTACTTCCTGTCTCCGCTGGCAAACAGACGTGCCTCATGATGTGAGTGAAATTTTGGGTGGGCCTTATGGCCCACCTGGCATGTGCCTTTTCTCACTTGTATATTCTTAAATTCTCAACCTTTAATAAACCTCATAAAATATAATACTCCTTGCAGAGGGAAACTAATTTCTACCTGCCTCAGTCTCCCCTAAATTTTAATCTTTACAGTTGGCAATGTAATGGGAGAAAATACTCTCAATCTCCTGATTCTTTTCTGATCTTTAGTTCAGCTTTAATAGCTAGTGCCTAGAAATTTTTTTTAAGCCAAGGTGTTTTTTTACCCTTGCAAAGCTGCTGCTCGTTCCAGCCATTAGCTTCTCCCTGCCTGCCTGTTTGCTGTTTGCCTCTCACCTGGTTCCCAGCTGCTTTGTTCTGCCTGCCTGTTTTTTCCTGCAGCCCCCCATCCTGACCTCTCTACATCCTCACCTGGTGCCAGCCCTGCCCACCCCAGCGGTCTTTCTCTCGATCACCTGGCCCACCTGATTCAACCAATATTGCAATCACTTGCCTGATCTCCCGGCCCTGCCTGCCTGTTTCTGCACCCCAGACCCAAGAGCATGACCCCAGCCGGCTCATCACCCAGATCCTCAGAGCAGATGGACCAGCTGGTAACAAACAAATTGGGGTATTGAACCATGTGGGGATCATAGCAGGGGAGAGAGAAAGGGAGAGAAAAGAAATAGACTTTTCAAACATAAACTAAAAAGCAATGGGTTGTTTAAAAGGATACCTTTTGACTGTTCTGATAATTTCACTGATTTCACCTGCGTGCCAGAAAAAAGATTCAGTCCAAAGATTCAACTTTGAAGGGGCAAATGGGTGGTTCAGGGAACTGAGAACCAGGCTGAAAGACATGCGGTCTGGGTTAAAATCTGGCCTCAGATGCTTCCCAGCTATGGAGCCCTGAGCAGATCCCTTAACCCTCATTGCTTAGCCCATACCACTCTGCCTTCTGACACCTATTTAAATGGATAATTAATTTTAAAAAATACATCTAAGGGACTTTAAAGACTGGAGGTTATGATTTTAAGGCATTTCAGACTCCAATGGTTTATACAAATCTCTGTATTCTATTGCACTTTTGTTTAAGGTTTAACTTTGCAATTTTAAGTTCATATATTACTAGATTCAATATTATTCTGTTACACTGAAGGTTGCTTGAATTTATTTTGAATGTACTGAGTTTTAAATTCTATTTTTCCCTTATAACTATGCTGAACAAATATTATTGTAATTAAGTCCATATTAAAAAAAACAGCCTTTCTATTTTGACTTTGTAAATTGTCACATAGAGGATAGATGGACTTCAGGATTGATTATAATTGTATAACAACGTTTGGAAAATTTTATGTGCTAAATATCTCAACTGATTTTAAGGGTTTTTTAAATATGATTTTTGTAATTTTTTTTAACAATCTCTGGTTATTTTTGCCTGTCCCTACCATGAGGTAAGGCCCATAGCTGAAGTAAAATACAATTATAACCCCCAACCTTCCAGCATGTGAATGGAAGTTGGGGAAGTTAATCTCAGGGCATTTGTACCCCTAAAAAGCCTCCAAAAAAGAAGCACCCCTTTATTTATACTCTTCAGCTCACTACTTTACTTGAACCAGATTGATATATAGATTTCTTGATTATGTTCTTAATCCAAGATGAGTTTTACCTTGTTTAAAAATATATATATATATATATATATGTGTGTGTGTGTGTGTGTGTGTGTGTGTGTGTGTGTTTACTACCAAGGTTGAAAGATTTTCTATGTTTGTAAAAACTGTGACAAATATCCATAAATTCATAGATTTTAAAAATGTCATACAGCAACTTATGTGAAATATGATAGTGTGTTTGTTTGCTATTGTGCTTAATTGGGCTATTGAGAATTTTGGGGATATTGGTACCTACATATTTGTACTACTGTTCAATTCATTTGGCTCATACTTACAGTGGAGCATGGCCAGATATTAAGAGGAAATGGATCTCATTTTTGGTGAGAAAGCCTTGCATTTTATATTTTCTTATCTGACACAGAGTGTCAATGATTATAAGCTATATTTTTGAATTTTAAAAGCTCTTTTGTTATTATATTTTTCTTGCATGTGCAATATACTTTTTCAGTTTTTAAATTTTTTTCTCTTTTTATATTTGAATCACATGTCACCAGTATTAAGATTTTCTTTTGATTTTTCAGTACTATAAGTTTAAGATACATTTGCCAATGCATAACCCCAAAATGCTAGAGATTATGAAAATGATGCCACTAATTATTTAAATAAATTATGGGACTTTGCTTAATGATTCTGTCTGATTCCAGGACAAGATATGTACACAAGAGCCATTGCACAGAGCCAAAGAAAACCCAATCCAGAATGGATTGATGCACTTCTAGGCCAATACAAAGATCTTGAACTTAGTGTGAAGACTCGAGGTTACTGTGTTTAACATTGTTAGACATAGGCTTTCCTTGTGTCCACACTCACTCTGAAAATACTCACAGATGAGTCTCACGGAAACCTTGGCTCCTATAATCTGGTCCCCTTTTCTGCCTCTCATAGTGTGGTACCTTTCTGTAGTCCTCACTACTGACTGGGTAAATGCATCATTGCTTAGATCATTTTGATTGGGCCCTGATTGAAGGACCTGTTATAGATTTATTTTTCTTTTCACTTGGAATTTTTACACATAAGACTTTGATAGTCTATATTTTCATCCAATTTTTTCTTTTTTTTATTTGTATTTTTCTGATACCTTTTTAATATCTCTTGCCAATTGATTCATATAACTCATACCTCAGCCATGCATCCCTAAGTGATCCTATTTTTTTAATCACCTCTTAACGGGGGGAATGTAAAAAAAAAAATCATTATTTAAATTGCAAAGTTTAAATTCCTTTGAGAAGAATTTTAGGTAAAAATGATGCTACCTGTCTGAATCCAGAACTGAACTGTTGGGGAAGCCATCATGAAGAAGCCTCCAGACCACAAGCTGCACAAAAATGAACTTTGGGTGTAGTTGATTGAACATTTATTTGTATGTATACTTTCATGCCAAAGGGGACTGCCCTCTAACTGGCTTTCTGTCAATACTTCAAGCAATTATTGGTCTTGTTCTTTTTTTTTCTCTTATCCTCAAATTATTGTAATCTTTAAATTGATTATGTTTTTAAGATCCTTTGGGGAAGGACTTCTTCCCAGAGGATCAAACGGGGGGAATGTAAAATTGAGATTTTAACTCTGGACTCCATTCCCCAGGAGTCCATGCTAGCTCCCAGAATGCCCTCTAATCTCACTGAATTCTCACCTGGGACGAGAGCAAAATTTTATTTAAAAGGTCTTCCCCGTAGGCGGGCTCTCTTTACTTCCTGTCTCCCCTGGCAAACAGACGCCTCATGATGTGAGTGAAATTTTGGGTGGGCTTTATGGCCTACCTGGCACATGCCTTTTCTTACTTGTATATTCTTAAATTCTCAACCTTTAATAAACCTCATAAAATATAATACTCCTTGCAGAGAGAAACTAATTTCTACCTGCCTCAGTCTCCCCTAAATTTTAATCTTTAGAAGAGTCAGTGCATTACCACTAATGGAAAAGTCCATTACCTTCTATTGTACCACAGTGTATCATGAGTCTCTGTGTACAGTGTTTTCCTGGTTCTGGTCCTCTCACTCTGCATCAATTCCTGGAGGTTGTTCAAGTCCCCATGGAATTCCTCCACTTTATTATTCCTTTGAGCACGATAGTATTCCATCACCAACATATACCACAATTTGTTCAGACATTCCCCAGTTGAAGGGCATCCCCTCATTTTCCAATATTTTGCCACCACAAAGAGCACAACTATGAATATTTTTGTACATATCTTTTTCCTTATTATCTCTTTAGGACACAAAACCAGGAGTGCTATGGCTGGATCAAAGGGCAGACAGTCTCTTAGCATCCTTTAGAAATAGTTCCAAATTGTCCTCTAGAATGGTTGGATCAATTCACAACTCCACCAGCAATGAATTAATGTCCTAACATTGCTACATCCCCTCCAGCATTCATTACTTGCCTTCGGTGTCATGTTAGCCAATCTGCTAGGTGTGAGGGGATGCCTCAGAATTGTTATGATTTTCATTTCTCTGATTATAAGAAATTTAGAACACATTTCCATGTGCTTATTAATAGTTTCAATTTCATTAACTGAAAATTGCCTATCCATGTCCCTTGCCCATCTATCAATTGGAGAATGGCTTGATTTTTTTGTACAACTAGTTTAGCACTTTATAAATTTGAGTAATTAGACCTTTGTCAGAGGTTTTTGTAATGAAGATTATTTCCCAATTTGTTGCTTCCCTTCTAATTTTGGATGCATTAGTTTTGTTTGTACAAAATTTTTTTTTAATTTGATGTAAACAAAATTATTGATTTTACATTTTGTGGCTTTTTCTAGCTCTTGCTTGGTTTTAAAGTCTTTCCTTTCCCAAAATTCTGACAAGTATACTATTCTGTGTTCACCTAATTTGCTTATAGTTTCCATTTTTATATTCAGGTCATTCACCCATTCTGAGTTTATCTTGGTGTAGGGTGTGAGATGTTGATGCAAACCTAATCTCTTCCATACTGTCTTCCAATTTTCGCAGCAGTTTTTTTAACATTATTATATTTAGTAATTTCCAAACATTATTCATTGGAAACAAAAACCATTTTCTTTCCTCCCCGACCCCCTCACCTCTTCGATAGCCGATGCATGATTCCACTGGGTATCACATGTGTTCTTGACTTGAACCCATTTCCGTGTTGTTGGTATTTGCTCTAGAGTGTTCATTTAGAGTCTCTCCTCAGTCATATCCCCTCCACCCCTGTAGTCAGGCAGTTGCTTTTCTTAGGTGTTTTTACTCTCACAGTTTATCCTCTGCTTGTGGACAGTGTTTTTTAGATCCCTGAAGATTCTTCAGGGACATTGCATTGTCCCTAATGGAGAAGTACATTACCTTCGATTGTACCACAGTGTATTAGTCTCTGTGTATAATGATTTCCTGTTTCTGCTCCTTTCTCTCTGCATCACTTCCTGGAGGTTGTTCCAAACTCCATGGAAATTCTCCACTTTATTATTCCTTTGAGCACAATAGTATTTCATCACTAACATATACCAAAATTTGTTCAGCCATACACCAATTGAAGGGCATGCCCTCATTTTTCAATTTTTGGCCACCACAAAGAGTGCAGCTATGAATATTCTTGTACAAGTTTTTTTCCTTATTATCTCTTTGGGGTACAAATCCAGCAGGGCTATGGCTGGCTCAAAAGGCAGACAGTCTTTTATCACCCTTTGGGCATAGTTCCAGATAGCCTTCCAGAATGGTTGAATCAATTCACAACTCCAACAGCAATGAATTAGTGTCCCTACTTTGCCGCATCCCCTCCAGCATTCATTATGTTCCATGGCTGTCATGTTAGCCAATCTGCTAGGTGTGAGGTGATACCTCAGAGTTGCTTTGATTTGCATCTTTTTGATTTCCTTGGCTGAGAAGTGCCTGTTCAAGTCCCTTGCCCATTTGTCAATTGGAGAATGGCTTGATTTTTTGTACAATTGATTTAGCTCTGTGTAAATCTGAGTAATTAAACCTTTGTCAGAGGTTTTTATGAAGATTGTTTACCAATTTGTTGCTTCCCTTCTGATTTTAGTTACATTGATTTTGTTTGTACAAAAACTTTTTACTTTGATGTATTACAAATTATTTATTTTGCATTTTGTGACTCTAAGTCTTGCTTGGTTTTAAAATCTTTCCCTTCCCAAAGGTCTGATATGTATACTATTCTGTGTTCACCTAATTTTATTATAGTTTCCTTCTTTATGTTCAAGTCAATCACCCATTTTGAATTTATCTTGGTGTAGTGTGTGAGGTATTGATCTAAACCTAATCTTTCCCACACTGTCCTCCAATTTTCCCAGCAGTTTTTATGAAATAGTGGATTTTTATAGCAAAAGTTGGGTTCTCTGGGTTGGTCATATACTGTCCTGCTGAGGTCACTTACCGTGAGTCTATACCACTGATCCTCCTTTCTGTCTCTTAGCCAGTAACAAATTGTTTTGATGACCATTCCTTTATGATATAGTCTGAGATCTGAGACTGCAAGGCCCCCTTACTTTGTATTATTTTTTTATTGTTTCCCTGGATATCCTTTATCCTTTGTTCTTCCAAATGAACTTTGTTATGTTTTTTTCTAAATTAGTAAAAAAAAATTTGGAAGTTCAATGGGTATGGCATTAAATAGATAAATGAGTTGGGTTAGGATGTTCATTTTTATTATATTGGATCATCCTACCCACGAGCAGTTAATGTTCTTCCAATTGTTCAAGTCTAGTTTTAGTTGTGTGGAGAGTGTTTTGTAGTTGTGTTCATATAGTTCCTGTGTTTGTTTCAGAAGATTGATTCCTATGTACTTTATTTTGTCTAAGGTAATTTTGAATGGGATTTCTCTTTCTAGTTTTTGCAGCTGAGCTGTGTTGGAAATATATAGAAATGCTGATGCCTTACGTGGGTTTATTTTGTCTCCTGCAACTTTGCTAAAGTTGTTGATTATTTCAATTAGCTTTTTGGTTGCATCTCTATGATTCTTTAAGTAGACCATCATGTCATCCACAAAGAGTGATAACTTGGTCTCCTCCTTGCCTATTTTAATGCTTTCAATTTCTTTTTCTTCTCTAATTGCTACTGCTAGTGTTTCTAGTACAATGTCAAATAGTATAGGTGATAATGGGTATCCTTGTTGAACTCCTGATCTTATTGTGAATGCATCTAGTTTATCCCCATTGCAGATGATATTAGTTGATGGTTTTAGATATAGACTGTTTATTATTTTTAGGAATGACCATTCTATTCCTATGCTTTCTAGTGTTTATAATAGGAATGGGTGTTGTATTTTACCAAAAGCTTTTTCTGCATCTATTGAAAAAATAATGTGATTTTTGTTGGTTTGCTTGTTGATATGGTTAATTATGTGGATGGTTTTCCTAATATTGAACCAGCCCTGCATCCCTGGTATAAATCCTACTTGATCATGGTGGATGACCCTTCTGATCACTTGCTGGAGTCTTTTTTGCATCTATATTCATTAGGGAGATTGGTCTATAGTTTTCTTTCTCTGTTTTTGATCTGCCTGGTTTTGGGATCAGAACCATGTTTATGTCATAAAAGGAACTTGGTAGAGCTCCCTCTTTGCTTATTATGTCAAATATATTGTATAGTATTGGGGTTAGCTGTTCTTTGAATGTTTGATAGAATTCACTCATGAATCCATCAGACCCTGGGGATTTTTTCTTAGGAAGTTCTTTGATGGCCTGTTGGATTTCTTTTTTTGATATGGAATTATTTAAGAATTATGTTTCTTTTTCTGTTAGTCTAGGCAGTATATATTTTTGTAGATATTCATCCATATCTCCTAGGTTGGTATATTTATTGCCATATAGTTGAGCAAAGTAGTTTTTAATGATTGCCTTAATTTCCTCTTCATTGGAGGTGAGGTCCCCCTTTTCATCTTTGATGCTGTTAATTTGCCTTTCTTCTTTCCTTTTTTAAATTAGATTGACCAGTACTTTGTCTATTTTGTCTGTTTTTTCAAAGTATCAGCTTCTAGTCTTCTTTATTAGTGCAATAGTTCTATCACTTTCGATTTTATTAATTTCTCCCTTAATTTTTAGAATCTCTAGTTTGGTTTTCTTCTGGGGGTTTTAATTTGTTCGTTCTCAAGTTTTTTTGATTTGCATTTCCAATTCATTGATCTCTGCTCTCCCTAATTTGTTAATATGTGCACTCAAGGTTATGAATTTTCCTCTAAGTACTGCATTGGCTGCATCCCATAAGGCTTGAAAGGATGTCTCACCAATGTCATTTTCCTCAATGAAATTATTAATTGTTTCTATGATTTCTTCTCTAAGATATTTTGGAGTATCATATTATTTAATTTCCAATTAATTTTTGATTAGTTCTCCATGTACCCTTTCTGATCAATATTTTTATTGCTTTATGATCTGAAAAGGTTGCATTTATTATTTTGGATTTTCTGCATTTGTATGCCATGTTTCTGTGACCTAGTGTATGATCTATTTTTGTGAATGTACCATGTGGTGCTGAAAAGAAGGTGTATTCCTTTTTGTCCCTATTTATTTTTCTCCATATGTCTATTAACTCTAATTTTTCTAAGATTTCATTCACCTCTTTTATCTCTTTCTTATTTATTTTTTGGTTTAATTTATCTAAATTTGAGAGTAGTTGGTTCAAGTCTCCCACTAATATGGTTTTACTGTCTATTTCCTCCTTCTCTATTAGAAATTTGTATGCTATTCCGTTTGGTGCATACATGTTGATTAGTGATATTTCCTCATTGTCTATACTCCTTTTTAACAGAATATATTTACCTTCCCTATTGTGCTTTGGCTTTGTCAGATTTCATGATTGCAACTCCTGCCTTCTTTCTATCACTTGAGACCCTAAAGGTGTTACTCCATCCTTTAATTGTAACCTTGTGAGTATCAACCTTCCTCATATGTGTTTCTTGAAGACAACAGATGGTAGGGTTTGGGGTTATAATTCAATCTGCTATTTGTCTACGTTCTATGGGTGAGTTCATCCCATTCATGTTCAAAGTTATGATTGTCACTTGTGGATTACCTGGCATTTTGACATCTTACCCTAGTTCTGACCTTTCTTCTTTAGCTATATCCTTTTGAACCAGTGATTTAATTTAGGTCAGTCCCCCTTGTGACTTCCCTTGTTATGCTTCCCTTTCTAGCCCTTCCCTTTTTATGCTCACTTCCCCTACCCCCTCTCTTTCCCTCCATTTTTATACTCTTTCCCTTTCCCCCTCCTTAATTTCCCTTTCTTTCTTACCCTGTTGAATAAGATAGAATTCAGGATCCCACTGGATCTAGATGTTCTTCCCTCTCAGAGTTGATTTCACTGAGAGTAAGGTTTAAGTAATACCACTTCACACTCTCTTCCTCTCCTTCTCATATGAGAATTCTTCCCCTCCCCTTCCCATTTGTATCATTGTATGGGAAAGGTTATTCTATTTATTCCCCCCCCCATTTCTTGAAGTAAGTCTTAGTATTGTTGATGCTTCCCCCTCCCTTTTCCTTTCTTTGACCCCCTTTCACCAAATCTTCTTGATACCCCAATCTTTCCCTATGCATGATTCTTCTAACTCCTCTTATGGTGCATACAATTTTTGAGTTACAAATTACATTTTCCCCACATATTAATATATATAATTTGATGTAAATGTAGTCCTTATAGAAGAGAGTTTGACTTAAAGGAAAAGATAAGATTTATTTCCTTTTCCCTTTCTTTCATATTTACCTTTTTATGTTTCTCTTGCTTTCTGTGATAGGATATCAAATTTTCCACTAAGTTCTTATCTTTTCTTAGCAAATACTTGGAAATCTTCTATTTTGTTGAATGCCCATACTTTCCTCTGGAAGTAAATAGTCAGTTTTGCTGGGTAGTTGATTCTTGGTTGGAGACCCAGCTCTCTTGCCTTTCTAAATATCGTGTTCCATGCTTTGAGGTTTCTTAGTGTGTTAGTTGCTAAGTCCTGTGTGATCCTTATGGGAGCCCCCCTATATCTGAAGCTCCTCTTCTTGGTTTCTTGTAGGATTTTTTCATTTTCTTGGAAGCTCTTGAATTTGGAGATTACATTCCTGGGGGTTGACTTTTGGGAATTTAGTATAGAGGGTGTTCTATGAATCCTTTCTTTTTCTATTTTGCCCCCTTGTTCCAGAACACGTGGGCAATTTTCTTCTATAATCTCCTGTAGTATATCGTCTATGTTTTTGTTTATCTGTGGTTTTTCAAGCAGACCAATAATTCTCACGTTGTCTCTTCTTCCTCTGTTTTCCAGGTCTGTGACCTTTTCAGTGATATGTTTTGTGGTTTCTTCTAATTCATTAATTTTTTGGCTTTGCTTTATTAATTCTTGCTGTTTTTCATGCTCACTGTCTTCCAGTTGCTTAATTCTGGTCGTTAGGGACTGGTTTTGCTTTTCAGCTTTGTCTGCCCTTTTATTATATAGTTCCAGCTCTTTCTCAAATTGTGAAGTCTTGTCTATCAGACTGCTGATCTTTTTCTTTCATTTTTCTTTCCAGAAGGTTTCCATCTTTTGGGTAAGCTACAATTTGAGTTCTTCCAGAGCATGTGGATAATTTCCATTTTGTGAGGCATGTTTTGGTTTTGTTTGGGTTTCATCCTCTTTCTCTTCTTTTCCTTGGGTACTCCCGCCATAAAAGTTTTCAATAGTCACCTTTTTCCCTTTCTTCCTGGAGGTTTGATTTTGGGCCATGTGAGCCATCCCTTCGGTGGTTTTATTCCCCTTTCCTTTATGGTCTGGGTTCTGGGTGATAGGGGTGGGTTTTCTGTGAGTTTGGGTTGCCTCAGATTAGTTCTTCCCAGCCTCTGAGGTTTCTTAGAGTTCAGGTCCCTGTGCTCAGCACGGCCACCCCTTGCTCTGCGTGGCCACCCCTTTGCTCAGCATGGCCACTCCTTTGCTCAGCTCAGCCTCTCAGCATGGCCGCCCCTTTGCTCAGTGTAGGATTTTCCCATGAAACTGCCCTGAGATGTCGTTTCCTTGTAGTCTTTAGATCCCAAGACCCTGGTGTGCCCTTCCAGACAGAGATGCTCCTAACTCACTTGCTGTTCCAGTGAGAGCTCTGATACCTTACTCTGGTTTGGTGGGGGTGGAGGGTTGGGGGGAGGGGAGGCTCAGTTCACGTCTTTGTGCAAGCTTTTCCTCCTCCTTATAGTGTGGAAATGTTCAAGCCCCACATACCTTCTTTACTGTGGGGGTACTGTAGAGTCCCTCTGTTCTTCCAAAGGTGATTTTTGTGCTATTTTGAGATAGTCTATTTCGTTCGGTGCTGGGGAGAGGAAGCAATTTGCTTCTAGATTGCAGCCATGTTAACCCAGAAGTTTTTCCCAGCAGTTTTTATCAAATAGTGGTTTTTGGTCTCCAAAACTGGGATCTTTGGGTTTATGATAGACCATCTTGCTGAGGTTGTTTACCCAAAGTCTATTCCACTGATCCTCCTTTCTGTCTCTTAGCCAGTATCAAATTGTTTTGGTAACCACTGCTTTATAGCATAGTTTGAGATCTGGGACTGCAAGTCCTCCTTCCTTTGCATATTTTTTCCCATGATTTCGCTGGATATCCTTGATCTTTTATTCTTCCAAATGAACTTTATGTTTTTTTTTTCTAATTCATTAAAAAGTTTTTTGGTAGTTCAATGAGTATGGCACTAAAATAGTAAATTAATTTGGGTAGGATTGTCATTTTTATCGTGTTAGCTCATCCCATCCATGAGCAATCAATGTTTTTCCAATTGTTTAGATCTAGTTTTACTTGTCTAGAGAGTGTTTTGTAGTTATGTTCATATAGTTCTTGTGTTTGTCTCGGCAGATAGATTCCAAAGTATTTTATATTGTCTAAGGTGATTTTAAATGGAATTTCTCTTTCTAATTCTTGCTGATGAAATGGGTTGGAGATATATAGAAATGCTGATGACTTATGGGGGTATATTCTGTATCCTGCAACTTTGCTAAAATTGCTGATTCTTTTGACTAGCTTTTTGGTTGAATCTCTAGAATTCTTTAAGTAAACTATCATATAATCTGCAAAGAGTGATAGCTTGGTCTCCTCATTGCCAATTTTAATGCCTTCAATTTCTTTTTCTTCTCTAATTGCTACTGCTAGTGTTTCCAGTACAATGTTAAATAATAGAGGTGATATTGGGCATCCTTGTTTCACTCCTGATCTTATTGGGAAGTCTTCTAGTTTAGCCCCATTGCAGATGATGTTGGCTGATGGCTTTAGCTATATGCTGTTTATTATTTTTAGGAAAGGCCCTTCTATTCCTATACTTTCTACTGTTTTCAATAGAAATGGGTATTGTATTTTATTTAGCAAAGGCTTTTTATGCATCTGTTGAGATAACAATATGATTTTTGTCGGTTTGTTTGTTAATATGGTCAATTATGTGGATGGTTTCCCTAATATTGGACCATCCTTGCATTCCTGGTATGAATCCTAACTGGTCATAGTGAATAACCCTTGTGATGACTTGCTGGAGTCCTTTTGCTGGTAGCCTATGTAATATTTAAAAGGAGTATTTGCCTAAACTGTTACAGATAAAAGAGTGTTTGCCTTAAATTTTGTGACCGCAGAAATATGGTTTCAAATAAAAAATACAGTGATCCCCATGGGGAAAATTCCCAAATATTAAATATACCCAAATCAGCTGGGTTTTATGGAGATCCTAATTAATACAAATAAGGAATTAATGAAAGAGAGACAGTAAGCCTTAAGGGAGCGATCAGTCCGTCTTTTATCCACTCACCACAAGATTTGTCCCAAGCAAGATTCTAGTGTTCAGAGAGACCTACCAGTTCAGCTTCAGCAAGCTGAACTAAGTTCAGCCACGAAGCCCTTCAAGGCAGCTCTGGCAAGCTGCCTCTCTCCAATTCAGCTTTGGCAAGCTGAATCTCCCAGAGACCTCTTTTGAGCTCCTTTCAAAGAGAATTTTCTCCTATGTCACCTCCCCTAAGTTCTCACATCTACCAATCACACTAGACTTTTCCAAAGGACAGACCATTATTAATTCACACCTGAGTAGACTAAACTTTTGAGTAATTCACACCTGACTAGACTAAACTTTTCTGGAAAGACTAAAACTTCTGAGTAAGTTCATACCTCTTTGCACCTTGCAAGTTTTCAAGTTGCCTGACCTTCATGGGTACCTTCCTAAAAACCTTCCTAAAAACAGACTTAGCTTAAGCACTTGGCCTCACTATAAGTATGGGTTAAGTACTTTTCATTGTTCAGTAAAGAGTTTACAACTTTATCTTCCCCTAAAGTATGCTTAAGTATGGGTGGAGTAGAGTTCTCACATTCCTGACTAAGTCATTGTTTAAAATGGGGAATGGTCTTAACCAAATCTTATGAAGTAGGGTCTGAGAATTTTTGAGATTCACAATCCCCCCTGATGATCATTGGGAGACTTGTCTCCCCATTGATCATTTAACATATTCATCTTGTAGTCCTAAATGCACTTCTAACTACACATGCATACAATATTCAATTTCTAAGAGGAAATTAGAGTAGTGAGGGAGGAAATAGAAAAGAAAGCAAGCAAAACCAATGTTTTGCTAGGCACATTGACAGAAAGCCAATTTGGGGGCAGTCCCTTTTGGCATAAATGTGTACATTTACAATAAATGTTCAATCAAACTTCATTTCAATCAACCACACCCAAAGTTCATTCTTGATCTTCTTGATGTAGTGTGGATTTTCTGGCATCTTTCTGCAACAATTCATTCTCTGGATTTAGTAGTTGGAAAGTTTCATTCTTGAAGATCTTTCTCGAACAAAATCAAAATCTTGGATTTTTATAAAAATACAATCTCAAACAAAAAATCAAAAATCTTGGATTTTAAATTAAAATACAATCCCCCCTGAAGTAGGTGTTAAAAAAAACATCCAGTTCAGCTTAGGATGCAATGTTGAGTTATGGGGGGTGTATGAGTCAATTATCAAAAGAAGAGAAAAAACACAACCAAAAAACATAAGGAAAAAAAATTCAAAATAGACCCTTGTATAGGTCCAATTTAAAGTAATTTCTATCCCACAAGTGTGTAGGACAGAATGCAGTAATATTTCATTTACCCATTTGCAGCCAAGACTACAGGAAGTTGCCATACTATAAGTAGAAAAAGAATTAGAATTCTATTTTGATAGGGAAGTGTCATTTCCTCGTCTGATTTTTGACATTCTCAGGGATATAGGGAGCCAGCATTATAGTCAAATTTTGTACTTGTATGAGTACTTCGCAAAGAGTGTAGATACAAGGAAGTCCTATGGCTTAACATATGTCAAGTGTCGCAACCTGAGTCCACATTAGTAATTTCCTGTGTGCTCTTTTTGGCACTTTTCAGGTTAAGTCTGTGCTCCTTGTTTTTTAATCCCTTTTCCTGAAATCAGATATAAACATTAATCACAGTCCCATAATATTTTATCAACAAATGGCAGGTTCCCATAGTTTAAAGCTTTTGGTATGCATTGATATTGTAGCAAGAATATGTATATTAAACTTATATTACTGCAGAAAAATAATATTAATTGTACATACCTTTAGTACAAGAAATGAGAAAAAAATCAAATATTCTAATCAAAAATGAAAGAAAAGCAATAATAAAAATTAAGGAAAAAAAGCAAGAATTCAATGCGTTCCTGAAAAACAGCATACATTTGTCTATGGATTATTATCTCCAATTCATATGATAGGGTACACTCAATCAGTCTCAAGAGAAGATGCTTTCAAGAGTCCTTTTTCTCCAACCTTTATAGATGTTGGAGTAGTTAATAATATTTGGAATGGTCCTTCCCAGGAAGACTGAGTTGCTCCAATACACCTGAAATTCTTAATATACATTTTGTCTCCTGGGGTCAGGTCATGAAGAGAAAAGTCTAGTGGTCCAGTTTGTACTGCAGCTCCAGATTCATGAAGTTCACGCAGTTTGTGCTGTAATTCCTGTGCTGTAATTGTAATATAGGAAGCAACAGTAGTATCTCCCCCTAATGGCGATGTATATGCAGGGGGAAATGATTTAGCCTGTATAGGCAGATGTCCAAAAAGCATCTCAAATGGTGAGATGTGTAAGTCTCCTTTAGGGCTGCTTCTAAGATAAAATAGGGCCAGAGGGAGAATTTCAGGCCATTTTAAATGTGTCTCAGTGCATAATTTTCCAATCATAGTTTTAAGTTCTCTGTTCATTCTTTTCTACTATTTGGATTTGAGACAAAACTGAAAAAGGTTAATTAATATCAACAAAATCAATACAATCTAAGAAGAACCACCTTTATTATATTTGGGACATTCCTTGGGCACCCCCCTGAAGGGCACCGCCTTGAGGGTCAATAGCACCTCAACTATTTTTTGGACGAGCACCATTTCTTATATATTGTTGGGTGTTATCATTTTCTTCATTTGGAGCATCGGCATCATTTTCCCAATTCCTATTTCTATAATTTTGGTTTCTAAAGTTCTTATTTCTATATTCATTATATTTTTTCCATAGTCATTGTTATAATTTCTAAAAATTTCTAAAATTCTGGTTTCTATGACCATTATCATCATTTCCATAGTTGTTGTTTCTAAAGTTGTTATTAAACTGCGTATTCCTTCCGATCATCTTAAGAAAGGTTCCACATTCCATCATTTTGTGGCCCTTCTTCTCACAGAAGTGGCAGGTTACTGATTTATTCATAAATTCCCGCAAAGGGGCTATGGTCTCTCCGTTGTTTTTCAATTGTCTCTTTAACATTTCAATTTCTTTCTTTAAGTCTTCAACTAAGTTATTGTGTTCCTCAGGTCTTTTTACATGACCCTTATAAACATAGGTTGCTACTCTCCTCAATTCTTCGAGGTCCATAGAGTCCTAATAAGGACAGTTAGTTTTAAAGTAGTCTTTTACCACTGAACAACAATTCTCAATGAATTGCCTATGTATTTACCTAATATCCCTTTCTCTGGATAAATCAAGGTCCATATATGTATTTCCTACATCAATAAGTCTGTCCATAAACTGGGAGGGTGTTTCATCAATATCTTGTCGGGTTCTTTCAAATTTTGACCATTTTTCAGGTCTATCAGAGCATGCTCTCATGGCTGTCAATAATGCTTCTCTGGCCTGGTTTAGTTTTGTGTGATCTAGTTCAACATTGGGGTTCCAATGTGGATCTTCAGTTGGCCAATAATGTCCTTTTCTACCTTGTTTTTGATTAGCCAGAGAGATGATATTTTTTTTCTCTTTTTGTTAAAAATGTCTCTAACAAATTCTCAGTCAAACCAACCAAGTATTCCTTCTATTACTCAACAAAATGCAGAACTAAATACTAGGTTTGAGCTTATAGAGGAAAGTCAGGGAGAAATTGTAGCTTTTATGAGAAGCATTAAAAGAGAGTTAAGAACATTATCAGAATCTCTGTCCTACCCTGCTCTGGACAATAACTCTCCTAGCTAACCCACTGCTCCTCTTGGCAACTCTGCCTTAGAACCCCCTGCTCTTAACCAACTCCCCCCTCTGCCCCATCGGCCTCAGAAAACCCTACTTCTAACCAACCCACTCTAAGTTCACACCTCACCCATGCTTCTGACCCTACACAATCCACTCTAAGTTCACCCCCTACTGATTCCTCCAACCCTAACACCTCTATATTGTAAACCTTAAAATTTCCCAGACCCTACTTTATAAGACTGGATTAAGACCATTCCCCATTTGGGCAGTGAACTCTACTTAAAGCAGGAATGTGAGAATTCTACTTTACCTACTTGGGTCTGCCCTAGGGGAAGATAAAGTTGTAAACTCTTTTCTGAACAATGAAAAGTACTTAAACCCATACTTTTCTTAAGCTAAGTACCTATAAAGGTCAAGCAACTTGTGAATTTACAAGGAACAAAGAACTGGAAAACTTACTCAGAGCTTTCCTGGTGTGAATTACTAAAAAATCCACACCTTCTTAGGTGTGGACTAAGAATGGGTGATCCTTTAGAAACATCCTTTAGAAAAATACAGTTATTGGTAGATGTAAGGACTTAGGGGCGGTGATAGAGGAGATTTTGCCCTTAAAAATAAGAGCTCAGGGAAGAGCTAAGAAGTGATTCTGAAACATTCAGATTGGAGAGACTCATTCTGAGGAGACTGATTCTGAAATTTTCAGATGGAGGAGGGAGCTGGTGAAAGCAGCTGAGTTGCCGCTGGCCTGGTGTCATTAGAAATCCTTACTTAGATCTTATGGTGAGTTATAAAAAACTGACTGATTTCTCTTTTAAGATTCAGGTCTAGGCCATATTGGCTTGAGGCCCTTCATACTTATTCCTTTCTTACTCTCTCTCTCTCTCTTTGATTACTCATTGTATTGTTAATTAAAATCTCTATAAAACCCAATTGACTTGGGTATTTGAATAATTGGGAATATTTCCCTGGCGACCACCTTATATTTGATTTTAAACCCAAGACATTGTAGTGAAACATATTTCTGCGGTCAAATTTACTCACCCTCTCTTATATCTATCACAATTTATATCTTCCACTATTTTAATCACTTCAGTTTAAGACCTCAACCATTTTAAATCTCACAATATCCTTTCACACTTCTTCATTTGCCCCTCCTTCCCACCCTGCCCAATTCAATTCCCATATCCTTCATACTTCTGATCTTTCTGGCACTATGGAAATACAATAAACCCTCTCCCTCAATGTGCCCAACTCTTCTCTTTATCATACCTACCCCATTGAGAATGGAGCAAGAAGCCTAGAAATAGAAACAGGAGTGCCAAATAATTCAGATAGGTTATTTCCTTTAAGGGAAGTACCCACTTTTAATAAAAATGGAAACTTAGAATCTGTAAGACATCATACACCTTTTAGCCCTGAGGATTTAAATAAATTTAAGGAAGATATTCCATCATTTGAGGAAGAACCAATATTAATTATAAAAAAAAAATTAGAGAACATATTCAGAACTTTTGACCCCACTTGGATGGATGTTGAGAATTTTTGATCTCTCTTTGTTCTGCTCACTTGACTGATACACTGTGGTACAATGGAATGGAATGGACTACTCCATTAGTGGCAATGTAGTGATCCTGAACAACTTGAGGAATATACTAGAAAAACTACTATCTGCATTCAGAGGAAAGACTGTAGGAGTAAACACACCGAAGAAAAACAACTGCATGAATACATGGATCGAAGGGATATTGTTTGGAATGTAGACTCTAAATGAACATCCTAGTGTAAACAACAGCATGGAAATAGGTTCTGGTCAAGGACACAAGTAATAGCCAATGAAATTGTGAGTTGGCTGCAGGAAGGGTGGGTAGAGGGGAGGGAGGGAAATAATGTGGTTATTTTAACCAAGGAATAATGTTCTAAATTGACTAAACAAACTAATTTAAATGGGGGAAAAAAGACATTCATATTCATTCTTTACCTTTCTTCTCCTCCAGTATCAAAGGTCTTTTTATCCAGTCCCCAAACAGATCTCTCATCTCTAGCCTTCCTCAGATAAATCTCAGCTATACATTTATATTGTTAAATTATTTAAATAGAAATGAAAATTAATTCTAAATTCCTCATTGCCCTCTTACTGTTATAATTCTCAAACATGCTTCCAATTCACCCTCTCATTTGTTTGTTGCTTTCAAGCCCAAATTCCCAGCTATAAATTTATAGATCTAAAGATCAAAAAGCTCTGTTATGCAAGTTGATTTCAAGGACTTGGATCAGCTATAGGAAAAGTCTCATGGTTTCATACTAGTACTTTAGCTGAAATTAAATTTGTATTATATATCAGTAAGTCAAGAACACGTCATGAATAAAAACAACTTTTCTTTTGCTTATTGTATATTACCCAACTCTTAGAGCTTTCTTTTTTTCCCCTTTAAACTCTTACTTTCTATCTTAGTAACAACTCTAAGACAGAAGGACAAGAGATAGGAAAATGAGGTTAAGTGGCTTGCCCAGGGTCACACAACTAGGAAGTGTCTGAGGCCAGATTTGAAACCAAGTCCTTCCAACTTTAGGCCTGCCACTCTATCCATTGAGCCACCAGTTGCCCCTGAGCTTTCTTCTTAAGTCACTGTGTTTTTAAGGTCATAACTTTTCTGATGAAAAAAAAATCCAAATATTTATTGAGCACCTACTTACATATTTTCCCAAACAGAAGGAAATTTTTCATCAATTCCTTTTAAAAAAAAAAACTTTTTGGATATGTATCCCTTAATTATTTCACCAAGGTCCTGGCTGGTACTCACCTCTACCATCTTGAGTCTTTTGAGGAAGTTATTTAGTCGCACAAAGATCATAGAAGAATTGAAATCCCATTCCTTCACCTCCCGGACCTGTTTGAAGTAAGTCTTGAGATTGTTCCTCCTATTCTCAAACATCTCTTTGGAAAAGTTAAGAATGTCCATCACCACCTGTATTTTCCTCTGACTCTCTTCTATCTCCCCTTTCAGTAGATCTTCTGGGCTAAGATATGTACAGGCCTGGAATGACAAAAGTTAAGCACTAAAACACCAGATTGCAAGGATATGACATTTTATTACATATGTCAGTGCCAACAGTTTCTCAGGCTAAATCATTTTACATTTTATCTTCAATGCCACTGCTCACTGATGAAGTCAGGACTTAAAAGAGGAAGATGACCTAATAAAGGCAAAAGTTGTCTAAATTTTGTCTTTAGTTCTCCCCACAAATAAACCCCACAAAAGGTTCTATTTATCAGCTTAATATTTTAAAATGTCTAAATACAAGGACCCTGAAATTCAGTGTAAGTAGGTCAGTCTTTTTTTGGGGGGAGAGGGGAACTAGAGTATCCATTAGGACAGAAAAGTGGTGAGTGCCACGCCTGGTCAGGAAGATTCATCTTTCTGAATTCAAATCTGGCCTCAGCCACTAACTAGCTATGTGACCCTGGGAAAGTTAACCCCTGTTTGCCTCAGTTTCCTCTTCTGCAAAATAAGCTGGAGTAGGAAATGGAAAACCTCTCCCATATCTTTGTTAAGAAAAGCCCAAGTGGGACTTCAGGTCAAGAGGGGAGCTTAGAGAAAGCTAAAGTTCAGATCTCCTGAAACCCTTCCTTACAGATCTCAAACCGAATGCTCCTCGGACACTGAAATTCAAAACGATCAACAGCATAGACCCCAGGAGTCCTCCTCCTGGACCTGGACCTGGATCAAAAGGTACGCCCCCCCCCAAAAGCCAGAACCCAAGACCACTCAGACCTAAGGGGTAGGCAGAAGGAAAGTCCTAGGACCCATCCCCCCCAACCCAGAACACTGAGTCCGAGTCCGAGGCAGCAGAGGCAACCTCAGAGCCCCATGGCCTGCTATTCTGAAGGCCGCTTCCTGAAAACAACCTGACCCAGTCGAGGGGGCACCCAGACAGCAGGGAAACAGAGAAGGACGGGGGAGCTCATAACCCCATGGGAGGAGCCCTCGGAGCTCCAGGAAGCCACGGCCCATCCCCCTCAGAGAGCAGGGTCTTCTGAAACAACAGCAACCCTCAGGACTGGCAAAAGGGCCTTGGAAGCCTGCTATTCTGAAGGCCACATCCTGAAAACAACCTAACCCAGTCAAGGGGGCACCCAAACAGCAGGGAAACAGAGAGAAGGGGGGAGCTTGTAACCCCCTGGCTGGATCCCTCCATCCAAGTCTTAAGTCCCTGCCTCAGAGCACACTCAATTCAATCCAGGGAAAGCTAATCTTCTTATCAGGAGCCCTCGCCCTGAGCCCAGGGAAGCTGTGGCCAGTCCCCCTCAGAGAGCAGGGTCTTTGGAAACAAGAGTAGCCCGCAGGGCTGACAAAAGGACCCCAGGGCCAGCTATTCTGAAGGCCGCACCCTGAAAACAACCTGACCCAGTAGCGGGGGGACCCAGACAGCAGGGAAACAGAGAAACGGGGGGATATTGTAACCCCCTGGCTGGAACCTTCCATCTGAATCTCAGTTCAACCTAGGGAAAGCTAATCTTCTTATCAGGAGCCCTTGCCCTGAGCCCAGGGAAGCTGCGGCCCATCCCCCTCAGAGAGCAGGGTCTTCTGAAACAACAGCAACCCTCAGGACTGGCAAAAGGGCCTCGGGAGCCGGCTATTCTGAAGGCCACATCCTGAAAACAACCAAACCCAGTTGAGGGGGCACCCAGACAGCAGGGAAACAGAGAGAGAGGGGGGAGCTTGTAACCCCCTGGCTGTATCCTTCCATCGGAATCCCACAAAAAAGGCCCTGCCTCAAGGCATACTAAATTCAACCCAGGGAAAGCTAATCTCATTAGGAGCCCTTAGAGCTCTGGGAAGCCGTGTGGGGGGAACTCCCCCCACAGAGTGCAAGGGCTGGCCAGCTAAGGCACAGGAACAAGGGCCAAGCTAGGCTTAGAGTGTGGAAGTAAGGCAACGGAGAAGAATCAGGAGGGTACTGAGGAGAGGAGGGCAGTAACCGGGACACACCAGCAACTCCTGGCTTCCCGGGAAGACAGAATAAGAACTGCATAGAATGGACAATCTGCCTAGGGCTAAAACCTCTGAACACCAGACAGAGATAAGAAAAGCTAATCCCCCCCCCCCACTCAGATAAAGATGGAAAACTCCACAGAAGCACAAAAGTCCCAAAATTCAAAAAAATACAAGAAGAAGGGGGCGACTTTGGACACATTTTATGGAGCAAAAATACAAAACACAGAGGAGATAGAAGAGGAAACACAAACAAATACTCCAAAAACTTCCAAAGGAAATGGTAACTCTTCACAAACCCAAGAAGAATTTGAATCTGAAATGATCAAAAAGATGGAAGCTTTCTGGGAGGAAAAGTGGAAAATAATGCAAAATAAATTCATGCATCTACAAAACCAGTTTGACCAAACTGAAAAGGAAAACCAGCCTTTAAAGCAAGAACTAATAAAGCAAAACCAAAAGACCAAGAAATTAGAAGAGAACATAAAATATCTCACCGACAAGGTGACAGATTTGGAAAATAGAGGGAGAAGAGATAATTTAAGAATAATTGGACTTCCAGAAAAGCCAGAAATAAACAGCAAACTCGACATCGTAATACAAGAGATAATCAAAGAAAATTGCCCAGAGATTCTAGAACAAGGGGGCAATACAGCCACTGACAGAGCTCACAGAACACCCTCTACACTAAACCCCCAGAAGACAACACCCAGGAATGTAATGGCCAAATTCCAAAACTTTCAAACAAAAGAAAAAATCCTGCAAGAAGCCAGAAAAAGACAATTTAGATATAAAGGAATGCCAATCAGGGTCACACAGGACCTTGCAAGTTCCACTCTGAATGATCGTAAGGCATGGAACATGATCTTCAGAAAGGCAAGAGAGCTGGGTCTTCAACCAAGAATCAGCTACCCAGCAAAACTGACTATATACTTCCAAGGGAAAGTATGGGCATTCAACAAAATAGAAGACTTCCAACTTTTTGCAAAGAAAAGACCAGAGCTCTGTGGAAAGTTTGATATCAAAAATCAAAGAGCGAGACTTCCGGTTAAGATGGCGGCTTAGAGAAAGCTGAAGTTCAGATCTCCGGAAAACCCTTCCCGACCGATCTCAAACTAGAAGCTCCTAAGGCGCCGAAATTCAAAACGATCAACAGCACAGACCCTGGGAACCCTCCTCCTGGACCTGGACCCGGTTCAAAAGGTACGGCTCCCCTTAAAAGCCAGAACCCGAGATCCCTCGGACCTCAGGGGTAGGAGCGCAGAGTCCAAGGCTCCCGGAAGCGGCAGCCGCGCCGGGCTCAGAGAGCAGGGTCTGAGGAACAACAACCCTCAGGGTCTTCTACCCAAGTCCCAGTCCGGGTGAAAGTTACTGCCTGGGGCTTCCGCTGCAAAGAGCCGGTCGGTCAAAGAGCCTGTCGGTCCGGGTGAAAGTAACTGCCTGGGGCCTCCGCTGCAAAGAGCCGGTCGGTCCGGGTGAAAGTTACTGCCTGGGGCCTCCGCTGCAGAGAGCTGGTCAAAACAACAGCAACCCTCAAGGCGGGCAAGACAGCCTCACGGGCTGGATCCTGCTATCCAAGTCTCAGTGAAAGTCTGTGCTCTCGGAGCTTGGGGAAGCGGCAGCCCATCCCCCCCGCAGGCCGACGAAACAGCCTCACGGCCAGGGATTCTGAAGGCAACTTCCGGAAATCGAGCCAGGGGGAGAGTGTGGCCTCGTGGTCCGACCCTTCCATTCCAGTTCCAGTGAGGCATATTCAGTTTAACCCAGGGAACGCTCATAGAACCAACATCTGCCCAGGACTAAAGCCTCTGATCACCAGACAAAGACAAGAAAAGCCAATCCTTCACGTTCAGAGATGACAAACTCCACAGAAGCACAGAAGCCCCAAAATACCAAGAAAAATAAGAAGAAAGGGGCGACTCTGGACACATTCTATGGAGCCAAAATACAAAATACAGAGCAGATAGAAGAAGATATACAAGAAAATTCTCCAAAATCTTCCAAAGGAAATAGAAACTCTCCACAAACCCATGAAGAATTTGAATCAGAAAGGACCAAAAAGATGGAAGCCCTCTGGGAGGAAAAGTGGGAAATGATGCAAAAGAAATTCACGCATCTACAAAACCAGTTTGACCAAACTGTAAAAGAAAACCAGGCTTTAAAGCAAGAACTAATAAAGCAAAGCCAAAACACCAAGAAATTAGAAGAGAACATAAAATATCTCACCGACAAGGTGATAGATCTGGAAAACAGGGGGAGAAGAGAAAATTTAAGAATAATTGGACTCCCAGAAAAGCCAGAAATAAACACCAAACTGGACATGGTGATACAAGATATAATCAAAGAAAATTGCCCAGAGATTCTAGAACAAGGGGGCAATACATCCACTGACAGAGCTCACAGAACACCTTCTACACTAAACCCCCAAAAGACAACTCCCAGGAATGTAATTGCCAAATTCCAAAGCTATCAAACAAAAGAAAAAATCCTACAGGAAGCCAGAAAAAGACAATTTAGATATAAAGGAATGCCAATCAGGGTCACACAAGACCTTGCAAGTTCTACGCTGAATGATCGTAAGGCATGGAACATGATCTTCAGAAAGGCAAGAGAGCTGGGTCTCCAACCAAGAATCAGCTACCCAGCAAAACTGACTATATACTTCCAAGGGAAAGTATGGGCATTCAACAAAATAGAAGACTTCCAACTTTTTGCAAAGAAAAGACCAGAGCTCTGTGGAAAGTTTGATACCGAAAATCAAAGAGCAAGGAATACCTGAAAAGGTAAATATTAAGGAAAGGGGAAAAATGTTATCTTCTTTTACTCAAACTCTCTTCTATAAGGACTACATTTATATCAACCTATGTATACTAATATGTGGGGAAAATTTAATGTATAAATAGGGGGTAAAGAAAGACCAAATAGAATAATGGTTCTCACACAAAGATTCACAGGGGAAGGGGAGGGGAAGAAAACTCCTATAAGAAGGAGAGGAAGAGAGGGGGGGGGTTTACTTAAACCTCAATCTCAGGGAAATCAACTCTGAGAGGGAAAAACATCCAGATCCATTGGGATCTTGAATTCTATCTTACCCAACAAGGGTAAGGAGAAGGGAAAACCAAGGGGGGGAGGGGGAGAGGGAGAACAAAAAGGGAGGGAAAGAGAGGGGGGAGGGGGAGGGAACAAAAAGGGAGGGACTAAAAAGGGAAACATCAAGGGAGGGGACAAGGGGGACTGATTCAAAGTAAATCACTGGACTAAAAGGTAGAGCCAAAGAAGAAAAGGTTAGAATTAGGGAAGGCAATCAAAATGCCAGGGAGTCCACAAATGACAATCATAACTTTGAACGTGAATGGGATGAACTCACCCATAAAACGTAGACGAATAGCTGAATGGATTAGAATCCAAAACCCTACCATATGTTGTCTTCAAGAAACACACATGAGGCGGCTTGACACCCACAAGGTCAGAATTAAAGGATGGAGTAAGACCTTCTGGGCCTCAACTGATAGAAAGAAGGCAGGAGTGGTAATCATGATATCTGATAAAGCCAATGCAAAAATAGACCTGATCAAAAGGGATAGGGAAGGTAATTATATTTTGTTAAAAGGGACTCTAGACAATGAGGAAATATCATTAATCAACATGTATGCACCAAATAATATAGCACCCAAATTTCTAATGGAGAAACTAGGAGAATTGAAGGAAGAAATAGACAATAAAACCATACTAGTGGGAGACTTAAACCAACCATTATCAAATTTAGATAAATCAAATCAAAAAATAAATAAGAAAGAGGTAAAAGAAGTGAATGAAATCTTAGAAAAATTAGAATTAATAGACATATGGAGAAAAATAAATAGGGATAAAAAGGAATACACCTTCTTCTCAGCACCACATGGCACATTCACAAAAATTGACCATACATTAGGTCACAGAAACAT
This sequence comes from Monodelphis domestica, assembly GCF_027887165.1. Classification (NCBI taxonomy): domain Eukaryota; kingdom Metazoa; phylum Chordata; class Mammalia; order Didelphimorphia; family Didelphidae; genus Monodelphis; species Monodelphis domestica. The sequence goes on along the minus strand of NC_077228.1, from coordinate 244,923,935 downwards.
AGCACACAAATGCAAAAAAGCAGAAATAATGAATGCAGCCTTCTCAGATCACAAGGCAATAAAAATAATGATTAGTAATGGTACATGGAAAACCAAATCTAAAACCAATTGGAAATTAAACAATATGATACTCCAAAACCGTTTAGCTAAAGAAGAAATCATAGAAACAATTAATAATTTCATCAAGGAAAATGACAATGGCGAAACATCCTTTCAAACCTTTTGGGATGCAGCCAAAGCGGTAATCAGAGGCAAATTCATATCCCTGAAAGCTCATATTAACAAACAAGGGAGAGCAGAGAGCAATCAATTGGAAATGCAATTGAAAAAACTCGAAAGCGATCAAATTAAAAACCCCCAGCAGAAAACCAAATTAGAAATCCTAAAAATTAAGGGAGAAATTAATAAAATCGAAAGTGATAGAACTATTGATTTAATAAATAAGACAAGAAGCTGGTACTTTGAAAAAACAAACAAAATAGACAAAGTACTGGTCAATCTAATTAAAAAAAGGAAGGAAGAAAAGCAAATTCACAGCATTAAAGATGAAAAGGGGGACAGCACCTCCAATGAGGAGGAAATTAAGGCAATCATTAGAAATTACTTTGCCCAATTATATGGCAATAAATACACCAATTTAGGAGAAATGGATGAATATATACAAAAATACAAACTGCCTAGACTAACAGAAGAGGAAATAGAATTCTTAAATAATCCCATATCAGAAATTGAAATCCATCAAGCCATCAAAGAACTTCCTAAGAAAAAATCCCCAGGGCCTGATGGATTCACCTGTGAATTCTATCAAACATTCAGAGAACAGTTAACCCCAATACTATACAAACTATTTGACATAATAAGCAAAGAGGGAGTTCTACCAAACTCCTTTTACGACACAAACATGGTACTGATTCCAAAACCAGGCAGGTCAAAAACAGAGAAAGAAAACTATAGACCAATCTCCCTAATGAATATAGATGCAAAAATTTTAAATAGGATACTAGCAAAAAGACTCCAGCAAGTGATCAGAAGGATCATTCACCATGATCAAGTAGGATTCATACCAGGGATGCAGGGCTGGTTCAACATTAGGAAAACTATCCACATAATTGACCACATCAACAAGCAAACTAGCAAGAACCACATGATTATCTCAATAGATGCAGAAAAAGCCTTTGATAAAATACAACACCCATTCCCATTAAAAACACTAGAAAGCATAGGAATAGAAGGGTCATTCCTAAAAATAATAAACAGTATATATCTAAAACCAACAGCTAATATCATCTGCAATGGGGATAAACTAGATGCATTCCCAATAAGATCAGGAGTGAAACAAGGATGCCCATTATCACCTCTACTATTTGACATTGTACTAGAAACACTAGCAGTAGCAATTAGAGAAGATAAAGAAATTGAAGGCATCAGAATAGGCAAGGAGGAGACCAAGTTATCACTCTTTGCGGATGACATGATGGTCTACTTAAAGAATCCTAGAGATTCAACCAAAAAGCTAATTGAAATAATCAACAACTTTAGCAAAGTTGCAGGATACAAAATAAACCCACATAAATCATCAGCTTTTCTATATATCTCCAACACAGCTCAGCAGCAAGAACTAGAAAGAGAAATCCCATTCAAAATCACTTTAGACAAAATAAAATACCTAGGAATCTATCTCCCAAGACAAACACAGGAACTATATGAACACAACTACAAAACACTCGCCACACAACTAAAACTAGACTTGAACAATTGGAAAAACATTAACTGCTCATGGATAGGACGAGCCAATATAATAAAAATGACCATCCTACCCAAACTTATTTATCTATTTAGTGCCATACCCATTGAACTACCAAAATACTTCTTCACTGATTTAGAAAAAACCATAACAAAGTTCATTTGGAAGAACAAAAGATCAAGGATATCCAGGGAAATAATGAAAAAAAACACATATGATGGGGGCCTTGCAGTCCCAGACCTCAAACTATATTACAAAGCAGCAGTCATCAAAACAATTTGGTACTGGCTAAGAAACAGAAAGGAAGATCAGTGGAATAGACTGGGGGAAAACGACCTCAGCAAGACAGTATACGATAAACCCAAAGATCCCAGCTTTTGGGACAAAAATCCACTATTCGATAAAAACTGCTGGGAAAATTGGAAGACAGTGTGGGAGAGACTAGGAATAGATCAACACCTCACACCCTACACCAAGATAAATTCAAAATGGGTGAGTGACTTAAACATAAAGAAGGAAACCATAAGTAAATTGGGTAAACACAGAATAGTATACATGTCAGACCTTTGGGAGGGGAAAGGCTTTAAAACCAAGCAAGATATAGAAAGAATCACAAAATGTAAAATAAATAATTTTGACTACATCAAACTAAAAAGCTTTTGTACAAACAAAACCAATATAACTAAAATCAGAAGGGAAACAACAAATTGGGAAAAAATCTTCATAGAAACCTCTGACAAAGGTTTAATTACTCATATTTATAATGAGCTAAATCAATTGTACAAAAAATCAAGCCATTCTCCAATTGATAAATGGGCAAGGGAAATGGATAGGCAGTTCTCAGATAAAGAAATCAAAACTATTAACAAGCACATGAAGAAGTGTTCTACATCTCTTATAATCAGAGAGATGCAAATCAAAACAACTCTGAGGTATCACCTCACACCTAGCAGATTGGCTAACATAACAGCAAAGGAAAGTAATGAATGCTGGAGGGGATGTGGCAAAGTAGGGACATTAATTCATTGCTGGTGGAGTTGTGAACTGATCCAACCATTCTGGAGGGCAATTTGGAACTATGCCCAAAGGGCGACAAAAGAATATCTACCCTTTGACCCAGCCATAGCACTGCTGGGTCTGTACCCCAAAGAGATAATGGACACAAAGACTTGTACAAAAATATTCATAGCTGCGCTCTTTGTGGTGGCCCCAAACTGGAAAACGAGGGGATGCCCATCAATTGGGGAATGGCTGAACAAACTGTGGTATATGTTGGTGATGGAATACTATTGTGCTCAAAGGAATAATAAAGTGGAGAAGTTCCATGGAGACTGGAACAACCTCCAGGAAGTGATGCAGAGCGAGAGGAGCAGAACCAGGAGAACATTGTACACAGAGACTAATACACTGTGGTATAATCGAACGTAATGGACTTCTCCATTAGGGGCGGTGTAATGTCCCTGAACAACTTTCAGGGATCCAGGAGAAAAAAAACACCATTCATAAGCAAAGGATAAACTATGGGAGTGGAAACATCGAGAAAAAGCAACTGCCTGAATACAGAGGTTGAGGGGACATGACAGAGGATAGACTTTAAATGAACACTCTAATGCAAATACTATCAACAAAGCAATGGGTTCAAATCAAGAAAACATCTAATGCCCAGTGGACTTACGCGTCGGCTATAGGGGGTGGGGGGGAGGAAAAGAAAATGATCTATGTCTTTAACGAATAATGCTTGGAAATGATCAAATAAAATATATTTAAAAAAAAAATCAAAGAGCATGGAATACCTGAAAAGGTAAATATGAAGGAAAGGGAAAAGGAGAAAAATGTTATCTTCTTCTTATACTCAAACTCTCTTCTATAAGGACTACATTTACATCAATCTATGTATACTAACAGGTGGGAAAAATGTAATGTGTAAATAGGGGGGAAAGAAAGACCAAATAGAATAATCATTATCACACAAAGATTCACATGGGAAGGAGAGGGGAAGAAAACTTCTATAAGAAGGAGAGAAAGAGAGTTTTTACTTAATACCTAGGAATCTATCTCCCGAGACAAAAGCAGGAACTATATGATCACAACTACAAAACACTCTACACACAACTAAAACTAGACTTGAACAATTGGAAAAACATTAACTGATCATGGATAGGACAAGCCAATATAATAATAATGACCATCCTACCCAAACTTATTTATCTATTTAGTGCCATACCCATTGAACTACCAAAATATTTCTTTACTGATTTAGAAAAAAAACATAACAAAATTCATTTGGATTAACAAAAGATCAAGGATATTCTGGGAAATAATGAAAAAAAAAACACATATGATGGGGGCCTTGCAGTCCCTGACCTTAAACTATATTACAAAGCAGCAGTCATCAAAACAATTTGGTACTGGCTAAGAAACAGAAAGGAAGATCAGTGGAATAGACTAGGGGAAAGCAACCTCAGCAAGACAGTATACGGTAAACCCAAAGATCCCAGCTTTTGGGACAAAAATCCACTATTTGATAACAACTGCTGGGAAAATTGGAAGACAGTATGGGAGAAATTAGGAATAGATCAACACCTTACACCCTACACCAAGATAAATTCAAAATGGGTGAGTGACTTAAACATAAAGAAGGAAACCATAAGTAAATTGGGTAAACACAGAATAGTATACATGCCAGACCTTTGGGAGGGGAAAGACTTTAAAACCAAGCAAGACATAGAAAAAATAACAAAATGTAAAATAAATACTTTTGACTACATCAAATTAAAAAGCTTTTGTACAAACAAAACCAATGTAACTAAAATCAGAAGGGAAACAACAAATTGGGAAAAAATCTTCATAGAAACCTCTGACAAAGGTTTAATTACTCAAATTTATAAAAAGCTAAGTCAACTGTACAAAAAATCAAGCCATTCTCCAATTGATAAATGGGCAAGGGACATGGACAGGCAGTTCTCAGATAAAGAAATCAAAAGTATTAATAAGCACATGAAGAAGTTTTCTAAATATCTGATAATCAGAGAGATGCAAATCAAAACAACTCTGAGGTATCACCTCACACCTAGCAGATTGGCTAACATGACAGCTATGGAAAGTAATGAATGCTGGATGGGATGTGGCAAAGTAAGGACACTAATTCATTGCTGGTGGGGTTGTGAATTGATCCAACCATTCTGGAGAGTAATTTGGAACTATGCCCAAAGGGCGACAAAAGAATGTCTACCCTTTGATCCAGCCATAGCACTGCTGGGTCTGTACCCCAAAGAGACAATGGACAAAAAGACTTGTACAAAAATATTCATAGCTGCGATCTTTGTGGTGGCCCAAAACTGGAAAACGAGGGGATGCCCATCAATTGGGGAATGGCTGAGCAAATTGTGGTATATGTTGGTGATGGAATACTATTGTGCTAAAAGGAATAATAAAGTGGAGGAATTCCATGGAGACTGGAACAACCTCCAGGAAGTGATGCAGAGCAAGAGGAGCAGAACCAGGAGAACATTGTACACAGAGACTAATACACTGTGGTATAATTGAATGTAATGGACTTCTCCATTGGTGGTGGTGTAATGGCCCAGAACAATCTGCAGGGATCTAGGAGAAAAAACACTATTCATAAGCAGACAATAAACTATGGGAGTGGAAACACCGAGGAAAAGCAACTGCCTGACTACAGCGGTTGAGGGGACATGGCAGAGAAGAGACTCTAAACGAAACTCTATTTCAAATATTGACAACATAGAAATGGGTTCGAATCAAGAACACATGTGATACTCAGTGGAATCACGCGTCGGCTATGGAGGGTGGGGGGGAGGAAAAGAAAATGATCTTTGTCTTTAATGAATAATGCTTGGAAATAATCAAATAGAATATTATTAAAAAAAACTAATAAAATTATTGATTTAAAAAAAAAAGAAAAGCCCAAGTGGGGTCAAAAAAGGATCAGATATAATAAAAAGGTGACTTGATGACAACAGGCTATCCATTTAGTGGAGACACCAATTACACATAGCCAAGCCTTAGACTTGGGTTCAGTCTCATCATTCACCATCTTTGCTACAAAAATGCTGTGGAACTAATGAAGAAAATATTGTAACTGTTCTGAGTCTACAAATTTATTTTACACACATTTGTGTACATGTATGCACACTACAAAATGCACTTAAATATCTTGGAGTCAAACTACCAAGGCTCACTCATTTATAAAATACAATTATAAAACATTACAAAATTAAATAAAAAATTACATTATACAGTCTCAACTGGGTCCTCATTGATGCTAGGTAATCACTCTGCTTTATTAACCCACCAACTCTCCACATGACTGTTCCAAACATTTTTATCCCTCCCTTAACCTCCCATTGTTTTCCCATCCCCCTACCTTTCAAAGTCTGCAATGACTTGCTTCCTATATGAGGAACAGGAGCCTCCTTAAAACCTTTCTTAAAACTATCAGTAAAATCCTGGGGTCTATACTAAATAAGCTATGCTAATTACTAATCCTCTCAGTTATATAAGTAAGTTTACTGTCTCCTTAGATTTCTTTCAACTTTAAATTAATTCCATTATTTACTCTCTTTGCCCACTGTCATTCTGGGCCTAGCTAGGCTTTTCAGCCCAAGCAGGCCACAAATGGCTTGGCCCTCTCAGCAACCATACAAAGAAAAAACAATCTCTCTCTTTCTCTTTTCTGTTGATTTACCCCACAAACTTATTCCAGAAACTCTAACCTGTTCACCTTCACCTGCTACTGGGTTTTTTAAAGTGTTTTAGGGAACAGAAAACCTCCAGGAGTCCATTAACAGTTGGAAAACCAACTGATTCAGGCTACCCAGAATTCTAATAGGCACCTTTCCCAAGATTATGTCTGGCCTTAAAGAAACCTTACCCACTATTCTTTACCCTGTCCTTAGCTGCTAAGATCCCAATTACTCCAAATAGTCCTCATTAGCCCTATGGCTTAAGTAATCCTAATAGTATGACTTTATTTGGTGATCTCATCAGTTCCCCTGTATTTAATTACCATCTCTTCTCTATTTTTTTGATTCTCAAATCTATCTCTATCCTGCCCTCATATCTCTGCTGTCTCACATCTCCAACTGCCTTTTAGAAATCTAAAAGTGGATATAAAGTAGGTATCTTAAATTTAATTTGTCCAAAACATAATCTGAATCTCTCCCTACCTCCTACATTCTCATTTACTATAGAAGGCAACATCCTTCTCCCAATCCCTCAGACTCACAATCTAGGAGTCGTCTTGGACTCCACATTCTTCTCTGAAACCACCAGACTATTGTAAAAGTAATAGACTATTGTAATAGCCTGCTAGTATATCTGCCTGCCTTAAGTCTCTCCCCACTTATCCATCTTCCTTTCAACCACTAATTTCCTAAATCATAAAGGATGACCATATCACCTGCCTCCCCCAACCCAATAAACTTCAGTGGCTTCCTTTTACCACCAGGATCAAAGAAATAATGTATATGGAATTCAAAACCCTTCATAACCTAGCACCCTCCAACCTTCTTAGTCTTCTTAAACCTTACTCCTTGAAATATACTCCTTGATTCAGTAACATAGGCTTCCATCAGTAAGATACTCCCATTTCTCAACTCTCAGAATTTCTTCTGGTTGCAATCCATGCCTAGACTGCTCACCCTCCTCAACTCTATTTATTGACCTTCCTAGTCTCTTTTTGGTCCCAACTCAAACCCATCTTTTGCAGAAAGCCATTCCCATCCCTTCCTAATTTTAATGCCTTTCCTCTGTTAACTACTTCCTATTTATCCTGTGTTTAGCTTGTTTGCATATATTTGTTTGCATGTTGTCTCCCCATTAGAGTGTGAGCTCCTTTAATGCAAGGACTGTCTTTTGCCTATTTTGATTCTAGTGCCTGGATAAATGTTTATTGATTATTGATTGATATTGCCACATTATGTCTCATGACACATCTGAATTCTTTCTTTATTCCAATTTATGGGAAATCATTAGTTTGTCAAAAAAATTTTATGGGAAATCATTAGTTTGTAAAAAAAAAACACTTTCTATGTGTGCATTTTTATATATTGAATCATTGTCAATGAACCTTTTGGGGGGCTTACTACATTAAAGGCACTATAATTTCCTTTACTCTATATATGAGTATCCCTGTATACATCCTGAAATGTAAGTTCCATAAGAGCAGAAACATTGCTTCCTATAGGAGTCACCTCTAGTAATCAAACATCTGATACTGAATTTCATCCTTAATACTGCCTAGGCCTTAATTATTATTCAGTCTGTCATCAAAACTTAATTCAAGGACAGTAAGAAGGGGTTCAAGACTTCAGAGTTTGATCATAATCTTAGAACATTTTTCTGACTAAACACTGAATCATAATGAAAAGAAGTTCCTATTCACAAGGTACAATGAGAAACAGCATCAGAATCTGTTTTCTATGTATCAGCACCATACCAATGAAATGGAAAATGCAAAGTGCACAATTTTGGACACAAGCAATTTGGTTTGCTTGAATGTGCATATCTGTTAATAAGATTTTGGTTTTATTTTATTTTTTTCAGTATGTGTGTAGCAGTAAAGTATATCAGTAACATATACATGTTATATCTTGCTGTATTTGATATCAGAAAGGGAGGAAAGCAGAGTGTAAGAAAAGCTTAAAGTTAAAGTAAAAGAATATTGATGGTGTGCCCAGTCTAGAGTTGGAAAGACTTGATTTTAAATCTGGTCTCAAACACTTCCTAGCTGTGTGACCCTGAGCAAATAATTTAACCCCAATTGCCTAGCCCCTGCCATTCTTCTGTCTTTGAATTGGTACTCGAATAGTAAGGATTAAAAAAAAAAAGAATATTGTCTTGTAAATTCACCAGACTTGGTCTAGAAGTTCAGCCTTGGCATTTATTTGTTATGTTAGTCTTGTTTAAACTGGTTCAACTTTTAAATTTGCTAATGGATAAATATTGTTCTCTCTCTCTCTCTCTCTCTCTCTCTCTCTCTCTCTCTCTCTCTCTCTCTCTCTCTCTCTTTCTCTCTCATCTTACTGTATTAGTACTTAAGTTCATAGGATCATAAATCTAGGGCTAGAAGGATCTCAATAGCCATCTAGTTTAGTCCCTTCATTTAATAAAGAAAAAAAATGATACCAGGTAGACTGAATGGCTTTTTCAACATCACAAATTATAAGTGTCAGAGCTAGAATTCAGACTCAGTTACTCTTATTCAAAATTCAGTATCCTTTTTACTCCATCATGACAGAATTATGTAATCTGAGAGAAAAATGATATCTTTATCATCATATTTTGGTATTTAATGATTACTATTAATAGTACTTAAGAGGTAATATAATCAAAATAATGACCTTGAATAATATATTCAGAAAACTCCCAACAGAGATCTGGATAAACATACATGCATTCCCAGAGGGCCAGTATGTTGTAATAACAGTCAGGCCTGAGGTGAATTGGGGTAATAACTCAGACATCAACGACAGTGAGAAATAAAGCCACAAGCTAAATACTTTACTAAATTGAGGTTTCAAATATAAAAATCACCCTTCAATTTGTAGGATGTTAAATTAAATGAAAGAAGGGCATGAATCCAGAAGCCACCATCACCAATTTCTATCACAACTCTTTCTATAGAAAGTCTGGTATTATCTAGTCATTCACCTAAAAGGACAACTCTGTAGTGCCTTAGAGGCAAAGCCCAATAAGGAAGACTGAACTGTCTTCAAATCTGCTGCTCAGAAGGTTGTAAAGAGGTAGAAAGTGATACTGAGTCATTGACTATAGAAGGAGTAAAGGGCAAGGCTGGTGAGAAGGGAAAGGGAAAGAAAAGTGAAAGGATAAAAGAGGTACAGGGGTAGGAAATAGGAGACATGATACACAGTGGGGCAACAAGTTAAACCAGGACAAGATCAGAAGCCTTTTCCCAAGGCATGATCTGAAAGGGGGAAAAATAAAAACAATTAGAAGTTGAAGAATAGATGAGGAATATAGGAGTCATAATACAAAGGGGGTAAATATTAAGTAAAATCCATAGGAAGCAGGAATGAAAATGCAAGATTGATATGGCTGACAAGCAGAAAGTATGAGATGTACATAAGAGAAGAAACAGAATAAGAGAGTAGGAATCTGGTAAGGAGTACACAGAAAGATAGCATGATTTTGTAGAGAGGAAGGGAAGTGAGGAATGTAAAAAACAAGTGGCACTACGAGTTTCAAACATTTTTACCAATATTGCCACTAGTGATAATAAATCAGTACAAAAGTTTATGGGCCATTAAGCATTTTACCTGCCTAAAAATGTACATTGCCCTCAATATCATATTTTCCTTTTGTCAAAATAGCAACTGAAAATGAAAATGTATTAAGTGCTTTAAAATATTATCCCATTTGATACTCACAACTGTAGATGGGAGGTGCTATTGTTACCCCCATTTTACAGTTGAAGAAACTGACTGATACAGAGGCTAAGTGACTTGCCCAAGGTCACACAGCTATTAAGTGTCTCAGTCTGGATTTTAACTCAGGTCTTTTCAATTCCTGGCCCATTGTACTTCCTAGCATCTTCTAGGTATTTGGAGATATTGATACCACCCACCTGCTGAATGAGAAGGTTATATATTTCCTGCAGTAGCACAATGATCCGTACTGGACAGCAGTAGTATTTAGATGTGGACCAAATCAAGAAGATTACGTGAAGCAGGGGTCCCACCAGTGGCTTCACTTCACTAAATTCCACATTCTCTATGTTTTCCACATGGCGTTGCAGGGGCTTCAGATGTACATAGATATCCTGGGCCTCTCTTAAAGCTGGAAGGAGAGTCATAGATATAGTGACATCTCCCTACAAAGGACACATGCATACTACTCTGGCAGAGGAAAACAAGGTAATACTTACCCAGGATCTAAAAAGTAGATGATTTGAGATACTTACTGAAATTAAAATACAATATAAAATTAGTTTTAAAGTCCTATTACATGATAAAAATTTTAAAAAAGGTTTAATGTACAAGTTAGATGTGTGTTTATTCTTTCTGTTTCCATTCATCTATGGATCTATTATATTTAACTTCTCTAAAATTTAATTCAGGTCTTCTGTTTTATCTTCTGATTAAATTTGTACAGGTCTAAAAGGAGTACATTGCAATATTTAACTATCATAATTTTACTGTTGTTTTCTTCCTGTAAGTGGATTAACTTTTTCATTAGAGTATTGTTTGGTATGTCTTACATGGATCTACTTGCATGTGTGTATCCACATTTAATTAAGTGCTGATATTAATTTATTTTCATTCTATTTTGTTCCATTAGTCCATTAAGTATAATGCAGTTTCCCTCTTTATTTCTTTTAATCAAGTCTATTTTTACTGTTGTCTGGCTTGAGATCACCTCTGATTTTTAAAAAATTACCTGAAATGAAGATTTTATTCTATTACCTTATTTTAATTGTGTATTTTTCTGTTTCAAGTACATTTCTTGTAACTGAAATGTTGCATTGTGCTTTCTAATAGGTTTTGCTGCCCTTCTCTCTCTTATCAGTCAGTCATCTAGTTCATATTCACAGTTATGATTAGCAATTGTGTATTTCTGTCAATCTTGTTCTCATGTAATTTTCACTCTAATTGATTTCTGTTGTTTGTTGATTCCTTTGTTGCAAAGGAAATTCCAAATGACACAATTCTAAGCACAATTCATTTATTAGGAAGGCTAACAATGACTGTTGCATCTTCTGTAACTAGGAGGCTGGAAAATAAAGCACAGAAGTAGTTTTTGCCTTTTTGCCATGAGAAGGTATACTGTCTCTATAGGCCACTTTTGTTTTAGTATTTAGGCATTCCTTGTACTAGAAATTGAGCAAATATTTCTTAAAGAGTCAGGATTTTAGAAGGATTTTGTTCAGGAATAGACTGAAATTATGTAGTTGGTTTGAGGTATCAAATTTGTGGCATTTCTAAACAAGGATTTCTTCATGAATTTGACAAAGCTTTACTATGTAATTTGTGTATCTATAAAAGCACACCTGTATATGTGTAGTTTTCTGTGTGGTTGGTTCTAGACAGCTGACCTAAGAGTGTATGGCAGTTAAAAATCCTTAAAGAGGAGCTGTAACAGAAGATGAAGGAAAGAGTTAGTGTATATTCCTTGCCATTGGAAGAGCTCTACAGGCCAAGGTGAAAGCAGCAAAATCGGTAAATATGGACATACCGTTATTATGACTGTGACTAAAAAGCATAATCTTATGGTCATTTCTATCTATATAGACAATTGCCTTAAATTTGAAATAATATCCATAATTAATCTCTTTTTAAAATTGTATATATTTTATTTTAGGAGCAAGCAAAAAATAAAAAAGGTAATTGTCACATTGTTTGGTAGGTATGGAAGCCTTGAAATAGTTATCTGAAATCCATTTTCTCTAAAATGCAGTTTAGTTTTGTGGTTCTTTCATCAAGAAGGCCAATTTTCCTTGGCAAAAAATACAAATCTGGAATAGTTTTTAGTAGGCTCATCATTATTTTCTTCTCATATTCATAACTTGGTGGCCAATCATCTGGTAATAAACTGAACCAAATTTAATTATCAAAACCAGCCATTTGACAACACACACAGCCTATCACAAGGCCTATACTTAAATCTTTTTTGGTTGTTAGGACCTTACAGTCCTAACAGAACTCACATCTCATAGGCATATAACCTTTGAGAAACCAGGATTGTTACCTCCACAAACACTAAGACAGAAACTTGATTTATGTAAGAATTATTTTTGGAGACACATTGTGATAACAGCCACAATTTCTAGGCATATCATAACATGTTTTAGATGGTTATTTTCTTTGTGTTAGTAAGAAAAGCAATAGAAAAAAATAGAGTATTCTGGAAAATGCACTTGCTTTTCAGAAATCAGGAAATCTGAGTTAGGTGGCTAACTAGCTAGGTCAGACTCATAGGATCAACTGGAAAATACCTTAAGGGTCAACTAGTCTAACTTTTTCACTTTGAAAGTAAGGAAACTGAGGTTCACAGAAAATAAATTACTTTCCTAAGTTCACAAAGGTTATAAGTGTAAGAAGTGAGATCTAAAGCAAGATTCTGACACCAAATCCAGTGAGCTTCACTGAACAATGCTTGTCACTTGAAATTGGATTTTTATATTATACTATCATGAAATTTATTGCTGAAACTCACCTGCTATTACATCTTTGAACATGGTTTTGAAGGCTGGGAAGTAGCTGCTCTGAAGTCTGTTTAAAAGTGCAGCTATGCCCCTCACTTCTATGGCTCTCAGCTGATTATAAATATATTCCAGATCTTCACACCTAAAATAACACAGCAGAGAGATTCCAAAGATGAAAACCAAAAAATTAGTGACAGATGTACTGCTTATATATATGATATAAATACAGATGATACAAAGATACCTCTGTAGAACCTTCTATCAATGCCTAAGAGAATGATTCATTTCTAGAAGCAATATCATAATTAGTTCACAGTACATTGACAATAAAATCCTGTGTAATGAACTTGATGTCCAAGAGGTAATCGTATCTCCTTAAGGTACTGCTCTGAAGATACCAAACAGGATAAAAAAAAGAAAAAGAAAGAAATGAGAAAGTTGGGGCAAGAGAAGAAATCACAACTCTCTATAATCACTCTCTCCTTGTGGATACTGCCTTCCCTTTAGTTTTCATTACATCACTCTCCTCTGATTCTTCTTCCTTACTGTCTCATAAGTCCTCCATCTCCTTTGCTGGTTCAAAATTCATATCATACCCCTTAATTATGGTTATAGCCCAAGATTCTGTCCTCTGGCCTTGTCCTCTTCTCTATGTTGTATCTCTAGGTAGCTTAATCAGTTCTCATGGATTTCACCATCATCCCCAGGCAAATGATTTACAAATCTACACTCTATAACTACTTGTCCATTGGATATTTAAAATTGGATGTTTTGGAAACATCTCAAATTCATTATATATGAAATTTAATTCATTATCTTCCCTCCTTCAGGATAGCCCTTTCAAACATCCTTATTTCTACTCATATATCACTTCTTCTAGTTTAAAAGATTCATCATCTTGGCATTACTTTTGGTTCTTCACTCTCTCGCCAATCCATTGTGAAATTTTTATTTTTCCATTTCAACATCTCTGTCATTCAAACCCTTCTTGCTACAACAGCTTCCTAAGAGCTTTTCCTACCTCAAAACTTTCACCATTTCAGTCCATCCTCAATATGGTTGCCAATGTGATTTTTTCCCTTTAAATGCAGATCTTTACATTTTTTTCTTTTAACTACTCAGTCAACTCCAGTTATTCTCAGTTGACTTGAGGATAAAATATAAATTATTTACCTTCTTAAGTTCTTTACAACCTAGGATAATCCCATCTTTCCAGACTCACTCAACATTATCTCTCTCACATTCTATAATTCATCGAAATTGATCTTATTCCTGTTTTTCACAGATCTCTCATCTCCATACCTTTGTAATAACCATCTCTCATCCTTCAAGTACATTCTCTCTTCACTTCCACCTTCCTTCCAGAACAAAATTAAGACAAGCACAACTACATAAATGCACCTGGCCTTTCTTCCCTCCAACCTTATATTTAACTTAAAAAATGTATTTGTGCTTATTCTCTTTAATTTATTCAGTATTTACATATATAGTTCTTATCTTCCTCATTAGAATGAAAGCTCCCTTTGAATAACATTGATTGTTTTATATCTGCAGGGTCTAGCATAGTGCATAGCACATAGTACATGTTTAACAAATGCTTATTGATTGATGGGTTCTTGATCATATAGAATTAATGACTTATCTGTCCTTAGTAGAAAAGAGAAAAGGAAAAGTTTAGGATTACATTTGTGTCAGTATGAAAATGTTCAAAGGAAGTGAAAATATACAAATAATGGAATGAATTTTGGAGAAATGTCACAGGACACTTCTGATGGGTGCCAAAAAAACCCCCAAAAACCAATGGTATCTTTTTGAAGAAAGAAGAGTATTCACATTTTAGTATTTCAAAGGATTTAAATCTGGGGAATAATATATATTGATAGGGGTAAATCAACAGAATTCATGCTGGAGAATGATGAAAAACATCAATATGTATTTGCTAATTCCCTCAAATGGACAATAATTCTGTCTCTTCTCCATATATAAGTTCTCTACATTTACCTTCTCTTCCAGAATTCCAGCTCCACTTTTGGGGTGGGATTTCCTCCCTGCAAGAGTGGTTCTGAAGATTCCCTCTTTAATACTATTTGAATCTGGTGGCTCCATTTGATCACTGTGGACTCAATAGCATAGACAATTGATTTATCTGTGAAATCCAAGCTGTAAATAGAAAAAAAAAAAAAAGAACCCTGCAAAACCTGGAGAACCACACATATTTGTTAACTTCAGAAGTAAAGATTTGTTTTTTAATGAGGTACCCACAAGGTACAAGGTGAGGCCTTAAGGAAGAGGAATATAAACCCACAATGTTCTTTTTCTACTCTCCTCCCAAATATGACACTACTTTCCAGGAGTTGACAATCTAGTAAAGGTAACTCTAAGTTGCATAAGGAAACACTCAGCACAGTGGTTTGCACATAAATATTACTTGTTGAAAAAGTAGAAAAAGACAAACTTATCATTGATGACAATATATACATATTAAACTTCATTAATGTGAAATACAAGAGACTAGAATGGGACTATATGGACCCTAAATATCTTTTCAACTCTGGATCTATGATCCATTCAGAATGAAAACTCCTTAATATGGTAGCTGCTTTCAGTGTTGTCTCTTATTTATCCTATGAGCTTCTTGATAGCTGAAACTCTCTTTTGACTTTCTTTGTTATTACTATTGCCTAGTATGGTACCTGGCACATAGTAACTATTAATAAATGCTTATTAAGTAATAGACTGATATGTGGTTTAAAATGTCTATTAAATTGAATGAAGTAATATCTACTGCTATCCAATTAGATATCCTGGCCTCCTCATTATGCAGAGTTTGTCAAATATTAAGAAAATAACAATCAAAATGTATTTGAACTTTGTGTTCATGACTTTTTTCCTTCAAGTCTCTCTAAAACACAGATACTCAAACACAAAAAAAGATGCAATGACATGGGGAGGCAGGAAGATGTAAGAGCTAATTTCAAATTCTTAAATGCTACATGAAAGAAAGAATTCCCTGTAGCTCTAAAGACTAGAACAAAGGTCAATGGTTATAATTTAAAAGGAAGTTATATTTCTATTTAACATTAGGTAGAATTTCCTAGCAGCCAGTGTAATAAGATGCCATAAGAGATGATGATCTTGAGACAAATGAAGACCTGCCAACCACTGCAATAGAAGAAATTCCTGAATCAGTTAGGGGTGAGAGAAGGTTGGATTTAGATGATTGCTCCTACCTTTTAATGCTAAGTTTTTATTAAAGATCTCAAAGAATATTCTGGGTAAGATCAAAGCCAGCATCTACTGCATATCAAGAGGCCAAAACTAACACATCATACTTACTCTTTTTCATTTTCATAATCCGCACATTCCATGTTTTCTGAGCCTACTGGAAGAGGCAGCAATGTTTTTCCTGTCACTTGACCCAGGAAGATAATGAGGTCACTTTGAAGGTGGTGGATGTGTCGTCTTACATCCTGATATAAAGCATTTGGCCAGTCTTGGTGATTCTTTTCATTGGTCAGGACAGGCATCACTACCTGTAACATGAACAGATCAAATGAATAGCTATATCAAGTAAGGGAAACAAAGAACATATAGCAGGATACATAATATCCAATAGCTCAGTTTTAATCCAATATATAATTTTGAATAATGTCATAACTATATCTCAAAATAAGAAAAATTAGTGAAGGATATGAAATAATGTGAAGGATAGATAAGAGAGAGAAGAGAAAGGAAGGGTATAAATTTCTTGGGAGGCTATTTCAATTGTTCAGATCAGTGATAATGAAGGCTCATACAAGTTTAATGCTATGGTAATAGAGATGTTACTCTGATAGCCAATTAGACATGAAAGGGAAAGGAGAGGGAAGACCAAAATAATACCAGTGTTGTAAACATCAATGACAAAAATTAAGTCAGAAAATGAAATATGTTCCAAACTCAGGTTTGCATATGCTAAGTTTGAGGTAGGACATCTAAACAGAGATATCCTGAAAGGGGTTGGAAATGCAGAGTTTGAGAGTAATACCTATAGAAATGATTACCATGGAAGAGAGTGTAGGCAGAAGCAAGCTGAGGGAAGAATCTTGGGGAATTTCCCACTTTAAAGGATTATAAAGAGGATAAAGGGCCAGAAAAAGAGATTTAGAAGCTGTAGGACAGGTAGGTAAAAGAGCCAGGAGAGTGTGTTGTCTAAAGCCAAGAGAGAAGATATTGTCTAGAAATTAGAGAGTGATTAAAAGTGCCATATGTTTCAGAGGACACTGAGGATTGACAAATTGCTTTGGGTATCCTTTGGGAGAAGAGTTTAAGTAGAGTGATGAAGAAGTAGAAGTTATATTGCAATAAGTTGAAAAAAGAGTGGAAAGCTAACCAAATTGGCCTCAGTCAAATACTAGTTCAAATCACACTTTCAATTTTCAACTACTCTAGTCCAATGGGATCTATTTTTTTTTTCTTTTCATTTCTATTTTCTCTCCACCATTCATTTGATATGCACCAAAAATACAGTTATTGTTATTTAACATTTCAGGTCTTTTCAAGTAGATTTCAAAATTGTAGAAGGCAGCACTCTGCCTTCTGCAGGGTAAATAAAGGTTTGTTTAGTGAATAAATAAACACAGATCTCCAAGAGTACATTTATAGAGTAAGAACTGGGGTTCAGGAATTTCTTTTCCCACCCAAAGGAAGGGTGACCTGAAATGCTTAAGGTATTGTACTAACAGGGAAGTTTTGCATCCCTCTCACTTTTGACTTCTAGTGTTGGGTTGATTTCTAGATTATTTAACTAACAAGATGAAGGACTAAACATTTTCTTTTATCTCCAGTCTCTCTGAAATAGAAATTATGTGCCAGAGATAAAGCAATTTCAACTCTCTCCTTCGTAAAGGACACCAAGAACCAAATAAAATAAAAATTCCATGAACTAATGTCTAACTCTTGTTCAATTAGTGTCCCTTCCTCCACCACCTACAACACTCCAGTAGCCTGCTAACCAAATAGCATTTGACTCAAAGGCTTGCAACAGAAAGCAACCCCACATCCTGGTGCCTCTTCTATTTTTCTAGTACCGTGGAGATCTAAACTTCAAAATTTGCAGAACCACATCAGAAGAAAAGGAGTGAGAAAGGGAACAACAGGGAGAAATATGGAAGAAAAGACTGAAATTGCCACAGATACCTGGATTTAGAAAACTCAGAGACCTTGAATATAAACAGATACACCAGCAGAAAAAATGTTACAAGCAAAGAATGAGATCAGGTTTGTATGAATAAATATTACAAAAGAAAGGAAACATCAATACCAGATAAGACTTCTGTCCTATGGATTTTGAAAAAAGCATGGAACCACATGATGTTCCTCATTAGTTTTAATGAGAAGTAAAAATTGTAATAATGGAATTTATGGCCTACATACTAGAAATAATGTGCAGAACAAAAAAACTTGAATCCATGGAGTCAAGTTTCAGTAAAGAAAAAAAAAAGAATGGGGATGCAAATACATAGGAGCGAAGGACAATCTCGAAAAAAAAGAAGCATGAAACAATTACATTAAAAAATGCTGTTCATGTAGTGTTGAATTTAAAATGGCTTCTTTATGTAACTGGGCTTTCAACCAAACCTGGGTCATTTTGCATGCTGCCCTTATGCACAAGGAGATTGCAGAGAGAATGATAAGATGATGCCACATACACATAAGGGTATAGTTGATGTAATACTGCATTGAAGAGAGATATTTTGAGTTTCTTTGTGAAATTCATATGGAGAGAAAGACTTTGGAAGCTGCAAACATATAAAGGAAACTCCTCAGGATATCACTGATCTCTAACTTGCCTCTTCAGAGATTTCAGAAAATTCCCCTTGGGTGAGATCAGGCCCTCTCTCCTAACCTGAGCCAAAATTTCATCTTACTCTGAATTGAAACACCCATTAACACCCAGCACATTTGCTGGTATATACTGATCTCTAGACAGTGTTCTATTTCTGTTTGATTAGATAAATGAGTTTACATTCCATTTGTTATTTATGACAGTCTTTTTTGTAATCAATTTTTAATGGAAATGAGTTACACTATCTGTCTTCTTAAAAACAATAAGGGAATCTTCTTTTGTTCTGAACCTATGGTGTACCAGTAATATGAATGGGAGAGGGAGGGAAAAAGGGAGGATATCCCTAGTCTGATATCCCTCTTGAAGCATCCATGGCCCTTCTTCTCAGTAAGACAGATATTGAAGTCTCCCCTGGAAAGGAATGAATTAGATTCTAGAAATATCTATCCAAAACACTTGGAAGCCACATATGTGTATGCTTAGAGAACTCACATGGATATACTTTTATATATATAGTCATGCTTGGTTTAAATCATGCTGCAACAATTTAAAGGAGATGAATGGCTTTAAACAGCATTTAGACTTATAAGACATCATATATATATATATATATATATATATAATAAAGTTAATTAACATGCCTAGTGAGAAAGAAAGGGGAGAGGCTTGTCAAAAGTATCTATAAGTTTCTAACCTATTATAAGTTTAAAGAAGAGTCAGTGAAGAAGCCAGAAATAATAATAAAACAACATATATATAAATAATAAAACAAAAAAACCAATAAAATCATGAAATTAAGTAAAAAAGTTTTGTTGGCCAAGGTCATAAAGTCATTCTATCTTCCAGATAATCCGGGGTGGGGGGGAATGAATTGTTTTTGTGGTATTAATAACACCTGTTTAATGTAAACTGGGCAT